>NW_027207307.1:0-357046 GCF_963455315.2 Globicephala melas | reverse complement strand
GCACACACAAACATAGACACATGCATGGCTCTCTCTGATTCAATGCACGTCCTATACCATCACATACACACACACACACACGCAAAGTCACTGTGACACAATGCACAGCCTATACCACAACACCCATGCAAAGACACATATGCACGGCTCATTGTGACTCCATGCACACCCTATACTATCACATACACACATTCACACGTGGCTCATTGTGAATCAGTGCACAGTCTGTAGTTCCAGGTATACACACACAGACACACACCTCAGTGGCTCTATGCAAAGCCCATACCATCACACACACACACACATACACACACAGCTCACTGTGAATCAGTGTACAGTCTTCAGCTCCATGTACATACACACACAACACACCTTAGTGAATCAATGCAGAGACCATACCAGCATACACACACACATACACACACCTGAGACTCAATGCTCTGCCTATTCCAGCACACACACGCACACACACGGATCACTGTGATTCAATACCAGCCTGTATGTGCACACACACACACTCTCACACACACTGCCATGTGACTCAATGCAGTTTATACCACCACACTGACACACAGACACACACACACACCTCACTGTGACTCAATGCCAAGCCCATACAAGTAAACAGACACACACAACCATGGCTCACTGAGACTCAATGAACAGTGTATACTAGCACATACAAACACAAGGCTCAATGTGAGTCAATGCATAGCCTATACCCGCACACACACACACACACAGAAACACCCCTTAATGTGGCTCAGTGCACAGCCTATTGAAGTGCACACACACACACACACACACACACTGCTCAGTAATTCAATGCAAATCCCATATCAGTATACACATACATATACACTAACCTAGGTGTGACTCAATTCTCAGCCTATAGCAGCACACACACACACCTTACTCTGACTCCTGCAGACTCTACAGCACCAAATACACAAACACTAACACACGGCTGAGATTCAATGCACAGTCCACACCAGCAAAGGCACACACACCACACCACACTGTGACTCAATGCTCAGATTATACCAGCACACACACACAGCTCACTGTGTCCTAGTGCACAGCATATAACATCACACACACACACACACCACACACTGTGACTCAATGCGCAGCCTGTACCTGCACATACACACACACACACCTCACTGTGACAAAATGTGCAGCCTATACCAGCGCACACACACAGACACACACACCTCAATGTGACATAATGGTCAGCCTATACCAGAACACGCAGACACACACACACATCACTGTGACTCAATGCACAGACTATACCAGCGTGCACACAAACACACAGCACTCTGACTCAATGTACAATGTATACCAAAACATACAAGCATACACACACACCTCAGTGTGTTTCAAAGCACAGCCTATACCAGCACACACACATACACACCTGCACAGATACAGGATTCACTGTGACTCAATGCACAGCCTATAGAAGAACACACACACATACCAACGTGCACACACACATGGCTCACCGTGACTCAATCAATCGCCTATACCAGCACATACACACATGACTCACTGTGACTCAATGCAGTCTTTCGCACAACAGACACACACACCCCATTGAATCAATGAAAGCCCACCAACACACACCCTCTCGTAGACACACACACATGGCTCACTGTGACTCAATGCACAGTCTGTATCACCACACACACACATACACCTCAGTTACTCAATGCAAAGACCATACGAGCACACACACACACATAACTGATTAAATGCTCCACACAAACTAGTGCACACACACACAGATATGCTCACTGTGATTCAAGGCACAGTCTATACGAGCACATTTACACACAAACAACTCATTTTCACACAATGCGCAGTCTACAGCAGCACACAGACACACATAACTCACTGTGACTCAATCTACAGCCTATATTATCACACAGACACACACAAGGCTCACTGTGACTCAATGACGTTTGTAGCACCACACACACACACACAAACACACACACACACCTCAGTGGCTCAATGCAAACGCATACACTCACAGACACATACCTAACTGTGATTCAGTGCTCAACCTCTACCAGCACACACACGCACACACAGACACACACACACATGCATGGCTCATTCTGACATAATGTACAGTTCTTACCAGCACAAACACAAGCAACATATCTCACTGTAACTCAATGCTCAGACTGTACTTGCACACACACAAGGCTCCCTGTGAGTCAATGCACAGCCTATACCAGCAGAGACACACACACACTGCTCTCTATGACACAGTGCACATCCTGTACCATCACACACACACAGCTTATTGTGATACAATACAGACTCTACACAACCAAATACACACACACACGCACAGCTCACTGTGATTCCATGCAGACTCCATACCAGTGCACAAAAACACACAGCACACAACTCAGTGTGATTCAATGCTCACTTTATACCAAAACACACATAGACACACACACCGTTCTCTGTGACTCAGTGCACAGTCCATACCAGCACTGCTCACACACTCACAGCCCACCTTGAATAAAAGCACAGCCTACCCCAGCAAACACACACACACAGTTCACTGTGACTCAATGCACAGGCTATACCAGCACACACACATATACACACACAGCTTACTGCGACACAATACAGTCTCTACACCACCAAATACACACAGACACATGCACAGCTCCATGTGATTCCATGCACATTCCATGCCAGTGCATACAGACACACAAAACACACCTCAGTTTGACTCAATGCTTACAGTATGTCAAAACATACATAGACAAACACACAGCTCCCTGTTACTCAGTGCACAGTGTATGCTAGCAGAGTTACACACACAAAGAAACACACATGGCTCACTGTGAATCAACACACAGCCTGTACCTCCACACACACACACATACAAACACTCACACACAGCTTACTGTGACTCAATGCAAAGCATATACCACCACGTGCACTCACACAAACACTCACCTCCCTGTGACTCAGTGCATAGCATATAACATTCCACACACACACACACACCTCACTGTGACTGAATGCACAGCCTGTACCAGCACACACACATACAAAAACTCACACATGGTTGTGACTCAATGTACAATCCACACCAGCACATACACACACACGACACCTGTGTGAGTCAATGCTCAGTTTATACCAGCACAACCACACGGCTCACTGTGACTCAGTGCACAGCGTATGACATCACACACACACACACACATACACCTCGCTGTGACTCAATGCACAGCCTGTACCTGCACATAAACACACACACACATCACTGTGATGCGATATGCAGCCTATACCAGCACACACACACACACCAAAGTCTGACTAAATGGTCAGCCTATATGAGAACACACAGACACACACATCCCTCACTGTGACACAATGCACAGTTTATACAAGCCTGCACACACTCACACGACACTGTGACTCAATGCACAATCTGTAATAGCCCACACACGCACACATACACACCTTATTGTGAATCAATGCACAGCCTATATGTGAACACACACATACTAACATGCACTCACACATGTCTCACGGTGACTCAATCGCCTATACAAGCACACACACATGGCTCACTGTGAGTCAGTGCCCACTCCATACCAGCACCAAACACACAACACAGCTCACTGTGACTCAAGGCACAGTGTATGGCAGCACACACACACACAGACACACTCATACCCACATCTCATTGTGCCTCTAAGCCTGTGAAAGTACACACACAATGAAATAAACACCCCTTACTGTGACTCACTGCACATCCTATACCAGTGCACTCACACACACACACACATGGCTGACTGTGAATCAATGCACACTCTATACCAGGACACACACACACACACACACGGCTCCCTGTGACTCAGTGCACAGGATATGCTAGCAGACATACACACACAGAGAAGCACATACGTCAAACTGTGAGTCAATCCACAGACAATACCTCCACACACGCACCTATACTGACACTCAAAAACTCAGCCCAGTGTGATTCAATGCAAATTCTATACCAGAAAATGCACACACACACACACACAAACCTCCCCATGAATCAGTGCATAGCACATAACATCACACACATACACCTCACTGTGACTCAATGTGTTGCCTCTACCTGCACATACACTCACAAACAACTCAATATGACTCAATGTGCAGGCTGTACCAGCACACACACACATACATGTGCACACACACCTCAGTTTGCCTCAATTGTCAGCCTATACCAGAACACACAGACACACACACCTCTCACTCTGACTCAATGCACAACCTATACCAGCGTGCACACACACTCACATGGCACAGTGAATCAAGGCACAATTTTACCAGCACATGCACACACACCTCAGAGGGACTCAATGCTCAGCCTATACCAGAACACACACACACACACACATGCACAGATGCAGACCTCACTGTGACTCTATGCACAGCCTATACCAGAACACACACACATACCAACACGCACTCACACATGGCTCACTGGTACTCAATCAACCGCCTATACAAGCACACACACACACAGCTTGCTGTGACCCAATGCAGTCTGTATCACCACACACTCACACACACAACCATGTGTCAATAAAGCCCATACCAGCACACAAACTCACATGCGCACACACACACACACCTGACTGTGACTGAAAACGCTTCCTGTACCAGCACACACACACACAAACACCTCACTGTGACTCAATGCACAGCCTATATGAGCACACACATACACACACAGCTCACAGTGACTCAATACAGAGTCTATACCAGCACACACAAACACACACACACATATATTACTCACTGACTCAATGCACAGCCTGTACTGGCACACACAGAAGTCTTGCTGTGACTCAATGCAGAGTCTAAACCAGCATACAAACACATGGTTCACCGTGACTCAATGTACTGCCTATGCCAGCACACACACACAGAGACACATGCATGGCTCTCTCTGATTCAATGCACGTCCTATACCATCACATACACACACACACACACGCACAGTCACTGTGACACAATGCACAGCCTATACCACAGCACCCATGCAAAGACACATATGCACGGCTCATTGTGACTCCATGCACACCCTATACTATCACATACACACATTCACACGTGGCTCATTGTGAATCAATGCACAGTCTGTAGTTCCAGGTATACACACACAGACACACACATCAGTGACTCAATGCAAAGCCCATACCATCACACACACACACACATACACACACAGCTCACTGTGAATCAGTGTACAGTCTTCAGCTCCATGTACATACACACAGAACACACCTTAGTGAATCAATGCAGAGACCATACCAGCATACACACACACATACACACACCTGAGACTCAATGTTCTGCCTATTCCAGCACACACACGCACACACACGGATCACTGTGATTCAATACCAGCCTGTATTTGCACACACACACACTCTCACACACACCACCGTGTGACTCAATGCAGTTTATACCACCACACAGACACACAGACACACACACACCTCACTGTGACTCAATGCCAAGCCCATACATGTAAACAGACACACACAACCATGGCTCACTGAGACTCAATGAACAGTGTATACTAGCACATACAAACACAAGGCTCAATGTGAGTCAATGCATAGCCTATACCCGCACACACACACAGAGAAACACCCCTTAATGTGGCTCAGTGCACAGCCTATTGCAGTGCACACACACACACACACTGCTCAGTAATTCAATGCAAATCCCGTATCAGTATACACATACACTTACACTCACCTAGGTGTGACTCAATTCTCAGCCTATAGCAGCACACACACACACCTTACTCTGACTCATGCAGACTCTACAGCACCAAATACACAAACACTAACACAGGGCTGGGATTCAATGCACAGTCCATACCAGCACACCACACTGTGACTCAATGCTCAGATTATACCAGCACACACACACGGCTCACTGTGTCCTAGTGCACAGCATATAACATCACACACACACACACACCACACACTGTGACTCAATGCGCAGCCTGTACCTGCACATACACACACACACACCTCACTGTGACAAAATGTGCAGCCTATACCAGCACACACACACAGACACACACACCTCAATGTGACATAATGGTCAGCCTATACCAGAACACGCAGACACACACACACATCACTGTGACTCAATGCACAGACTATACCAGCGTGCACACAAACACACAGCACTCTGACTCAATGTACAATGTATACCAAAACATACAAGCATACACACACACCTCAGTGTGTTTCAAAGCACAGCCTATACCAGCACACACACATACACACCTGCACAGATACAGGATTCACTGTGACTCAATGCACAGCCTATAGAAGAACACACACACATACCAACGTGCACACACACATGGCTCACCGTGACTCAATCAATCGCCTATACCAGCACATACACACATGACTCACTGTGACTCAATGCAGTCTTTCGCACAACAGACACACACACCCCATTGAATCAATGAAAGCCCACCAACACACACCCTCTCATAGACACACACACATGGCTCACTGTGACTCAATGCACAGTCTGTATCACCACACACACACATACACCTCAGTTACTCAATGCAAAGACCATACGAGCACACACACACACATAACTGATTAAATGCTCCACACAAACTAGTGCACACACACACAGATATGCTCACTGTGATTCAAGGCACAGTCTATACGAGCACATTTACACACAAACAACTCATTTTCACACAATGCGCAGTCTACAGCAGCACACAGACACACATAACTCACTGTGACTCAATCTACAGCCTATATTATCACACAGACACACACAAGGCTCACTGTGACTCAATGACGTTTGTAGCACCACACACACACACACAAACACACACACACACCTCAGTGGCTCAATGCAAACGCATACACTCACAGACACATACCTAACTGTGATTCAGTGCTCAACCTCTACCAGCACACACACGCACACACAGACACACACACACATGCATGGCTCATTCTGACATAATGTACAGTTCTTACCAGCACAAACACAAGCAACATATCTCACTGTAACTCAATGCTCAGACTGTACTTGCACACACACAAGGCTCCCTGTGAGTCAATGCACAGCCTATACCAGCAGAGACACACACACACTGCTCTCTATGACACAGTGCACATCCTGTACCATCACACACACACAGCTTATTGTGATGCAATACAGACTCTACACAACCAAATACACACACACACGCACAGCTCACTGTGATTCCATGCAGACTCCATACCAGTGCACAAAAACACACAGCACACAACTCAGTGTGATTCAATGCTCACTTTATACCAAAACACACATAGACACACACACCGTTCTCTGTGACTCAGTGCACAGTCCATACCAGCACTGCACACACACTCACAGCCCACCTTGAATCAAAGCACAGCCTACCCCAGCAAACACACACACACAGTTCACTGTGACTCAATGCACAGGCTATACCAGCACACACACATATACACACACAGCTTACTGCGACACAATACAGTCTCTACACCACCAAATACACACAGACACATGCACAGCTCCATGTGATTCCATGCACATTCCATGCCAGTGCATACAGACACACAAAACACACCTCAGTTTGACTCAATGCTTACAGTATGTCAAAACATACATAGACAAACACACAGCTCCCTGTTACTCAGTGCACAGTGTATGCTAGCAGAGTTACACACACAAAGAAACACACATGGCTCACTGTGAATCAACACACAGCCTGTACCTCCACACACACACACATACAAACACTCACACACAGCTTAGTGTGACTCAATGCAAAGCATATACCACCACGTGCACTCACACAAACACTCACCTCCCTGTGACTCAGTGCATAGCATATAACATTCCACACACACACACACACCTCACTGTGACTGAATGCACAGCCTGTACCAGCACACACACATACAAAAACTCACACATGGTTGTGACTCAATGTACAATCCACACCAGCACATACACACACACGACACCTGTGTGAGTCAATGCTCAGTTTATACCAGCACAACCACACGGCTCACTGTGACTCAGTGCACAGCGTATGACATCACACACACACACACACATACACCTCGCTGTGACTCAATGCACAGCCTGTACCTGCACATAAACACACACACACATCACTGTGATGCGATATGCAGCCTATACCAGCACACACACACACACCAAAGTCTGACTAAATGGTCAGCCTATATGAGAACACACAGACACACACATCCCTCACTGTGACACAATGCACAGTTTATACAAGCCTGCACACACTCACACGACACTGTGACTCAATGCACAATCTGTAATAGCCCACACACGCACACATACACACCTTATTGTGAATCAATGCACAGCCTATATGTGAACACACACATACTAACATGCACTCACACATGTCTCACGGTGACTCAATCGCCTATACAAGCACACACACATGGCTCACTGTGAGTCAGTGCCCACTCCATACCAGCACCAAACACACAACACAGCTCACTGTGACTCAAGGCACAGTGTATGGCAGCACACACACACACAGACACACTCATACCCACATCTCATTGTGCCTCTAAGCCTGTGAAAGTACACACACAATGAAACAAACACCCCTTACTGTGACTCACTGCACATCCTATACCAGTGCACTCACACACACACACACATGGCTGACTGTGAATCAATGCACACTCTATACCAGGACACACACACACACACACACGGCTCCCTGTGACTCAGTGCACAGGATATGCTAGCAGACATACACACACAGAGAAGCACATACGTCAAACTGTGAGTCAATCCACAGACAATACCTCCACACACGCACCTATACTGACACTCAAAAACTCAGCCCAGTGTGATTCAATGCAAATTCTATACCAGAAAATGCACACACACACACACACAAACCTCCCCATGAATCAGTGCATAGCACATAACATCACACACATACACCTCACTGTGACTCAATGTGTTGCCTCTACCTGCACATACACTCACAAACAACTCAATATGACTCAATGTGCAGGCTGTACCAGCACACACACACATACATGTGCACACACACCTCAGTTTGCCTCAATTGTCAGCCTATACCAGAACACACAGACACACACACCTCTCACTCTGACTCAATGCACAACCTATACCAGCGTGCACACACACTCACATGGCACAGTGAATCAAGGCACAATTTTACCAGCACATGCACACACACCTCAGAGGGACTCAAAGCTCAGCCTATACCAGAACACACACACACACACACATGCACAGATGCAGACCTCACTGCGACTCTATGCACAGCCTATACCAGAACACACACACATACCAACACGCACTCACACATGGCTCACTGGTACTCAATCAACCGCCTATACAAGCACACACACACACAGCTTGCTGTGACCCAATGCAGTCTGTATCACCACACACTCACACACACAACCATGTGTCAATAAAGCCCATACCAGCACACAATCTCACATGCACACACACACACACACTTGACTGTGACAGAAAACGCTTCCTGTACCAGCACACACACACACAAACACCTCACTGTGAATCAATGCACAGCTATTATCAGCACACACATACACACACAGCTCACAGTGACTCAATACAGAGTCTATACCAGCACACACACACACACACACACACACATATATGACTCACTGACTCAATGCACAGCCTGTACTGGCACACACACAAGTCTTGCTGTGACTCAATGCAGAGTCTAAACCAGCATACAAACACATGGCTCACTGTGACTCAATGTAATTCCTATGCCAGCACACACACACATAGACACATGCATGGCTCTCTCTGATTCAATGCACGTCCTATACCATCACATACACACACACACACACACGCACAGTCACTGTGACACAATGCACAGCCTATACCACAACACCCATGCAAAGACACATATGCACGGCTCATTGTGACTCCATGCACACCCTATACTATCACATACACACATTCACACGTGGCTCATTGTGAATCAGTGCACAGTCTGTAGTTCCAGGTATACACACACAGACACACACCTCAGTGGCTCTATGCAAAGCCCATACCATCACACACACACACACATACACACACAGCTCACTGTGAATCAGTGTACAGTCTTCAGCTCCATGTACATACACACACAACACACCTTAGTGAATCAATGCAGAGACCATACCAGCATACACACACACATACACACACCTGAGACTCAATGCTCTGCCTATTCCAGCACACACACGCACACACACGGATCACTGTGATTCAATACCAGCCTGTATGTGCACACACACACACTCTCACACACACTGCCATGTGACTCAATGCAGTTTATACCACCACACTGACACACAGACACACACACACACCTCACTGTGACTCAATGCCAAGCCCATACAAGTAAACAGACACACACAACCATGGCTCACTGAGACTCAATGAACAGTGTATACTAGCACATACAAACACAAGGCTCAATGTGAGTCAATGCATAGCCTATACCCGCACACACACACACACACAGAAACACCCCTTAATGTGGCTCAGTGCACAGCCTATTGAAGTGCACACACACACACACACACACACACACACTGCTCAGTAATTCAATGCAAATCCCATATCAGTATACACATACATATACACTAACCTAGGTGTGACTCAATTCTCAGCCTATAGCAGCACACACACACACCTTACTCTGACTCCTGCAGACTCTACAGCACCAAATACACAAACACTAACACACGGCTGAGATTCAATGCACAGTCCACACCAGCAAAGGCACACACACCACACCACACTGTGACTCAATGCTCAGATTATACCAGCACACACACACAGCTCACTGTGTCCTAGTGCACAGCATATAACATCACACACACACACACACCACACACTGTGACTCAATGCGCAGCCTGTACCTGCACATACACACACACACACCTCACTGTGACAAAATGTGCAGCCTATACCAGCACACACACACAGACACACACACCTCAATGTGACATAATGGTCAGCCTATACCAGAACACGCAGACACACACACACATCACTGTGACTCAATGCACAGACTATACCAGCGTGCACACAAACACACAGCACTCTGACTCAATGTACAATGTATACCAAAACATACAAGCATACACACACACCTCAGTGTGTTTCAAAGCACAGCCTATACCAGCACACACACATACACACCTGCACAGATACAGGATTCACTGTGACTCAATGCACAGCCTATAGAAGAACACACACACATACCAACGTGCACACACACATGGCTCACCGTGACTCAATCAATCGCCTATACCAGCACATACACACATGACTCACTGTGACTCAATGCAGTCTTTCGCACAACAGACACACACACCCCATTGAATCAATGAAAGCCCACCAACACACACCCTCTCATAGACACACACACATGGCTCACTGTGACTCAATGCACAGTCTGTATCACCACACACACACATACACCTCAGTTACTCAATGCAAAGACCATATGAGCACACACACACACACACATAACTGATTAAATGCTCCACACAAACTAGTGCACACACACACAGATATGCTCACTGTGATTCAAGGCACAGTCTATACGAGCACATTTACACACAAACAACTCATTTTCACACAATGCGCAGTCTACAGCAGCACACAGACACACATAACTCACTGTGACTCAATCCACAGCCTATATTATCACACAGACACACACAAGGCTCACTGTGACTCAATGACGTTTGTAGCACCACACACACACACACAAACACACACAGACACCTCAGTGGCTCAATGCAAACGCATACACTCACAGACACATACCTAACTGTGATTCAGTGCTCAACCTCTACCAGCACACACACGCACACACAGACACACACACACATGCATGGCTCATTCTGACATAATGTACAGTTCTTACCAACACAAACACAAGCAACATATCTCACTGTAACTCAATGCTCAGACTGTACTTGCACACACACAAGGCTCCCTGTGAGTCAATGCACAGCCTATACCAGCAGAGACACACACACACTGCTCTCTATGACACAGTGCACATCCTGTACCATCACACACACACAGCTTATTGTGATGCAATACAGACTCTACACAACCAAATACACACACACACGCACAGCTCACTGTGATTCCATGCAGACTCCATACCAGTGCACAAAAACACACAGCACACAACTCAGTGTGATTCAATGCTCACTTTATACCAAAACACACATAGACACACACACCGTTCTCTGTGACTCAGTGCACAGTCCATACCAGCACTGCACACACACTCACAGCTCACCTTGAATCAAAGCACAGCCTACCCCAGCAAACACACACACACAGTTCACTGTGACTCAATGCACAGGCTATACCAGCACACACACATATACACACACAGCTTACTGCGACACAATACAGTCTCTACACCACCAAATACACACAGACACACGCACAGCTCCATGTGATTCCATGCACATTCCATGCCAGTGCATACAGACACACAAAACACACCTCAGTTTGACTCAATGCTTACAGTATGGCAAAACATACATAGACAAACACACAGCTCCCTGTTACTCAGTGCACAGTGTATGCTAGCAGAGTTACACACACAAAGAAACACACATGGCTCACTGTGAATCAACACACAGCCTGTACCTCCACACACACACACATACAAACACTCACACACAGCTTAGTGTGACTCAATGCAAAGCATATACCACCACGTGCACTCACACAAACACTCACCTCCCTGTGACTCAGTGCATAGCATATAACATTCCACACACACACACACACCTCACTGTGACTGAATGCACAGCCTGTACCAGCACACACACATACAAAAACTCACACATGGTTGTGACTCAATGTACAATCCACACCAGCACATACACACACACGATACCTGTGTGAGTCAATGCTCAGTTTATACCAGCACAACCACACGGCTCAGTGTGACTCAGTGCACAGCGTATGACATCACACACACACACACACACACATACACCTCGCTGTGACTCAATGCACAGCCTGTACCTGCGCATAAACACACACACACATCACTGTGATGCGATATGCAGCCTATACCAGCACACACACACACACCAAAGTCTGACTAAATGGTCAGCCTATATGAGAACACACAGACACACACATCCCTCACTGTGACACAATGCACAGTCTATACCAGCCTGCACACACTCACACGACACTGTGACTCAATGCACAATCTGTAATAGCCCACACACGCACTCATACACACCTTATTGTGAATCAATGCACAGCCTATATGTGAACACACACATACTAACATGCACTCACACATGTCTCACGGTGACTCAATCGCCTATACAAGCACACACACATGGCTCACTGTGAGTCAGTGCCCACTCCATACCAGCACCAAACACACAACACAGCTCACTGTGACTCAAGGCACAGTGTATGGCAGCACACACACACACAGACACACTCATACCCACATCTCATTGTGCCTCTAAGCCTGTGAAAGCACACACACAATGAAACAAACACCCCTCACTGTGACTCACTGCACATCCTATACCAGTGCACTCACACACACACACACATGGCTGACTGTGAATCAATGCACACTCTATACCAGGACACACACACACACACACACACGGCTCCCTGTGACTCAGTGCACAGGATATGCTAGCAGACATACACACACAGAGAAGCACATACGTCAAACTGTGAGTCAATCCACAGCCCATACCTCCACACACGCACATATACTGACACTCAAAAACTCAGCTCAGTGTGATTCAATGCAAATTCTATACCAGAAAATGCACACACACACACACACAAACCTCCCCATGAATCAGTGCATAGCACATAACATCACACACATACACCTCACTGTGACTCAATGTGTTGCCTCTACCTGCACATACACTCACAAACAACTCAATATGACTCAATGTGCAGGCTGTACCAGCACACACACACATACATGTGCACACACACCTCAGTTTGCCTCAATTGTCAGCCTATACCAGAACACACAGACACACACACCTCTCACTCTGACTCAATGCACAACCTATACCAGCGTGCACACACACTCACATGGCACAGTGAATCAAGGCACAATTTTACCAGCACATGCACACACACCTCAGAGGGACTCAAAGCTCAGCCTATACCAGAACACACACACACACACACATGCACAGATGCAGACCTCACTGCGACTCTATGCACAGCCTATACCAGAACACACACACATACCAACACTCACTCACACATGGCTCACTGGTACTCAATCAACCGCCTATACAAACACACACACACACAGCTTGCTGTGACCCAATGCAGTCTGTATCACCACACACTCACACACACAACCATGTGTCAATAAAGCCCATACCAGCACACAAACTCACATGCGCACACACACACACACCTGACTGTGACTGAAAACGCTTCCTGTACCAGCACACACACACACAAACACCTCACTGTGACTCAATGCACAGCCTATATGAGCACACACATACACACACAGCTCACAGTGACTCAATACAGAGTCTATACCAGCACACACACACACACACAAACACACACATATATTACTCACTGACTCAATGCACAGCCTGTACTGGCACACACACAAGACTTGCTGTGACTGAATGCAGAGTCTAAACCAGCATATAAACACATGGTTCACTGTGACTCAATGTAATGCCTATGCCAGCACACACAAACAGAGACACATGCATGGCTCTCTCTGATTCAATGCACGTCCTATACCATCACATACACACACACACACACGCACAGTCACTGTGACACAATGCACAGCCTATACCACAACACCCATGCAAAGACACATATGCACGGCTCATTGTGACTCCATGCACACCCTATACTATCACATACACACATTCACACGTGGCTCATTGTGAATCAATGCACAGTCTGTAGTTCCAGGTATACACACACAGACACACACATCAGTGACTCAATGCAAAGCCCATACCATCACACACACACACACATACACACACAGCTCACTGTGAATCAGTGTACAGTCTTCAGCTCCATGTACATACACACAGAACACACCTTAGTGAATCAATGCAGAGACCATACCAGCATACACACACACATACACACACCTGAGACTCAATGTTCTGCCTATTCCAGCACACACACGCACACACACGGATCACTGTGATTCAATACCAGCCTGTATTTGCACACACACACACTCTCACACACACCACCGTGTGACTCAATGCAGTTTATACCACCACACAGACACACAGACACACACACACCTCACTGTGACTCAATGCCAAGCCCATACATGTAAACAGACACACACAACCATGGCTCACTGAGACTCAATGAACAGTGTATACTAGCACATACAAACACAAGGCTCAATGTGAGTCAATGCATAGCCTATACCCGCACACACACACAGAGAAACACCCCTTAATGTGGCTCAGTGCACAGCCTATTGCAGTGCACACACACACACACACACTGCTCAGTAATTCAATGCAAATCCCGTATCAGTATACACATACACATACACTCACCTAGGTGTGACTCAATTCTCAGCCTATAGCAGCACACACACACACCTTACTCTGACTCATGCAGACTCTACAGCACCAAATACACAAAAACTAACACAGGGCTGGGATTCAATGCACAGTCCATACCAGCACACCACACTGTGACTCAATGCTCAGATTATACCAGCACACACACACGGCTCACTGTGTCCTAGTGCACAGCATATAACATCACACACACACACACACCACACACTGTGACTCAATGCGCAGCCTGTACCTGCACATACACACAGACACACCTCACTGTGACAAAATGTGCAGCCTATACCAGCACACACACACAGACACACACACCTCAATGTGACATAATGGTCAGCCTATACCAGAACACGCAGACACACACACACATCACTGTGACTCAATGCACAGACTATACCAGCGTGCACACAAACACACAGCACTCTGACTCAATGTACAATGTATACCAAAACATACAAGCATACACACACACCTCAGTGTGTTTCAAAGCACAGCCTATACCAGCACACACACATACACACCTGCACAGATACAGGATTCACTGTGACTCAATGCACAGCCTATAGAAGAACACACACACATACCAACGTGCACACACACATGGCTCACCGTGACTCAATCAATCGCCTATACCAGCACATACACACATGACTCACTGTGACTCAATGCAGTCTTTCGCACAACAGACACACACACCCCATTGAATCAATGAAAGCCCACCAACACACACCCTCTCATAGACACACACACATGGCTCACTGTGACTCAATGCACAGTCTGTATCACCACACACACACATACACCTCAGTTACTCAATGCAAAGACCATATGAGCACACACACACACACACATAACTGATTAAATGCTCCACACAAACTAGTGCACACACACACAGATATGCTCACTGTGATTCAAGACACAGTCTATACGAGCACATTTACACACAAACAACTCATTTTCACACAATGCGCAGTCTACAGCAGCACACAGACACACATAACTCACTGTGACTCAATCCACAGCCTATATTATCACACAGACACACACAAGGCTCACTGTGACTCAATGACGTTTGTAGCACCACACACACACACACAAACACACACAGACACCTCAGTGGCTCAATGCAAACGCATACACTCACAGACACATACCTAACTGTGATTCAGTGCTCAACCTCTACCAGCACACACACGCACACACAGACACACACACACATGCATGGCTCATTCTGACATAATGTACAGTTCTTACCAACACAAACACAAGCAACATATCTCACTGTAACTCAATGCTCAGACTGTACTTGCACACACACAAGGCTCCCTGTGAGTCAATGCACAGCCTATACCAGCAGAGACACACACACACTGCTCTCTATGACACAGTGCACATCCTGTACCATCACACACACACACAGCTTATTGTGATGCAATACAGACTCTACACAACCAAATACACACACACACGCACAGCTCACTGTGATTCCATGCAGACTCCATACCAGTGCACAAAAACACACAGCACACAACTCAGTGTGATTCAATGCTCACTTTATACCAAAACACACATAGACACACACACCGTTCTCTGTGACTCAGTGCACAGTCCATACCAGCACTGCACACACACTCACAGCTCACCTTGAATCAAAGCACAGCCTACCCCAGCAAACACACACACACAGTTCACTGTGACTCAATGCACAGGCTATACCAGCACACACACATATACACACACAGCTTACTGCGACACAATACAGTCTCTACACCACCAAATACACACAGACACATGCACAGCTCCATGTGATTCCATGCCAGTGCATACAGACACACAAAACACACCTCAGTTTGACTCAATGCTCACAGTATGTCAAAACATACATAGACAAACACACGGCTCCCTGTTACTCAGTGCACAGTGTATGCTAGCAGAGTTACACACACAAAGAAACACACATGGCTCACTGTGAATCAACACACAGCCTGTACCTCCACACACACACACATACAAACACTCACACACAGCTTAGTGTGACTCAATGCAAAGCATATACCACCACGTGCACTCACACAAACACTCACCTCCCTGTGACACAGTGCATAGCATATAACATTCCACACACACACACACACTCACTGTGACTGAATGCACAGCCTGTACCAGCACACACACATACAAAAACTCACACATGGTTGTGACTCAATGTACAATCCACACCAGAACATACACACACACGATACCTGTGTGAGTCAATGCTCAGTTTATACCAGCACAACCACACGGCTCACTGTGACTCAGTGCACAGCGTATGACATCACACACACACACACACACACACACATACACCTCGCTGTGACTCAATGCACAGCCTGTACCTGCACATAAACACACACACACATCACTGTGATGCGATATGCAGCCTATACCAGCACACACACACACACCAAAGTCTGACTAAATGGTCAGCCTATATGAGAACACACAGACACACACATCCCTCACTGTGACACAATGCACAGTCTATACCAGCCTGCACACACTCACACGACACTATGACTCAATGCACAATCTGTAATAGCCCACACACGCACTCATACACACCTTATTGTGAATCAATGCACAGCCTATATGTGAACACACACATACTAACATGCACTCACACATGTCTCACGGTGACTCAATCACTTATACAAGCACACACACATGGCTCACTGTGAGTCAGTGCCCACTCCATACCAGCACCAAACACACAACACAGCTCACTGTGACTCAAGGCACAGTGTATGGCAGCACACACACACACAGACACACTCATACCCACATCTCATTGTGCCTCTAAGCCTGTGAAAGCACACACACAATGAAACAAACACCCCTCACTGTGACTCACTGCACATCCTATACCAGTGCACTCACACACACACACACATGGCTGACTGTGAATCAATGCACACTCTATACCAGGACACACACACACACACACACACACGGCTCCCTGTGACTCAGTGCACAGGATATGCTAGCAGACATACACACACAGAGAAGCACATACGTCAAACTGTGAGTCAATCCACAGCCCATACCTCCACACACGCACATATACTGACACTCAAAAACTCAGCTCAGTGTGATTCAATGCAAATTCTATACCAGAAAATGCACACACACACACACACAAACCTCCCCATGAATCAGTGCATAGCACATAACATCACACACATACACCTCACTGTGACTCAATGTGTTGCCTCTACCTGCACATACACTCACAAACAACTCAATATGACTCAATGTGCAGGCTGTACCAGCACACACACACATACATGTGCACACACACCTCAGTTTGCCTCAATTGTCAGCCTATACCAGAACACACAGACACACACACCTCTCACTCTGACTCAATGCACAACCTATACCAGCGTGCACACACACTCACATGGCACAGTGAATCAAGGCACAATTTTACCAGCACATGCACACATACCTCAGAGGGACTCAAAGCTCAGCCTATACCAGAACACACACACACACACACACATGCACAGATGCAGACCTCACTGTGACTCTATGCACAGCCTATACCAGAACACACACACATACCAACACGCACTCACACATGGCTCACTGGTGCTCAATCAACCGCCTATACAAGCACACACACACACAGCTTGCTGTGACCCAATGCAGTCTGTATCACCACACACTCACACACACAACCATGTGTCAATAAAGCCCATACCAGCACACAAACTCACAAGCGCACACACACACACCTGACTGTGACTGAAAACGCTTCCTGTACCAGCACACACACACACAAACACCTCACTGTGACTCAATGCACAGCCTATAGAAGAACACACACACATACCAACGTGCACACACACATGGCTCACCGTGACTCAATCAATCGCCTATACCAGCACATACACACATGACTCACTGTGACTCAATGCAGTCTTTCGCACAACAGACACACACACCCCATTGAATCAATGAAAGCCCACCAACACACACCCTCTCATAGACACACACACATGGCTCACTGTGACTCAATGCACAGTCTGTATCACCACACACACACATACACCTCAGTTACTCAATGCAAAGACCATACGAGCACACACACACACACACATAACTGATTAAATGCTCCACACAAACTAGTGCACACACACACAGATATGCTCACTGTGATTCAAGGCACAGTCTATACGAGCACATTTACACACAAACAACTCATTTTCACACAATGCGCAGTCTACAGCAGCACACAGACACACATAACTCACTGTGACTCAATCCACAGCCTATATTATCACACAGACACACACAAGGCTCACTGTGACTCAATGACGTTTGTAGCACCACACACACACACACAAACACACACAGACACCTCAGTGGCTCAATGCAAACGCATACACTCACAGACACATACCTAACTGTGATTCAGTGCTCAACCTCTACCAGCACACACACGCACACACAGACACACACACACATGCATGGCTCATTCTGACATAATGTACAGTTCTTACCAGCACAAACACAAGCAACATATCTCACTGTAACTCAATGCTCAGACTGTACTTGCACACACACAAGGCTCCCTGTGAGTCAATGCACAGCCTATACCAGCAGAGACACACACACACTGCTCTCTATGACACAGTGCACATCCTGTACCATCACACACACACACAGCTTATTGTGATGCAATACAGACTCTACACAACCAAATACACACACACATGCACAGCTCACTGTGATTCCATGCAGACTCCATACCAGTGCACAAAAACACACAGCACACAACTCAGTGTGATTCAATGCTCACTTTATACCAAAACACACATAGACACACACACCGTTCTCTGTGACTCAGTGCACAGTCCATACCAGCACTGCACACACACTCACAGCTCACCTTGAATCAAAGCACAGCCTACCCCAGCAAACACACACACACAGTTCACTGTGACTCAATGCACAGGCTATACCAGCACACACACATATACACACACAGCTTACTGTGACACAATACAGTCTCTACACCACCAAATACACACAGACACACGCACAGCTCCATGTGATTCCATGCACATTCCATGCCAGTGCATACAGACACACAAAACACACCTCAGTTTGACTCAATGCTCACAGTATGTCAAAACATACATAGACAAACACACGGCTCCCTGTTACTCAGTGCACAGTGTATGCTAGCAGAGTTACACACACAAAGAAACACACATGGCTCACTGTGAATCAACACACAGCCTGTACCTCCACACACACACACATACAAACACTCACACACAGCTTAGTGTGACTCAATGCAAAGCATATACCACCACGTGCACTCACACAAACACTCACCTCCCTGTGACTCAGTGCATAGCATATAACATTCCACACACACACACACACCTCACTGTGACTGAATGCACAGCCTGTACCAGCACACACACATACAAAAACTCACACATGGTTGTGACTCAATGTACAATCCACACCCGCACATACACACACACGATACCTGTGTGAGTCAATGCTCAGTTTATACCAGCACAACCACACGGCTCACTGTGACTCAGTGCACAGCGTATGACATCACACACACACACACACACACATACACCTCGCTGTGACTCAATGCACAGCCTGTACCTGCACATAAACACACACACACATCACTGTGATGCGATATGCAGCCTATACCAGCACACACACACACACCAAAGTCTGACTAAATGGTCAGCCTATATGAGAACACACAGACACACACATCCCTCACTGTGACACAATGCACAGTCTATACCAGCCTGCACACACTCACACGACACTGTGACTCAATGCACAATCTGTAATAGCCCACACACGCACTCATACACACCTTATTGTGAATCAATGCACAGCCTATATGTGAACACACACATACTAACATGCACTCACACATGTCTCACGGTGACTCAATCGCCTATACAAGCACACACACATGGCTCACTGTGAGTCAGTGCCCACTCCATACCAGCACCAAACACACAACACAGCTCACTGTGACTCAAGGCACAGTGTATGGCAGCACACACACACACAGACACACTCATACCCACATCTCATTGTGCCTCTAAGCCTGTGAAAGCACACACACAATGAAACAAACACCCCTCACTGTGACTCACTGCACATCCTATACCAGTGCACTCACACACACACACACATGGCTGACTGTGAATCAATGCACACTCTATACCAGGACACACACACACACACACACACGGCTCCCTGTGACTCAGTGCACAGGATATGCTAGCAGACATACACACACAGAGAAGCACATACGTCAAACTGTGAGTCAATCCACAGCCCATACCTCCACACACGCACATATACTGACACTCAAAAACTCAGCTCAGTGTGATTCAATGCAAATTCTATACCAGAAAATGCACACACACACACACACAAACCTCCCCATGAATCAGTGCATAGCACATAACATCACACACATACACCTCACTGTGACTCAATGTGTTGCCTCTACCTGCACATACACTCACAAACAACTCAATATGACTCAATGTGCAGGCTGTACCAGCACACACACACATACATGTGCACACACACCTCAGTTTGCCTCAATTGTCAGCCTATACCAGAACACACAGACACACACACCTCTCACTCTGACTCAATGCACAACCTATACCAGCGTGCACACACACTCACATGGCACAGTGAATCAAGGCACAATTTTACCAGCACATGCACACATACCTCAGAGGGACTCAAAGCTCAGCCTATACCAGAACACACACACACACACACATGCACAGATGCAGACCTCACTGTGACTCTATGCACAGCCTATACCAGAACACACACACATACCAACACGCACTCACACATGGCTCACTGGTACTCAATCAACCGCCTATACAAGCACACACACACACAGCTTGCTGTGACCCAATGCAGTCTGTATCACCACACACTCACACACACAACCATGTGTCAATAAAGCCCATACCAGCACACAAACTCACAAGCGCACACACACACACCTGACTGTGACTGAAAACGCTTCCTGTACCAGCACACACACACACAAACACCTCACTGTGACTCAATGCACAGCCTATATGAGCACACACATACACACACAGCTCACAGTGACTCAATACAGAGTCTATACCAGCACACACACACACACACACACACATATATGACTCACTGACTCAATGCACAGCCTGTACTGGCACACACACAAGTCTTGCTGTGACTCAATGCAGAGTCTAAACCAGCATACAAACACATGGCTCACTGTGACTCAATGTAATTCCTATGCCAGCACACACACACATAGACACATGCATGGCTCTCTCTGATTCAATGCACGTCCTATACCATCACATACACACACACACACACGCAAAGTCACTGTGACACAATGCACAGCCTATACCACAACACCCATGCAAAGACACATATGCACGGCTCATTGTGACTCCATGCACACCCTATACTATCACATACACACATTCACACGTGGCTCATTGTGAATCAATGCACAGTCTGTAGTTCCAGGTATACACACACAGACACACACCTCAGTGGCTCTATGCAAAGCCCATACCACCACACACACACACACATACACACACAGCTCACTGTGAATCAGTGTACAGTCTTCAGCTCCATGTACATACACACACAACACACCTTAGTGAATCAATGCAGAGACCAAACCAGCATACACACACACATACACACACCTGAGACTCAATGCTCTGCCTATTCCAGCACACACACGCACACACACGGATCACTGTGATTCAATACCAGCCTGTATGTGCACACACACACACTCTCACACACACCGCCGTGTGACTCAATGCAGTTTATACCACCACACAGACACACAGACACACACACACACCTCACTGTGACTCAATGCCAAGCCCATACATGTAAACAGACACACACAACCATGGCTCACTGAGACTCAATGAACAGTGTATACTAGCACATACAAACACAAGGCTCAATGTGAGTCAATGCATAGCCTATACCTGCACACAGACACAGAGAAACACCCCGTAATGTGGCTCAGTGCACAGCCTATTGCAGTGCACACACACACACACACACACACACTGCTCAGTAATTCAATGCAAATCCCATATCAGTATACACATACACATACACTCACCTAGGTGTGACTCAATTCTCAGCCTATAGCAGCACACACACACACCTTACTCTGACTCATGCAGACTCTACAGCACCAAATACACAAACACTAACACACGGCTGGGATTCAATGCACAGTCCATACCAGCACACCACACTGTGACTCAATGCTCAGATTATACCAGCACACACACACGGCTCACTGTGTCCTAGTGCACAGCATATAACATCACACACACACACACACCACACACTGTGACTCAATGCGCAGCCTGTACCTGCACATACACACACACACCTCACTGTGACAAAATATGCAGCCTATACCAGCACACACACACAGACACACACACCTCAATGTGACATAATGGTCAGCCTATACCAGAACATGCAGACACACACACACATCACTGTGACTCAATGCACAGACTATACCAGCGTGCACACAAACACACAGCACTCTGACTCAATGTACAATGTATACCAAAACATACAAGCATACACACACACCTCAGTGTGTTTCAAAGCACAGCCTATACCAGCACACACACATACACACCTGCACAGATACAGGATTCACTGTGACTCAATGCACAGCCTATAGAAGAACACACACACATACCAACGTGCACACACACATGGCTCACCATGACTCAATCAATCGCCTATACCAGCACATACACACATGACTCACTGTGACTCAATGCAGTCTTTCGCACAACAGACACACACACCCCATTGAATCAATGAAAGCCCACCAACACACACCCTCTCATAGACACACACACATGGCTCACTGTGACTCAATGCACAGTCTGTATCACCACACACACACATACACCTCAGTTACTCAATGCAAAGACCATACGAGCACACACACACACACATAACTGATTAAATGCTCCACACAAACTAGTGCACACACACACAGATATGCTCACTGTGATTCAAGGCACAGTCTATACGAGCACATTTACACACAAACAACTCATTTTCACACAATGCGCAGTCTACAGCAGCACACAGACACACATAACTCACTGTGACTCAATCCACAGCCTATATTATCACACAGACACACACAAGGCTCACTGTGACTCAATGACGTTTGTAGCACCACACACACACACACAAACACACACACACACCTCAGTGGCTCAATGCAAACGCATACACTCACAGACACATACCTAACTGTGATTCAGTGCTCAACCTCTACCAGCACACACACGCACACACAGACACACACACACATGCATGGCTCATTCTGACATAATGTACAGTTCTTACCAGCACAAACACAAGCAACATATCTCACTGTAACTCAATGCTCAGACTGTACTTGCACACACACAAGGCTCCCTGTGAGTCAATGCACAGCCTATACCAGCAGAGACACACACACACTGCTCTCTATGACACAGTGCACATCCTGTACCATCACACACACACACAGCTTATTGTGATGCAATACAGACTCTACACAACCAAATACACACACACATGCACAGCTCACTGTGATTCCATGCAGACTCCATACCAGTGCACAAAAACACACAGCACACAACTCAGTGTGATTCAATGCTCACTTTATACCAAAACACACATAGACACACACACCGTTCTCTGTGACTCAGTGCACAGTCCATACCAGCACTGCACACACACTCACAGCTCACCTTGAATCAAAGTACAGCCTACCCCAGCAAACACACACACACAGTTCACTGTGACTCAATGCACAGGCTATACCAGCACACACACATATACACACACAGCTTACTGCGACACAATACAGTCTCTACACCACCAAATACACACAGACACATGCACAGCTCCATGTGATTCCATGCACATTCCATGCCAGTGCATACAGACACACAAAACACACCTCAGTTTGACTCAATGCTCACAGTATGTCAAAACATACATAGACAAACACACGGCTCCCTGTTACTCAGTGCACAGTGTATGCTAGCAGAGTTACACACACAAAGAAACACACATGGCTCACTGTGAATCAACACACAGCCTGTACCTCCACACACACACACATACAAACACTCACACACAGCTTAGTGTGACTCAATGCAAAGCATATACCACCACGTGCACTCACACAAACACTCACCTCCCTGTGACTCACTGCATAGCATATAACATTCCACACACACACACACACCTCACTGTGACTGAATGCACAGCCTGTACCAGCACACACACATACAAAAACTCACACATGGTTGTGACTCAATGTACAATCCACACCAGCACATACACACACACGATACCTGTGTGAGTCAATGCTCAGTTTATACCAGCACAACCACACGGCTCACTGTGACTCAGTGCACAGCGTATGACATCACACACACACACACACATACACCTCGCTGTGACTCAATGCACAGCCTGTACCTGCGCATAAACACACACACACATCACTGTGATGCGATATGCAGCCTATACCAGCACACACACACACACCAAAGTCTGACTAAATGGTCAGCCTATATGAGAACACACAGACACACACATCCCTCACTGTGACACAATGCACAGTCTATACCAGCCTGCACACACTCACACGACACTGTGACTCAATGCACAATCTGTAATAGTCCACACACGCACACATACACACCTTATTGTGAATCAATGCACAGCCTATATGTGAACACACACATACTAACATGCACTCACACATGTCTCACGGTGACTCAATCACTTATACAAGCACACACACATGGCTCACTGTGAGTCAGTGCCCACTCCATACCAGCACCAAACACACAACACAGCTCACTGTGACTCAAGGCACAGTGTATGGCAGCACACACACACACAGACACACTCATACCCACATCTCATTGTGCCTCTAAGCCTGTGAAAGCACACACACAATGAAACAAACACCCCTCACTGTGACTCACTGCACATCCTATACCAGTGCACTCACACACACACACACATGGCTGACTGTGAATCAATGCACACTCTATACCAGGACACACACACACACACACACACGGCTCCCTGTGACTCAGTGCACAGGATATGCTAGCAGACATACACACACAGAGAAGCACATACGTCAAACTGTGAGTCAATCCACAGCCCATACCTCCACACACGCACATATACTGACACTCAAAAACACAGCTCAGTTTGATTCAATGCAAATCCTATACCAGAAAATGCACACACACACACACAAACCTCCCCATGAATCAGTGCATAGCACATAACATCACACACATACACCTCACTGTGACTCAATGTGTTGCCTCTACCTGCACATACACTCACAAACAACTCAATATGACTCAATGTGCAGGCTGTACCAGCACACACACACATACATGTGCACACACACCTCAGTTTGCCTCAATTGTCAGCCTATACCAGAACACACAGACACACACACCTCTCACTCTGACTCAATGCACAACCTATACCAGCGTGCACACACACTCACATGGCACAGTGAATCAAGGCACAATTTTACCAGCACATGCACACACACCTCAGAGGGACTCAAAGCTCAGCCTATACCAGAACACACACACACACACACATGCACAGATGCAGACCTCACTGCGACTCTATGCACAGCCTATACCAGAACACACACACATACCAACACGCACTCACACATGGCTCACTGGTACTCAATCAACCGCCTATACAAGCACACACACACACAGCTTGCTGTGACCCAAAGCAGTCTGTATCACCACACACTCACACACACAACCATGTGTCAATAAAGCCCATACCAGCACACAAACTCACATGCACACACACACACACACCTGACGGTGACTGAAAACGCTTCCTGTACCAGCACACACACACACAAACACCTCACTGTGAATCAATGCACAGCTATTATCAGCACACACATACACACACAGCTCACAGTGACTCAATACACAGTCTATACCAGCACACACACACACACACACACACATATATGACTCCCTGACTCAATGCACAGCCTGTACTGGCACACACACAAGGCTTGCTGTGACTCAATGCAGAGTCTAAACCAGCATACAAACACATGGTTCACTGTGACTCAATGTAATGCCTATGCCAACACACACACACAGAGACACATGCATGGCTCTCTCTGATTCAATGCACGTCCTATACCATCACATACACACACACACACACGCACAGTCACTGTGACACAATGCACAGCCTATACCACAACACCCATGCAAAGACACATATGCACGGCTCATTGTGACTCCATGCACACCCTATACTATCACATACACACATTCACACGTGGCTCATTGTGAATCAATGCACAGTCTGTAGTTCCAGGTATACACACACAGACACACACCTCAGTGACTCAATGCAAAGCCCATACCATCACACACACACACACATACACACACAGCTCACTGTGAATCAGTGTACAGTCTTCAGCTCCATGTACATACACACACAACACACCTTAGTGAATCAATGCAGAGACCATACCAGCATACACACACACATACACACACCTGAGACTCAATGTTCTGCCTATTCCAGCACACACACGCACACACACGGATCACTGTGATTCAATACCAGCCTGTATGTGCACACACACACACTCTCACACACACCACCGTGTGACTCAATGCAGTTTATACCACCACACAGACACACAGACACACACACACCTCACTGTGACTCAATGCCAAGCCCATACATGTAAACAGACACACACAACCATGGCTCACTGAGACTCAATGAACAGTGTATACTAGCACATACAAACACAAGGCTCAATGTGAGTCAATGCATAGCCTATACCCTCACACACACACAGAGAAACACCCCTTAATGTGGCTCAGTGCACAGCCTATTGCAGTGCACACACACACACACACACTGCTCAGTAATTCAATGCAAATCCCATATCAGTATACACATACACATACACTCACCTAGGTGTGACTCAATTCTCAGCCTATAGCAGCACACACACACACCTTACTCTGACTCATGCAGACTCTACAGCACCAAATACACAAACACTAACACAGGGCTGGGATTCAATGCACAGTCCATACCAGCACACCACACTGTGACTCAATGCTCAGATTATACCAGCACACACACACGGCTCACTGTGTCCTAGTGCACAGCATATAACATCACACACACACACACACCACACACTGTGACTCAATGCGCAGCCTGTACCTGCACATACACACACACACACCTCACTGTGACAAAATGTGCAGCCTATACCAGCACACACACACAGACACACACACCTCAATGTGACATAATGGTCAGCCTATACCAGAACACGCAGACACACACACACATCACTGTGACTCAATGCACAGACTATACCAGCGTGCACACAAACACACAGCACTCTGACTCAATGTACAATGTATACCAAAACATACAAGCATACACACACACCTCAGTGTGTTTCAAAGCACAGCCTATACCAGCACACACACATACACACCTGCACAGATACAGGATTCACTGTGACTCAATGCACAGCCTATAGAAGAACACACACACATACCAACGTGCACACACACATGGCTCACCGTGACTCAATCAATCGCCTATACCAGCACATACACACATGACTCACTGTGACTCAATGCAGTCTTTCGCACAACAGACACACACACCCCATTGAATCAATGAAAGCCCACCAACACACACCCTCTCATAGACACACACACATGGCTCACTGTGACTCAATGCACAGTCTGTATCACCACACACACACATACACCTCAGTTACTCAATGCAAAGACCATACGAGCACACACACACACACATAACTGATTAAATGCTCCACACAAACTAGTGCACACACACACAGATATGCTCACTGTGATTCAAGGCACAGTCTATACGAGCACATTTACACACAAACAACTCATTTTCACACAATGCGCAGTCTACAGCAGCACACAGACACACATAACTCACTGTGACTCAATCCACAGCCTATATTATCACACAGACACACACAAGGCTCACTGTGACTCAATGACGTTTGTAGCACCACACACACACACACAAACACACACAGACACCTCAGTGGCTCAATGCAAACGCATACACTCACAGACACATACCTAACTGTGATTCAGTGCTCAACCTCTACCAGCACACACACGCACACACAGACACACACACACATGCATGGCTCATTCTGACATAATGTACAGTTCTTACCAGCACAAACACAAGCAACATATCTCACTGTAACTCAATGCTCAGACTGTACTTGCACACACACAAGGCTCCCTGTGAGTCAATGCACAGCCTATACCAGCAGAGACACACACACACTGCTCTCTATGACACAGTGCACATCCTGTACCATCACACACACACAGCTTATTGTGATGCAATACAGACTCTACACAACCAAATACACACACACACGCACAGCTCACTGTGATTCCATGCAGACTCCATACCAGTGCACAAAAACACACAGCACACAACTCAGTGTGATTCAATGCTCACTTTATACCAAAACACACATAGACACACACACCGTTCTCTGTGACTCAGTGCACAGTCCATACCAGCACTGCACACACACTCACAGCTCACCTTGAATCAAAGCACAGCCTACCCCAGCAAACACACACACAGTTCACTGTGACTCAATGCACAGGCTATACCAGCACACACACATATACACACACAGCTTACTGCGACACAATACAGTCTCTACACCACCAAATACACACAGACACATGCACAGCTCCATGTGATTCCATGCACATTCCATGCCAGTGCATACAGACACACAAAACACACCTCAGTTTGACTCAATGCTTACAGTATGTCAAAACATACATAGACAAACACACGGCTCCCTGTTACTCAGTGCACAGTGTATGCTAGCAGAGTTACACACACTAAGAAACACACATGGCTCACTGTGAATCAACACACAGCCTGTACCTCCACACACACACACATACAAACACTCACACACAGCTTAGTGTGACTCAATGCAAAGCATATAGCACCACGTGCACTCACACAAACACTCACCTCCCTGTGACTCAGTGCATAGCATATAACATTCCACACACACACACACACCTCACTGTGACTGAATGCACAGCCTGTACCAGCACACACACATACAAAAACTCACACATGGTTGTGACTCAATGTACAATCCACACCAGCACATACACACACACGATACCTGTGTGAGTCAATGCTCAGTTTATACCAGCACAACCACACGGCTCACTGTGACTCAGTGCACAGCGTATGACATCACACACACACACACACATACACCTCGCTGTGACTCAATGCACAGCCTGTACCTGCACATAAACACACACACACATCACTGTGATGCGATATGCAGCCTATACCAGCACACACTCACACACCAAAGTCTGACTAAATGGTCAGCCTATATGAGAACACACAGACACACACATCCCTCACTGTGACACAATGCACAGTCTATACCAGCCTGCACACACTCACACGACACTGTGACTCAATGCACAATCTGTAATAGCCCACACACGCACACATACACACCTTATTGTGAATCAATGCACAGCCTATATGTGAACACACACATACTAACATGCACTCACACATGTCTCACGGTGACTCAATCGCCTATACAAGCACACACACATGGCTCACTGTGAGTCAGTGCCCACTCCATACCAGCACCAAACACACAACACAGCTCACTGTGACTCAAGGCACAGTGTATGGCAGCACACACACACACAGACACACTCATACCCACATCTCATTGTGCCTCTAAGCCTGTGAAAGCACACACACAATGAAACAAACACCCCTCACTGTGACTCACTGCACATCCTATACCAGTGCACTCACACACACACACACACATGGCTGACTGTGAATCAATGCACACTCTATACCAGGACACACACACACACACAAACGGCTCCCTGTGACTCAGTGCACAGGATATGCTAGCAGACATACACACACAGAGAAGCACATACGTCAAACTGTGAGTCAATCCACAGCCCATACCTCCACACACGCACATATACTGACACTCAAAAACTCAGCCCAGTGTGATTCAATGCAAATTCTATACCAGAAAATGCACACACACACACACACAAACCTCCCCATGAATCAGTGCATAGCACATAACATCACACACATACACCTCACTGTGACTCAATGTGTTGCCTCTACCTGCACATACACTCACAAACAACTCAATATGACTCAATGTGCAGGCTGTACCAGCACACACACACATACATGTGCACACACACCTCAGTTTGCCTCAATTGTCAGCCTATACCAGAACACACAGACACACACACCTCTCACTCTGACTCAATGCACAACCTATACCAGCGTGCACACACACTCACATGGCACAGTGAATCAAGGCACAATTTTACCAGCACATGCACACACACCTCAGAGGGACTCAAAGCTCAGCCTATACCAGAACACACACACACACACACATGCACAGATGCAGACCTCACTGCGACTCTATGCACAGCCTATACCAGAACACACACACATACCAACACGCACTCACACATGGCTCACTGGTACTCAATCAACCGCCTATACAAGCACACACACACACAGCTTGCTGTGACCCAATGCAGTCTGTATCACCACACACTCACACACACAACCATGTGTCAATAAAGCCCATACCAGCACACAAACTCACATGCACACACACACACACACACTTGACTGTGACAGAAAATGCTTCCTGTACCAACACACACACACACAAACACCTCACTGTGAATCAATGCACAGCTATTATCAGCACACACATACACACACAGCTCACAGTGACTCAATACAGAGTCTATACCAGCACACACACACACACACACACACACACACATATATGACTCACTGACTCAATGCACAGCCTGTACTGGCACACACACAAGTCTTGCTGTGACTCAATGCAGAGTCTAAACCAGCATACAAACACATGGCTCACTGTGACTCAATGTAATTCCTATGCCAGCACACACACACATAGACACATGCATGGCTCTCTCTGATTCAATGCACGTCCTATACCATCACATACACACACACACACACGCAAAGTCACTGTGACACAATGCACAGCCTATACCACAACACCCATGCAAAGACACATATGCACGGCTCATTGTGACTCCATGCACACCCTATACTATCACATACACACATTCACACGTGGCTCATTGTGAATCAGTGCACAGTCTGTAGTTCCAGGTATACACACATAGACACACACCTCAGTGGCTCTATGCAAAGCCCATACCATCACACACACACACACATACACACACAGCTCACTGTGAATCAGTGTACAGTCTTCAGCTCCATGTACATACACACACAACACACCTTAGTGAATCAATGCAGAGACCATACCAGCATACACACACACATACACACACCTGAGACTCAATGCTCTGCCTATTCCAGCACACACACGCACACACACGGATCACTGTGATTCAATACCAGCCTGTATGTGCACACACACACACTCTCACACACACTACCATGTGACTCAATGCAGTTTATACCACCACACTGACACACAGACACACACACACACCTCACTGTGACTCAATGCCAAGCCCATACAAGTAAACAGACACACACAACCATGGCTCACTGAGACTCAATGAACAGTGTATACTAGCACATACAAACACAAGGCTCAATGTGAGTCAATGCATAGCCTATACCCGCACACACACACACACACAGAAACACCCCTTAATGTGGCTCAGTGCACAGCCTATTGAAGTGCACACACACACACACACACACACTGCTCAGTAATTCAATGCAAATCCCATATCAGTATACACATACATATACACTAACCTAGGTGTGACTCAATTCTCAGCCTATAGCAGCACACACACACACTTTACTCTGACTCCTGCAGACTCTACAGCACCAAATACACAAACACTAACACAGGGCTGGGATTCAATGCACAGTCCATACCAGCAAAGGCACACACACCACACCACACTGTGACTCATTGCTCAGATTATACCAGCACACACACACAGCTCACTGTGTCCTAGTGCACAGCATATAACATCACACACACACACACACCACACACTGTGACTCAATGCGCAGCCTGTACCTGCACATACACACAGACACACCTCACTGTGACAAAATGTGCAGCCTATACCAGCACACACACACAGACACACACACCTCAATGTGACATAATGGTCAGCCTATACCAGAACACGCAGACACACACACACATCACTGTGACTCAATGCACAGACTATACCAGCGTGCACACAAACACACAGCACTCTGACTCAATGTACAATGTATACCAAAACATACAAGCATACACACACACCTCAGTGTGTTTCAAAGCACAGCCTATACCAGCACACACACATACACACCTGCACAGATACAGGATTCACTGTGACTCAATGCACAGCCTATAGAAGAACACACACACATACCAACGTGCACACACACATGGCTCACCGTGACTCAATCAATCGCCTATACCAGCACATACACACATGACTCACTGTGACTCAATGCAGTCTTTCGCACAACAGACACACACACCCCATTGAATCAATGAAAGCCCACCAACACACACCCTCTCATAGACACACACACATGGCTCACTGTGACTCAATGCACAGTCTGTATCACCACACACACATACACCTCTGTTACTCAATGCAAAGACCATACGAGCACACACACACACACACATAACTGATTAAATGCTCCACACAAACTAGTGCACACACACACAGATATGCTCACTGTGATTCAAGGCACAGTCTATACGAGCACATTTACACACAAACCACTCATTTTCACACAATGCGCAGTCTACAGCAGCACACAGACACACATAACTCACTGTGACTCAATCCACAGCCTATATTATCACACAGACACACACAAGGCTCACTGTGACTCAATGACGTTTGTAGCACCACACACACACACACAAACACACACAGACACCTCAGTGGCTCAATGCAAACGCATACACTCACAGACACATACCTAACTGTGATTCAGTGCTCAACCTCTACCAGCACACACACGCACACACAGACACACACACACATGCATGGCTCATTCTGACATAATGTACAGTTCTTACCAGCACAAACACAAGCAACATATCTCACTGTAACTCAATGCTCAGACTGTACTTGCACACACACAAGGCTCCCTGTGAGTCAATGCACAGCCTATACCAGCAGAGACACACACACACTGCTCTCTATGACACAGTGCACATCCTGTACCATCACACACACACACAGCTTATTGTGATGCAATACAGACTCTACACAACCAAATACACACACACATGCACAGCTCACTGTGATTCCATGCAGACTCCATACCAGTGCACAAAAGCACACAGCACACAACTCAGTGTGATTCAATGCTCACTTTATACCAAAACACACATAGACACACACACCGTTCTCTGTGACTCAGTGCACAGTCCATACCAGCACTGCACACACACTCACAGCTCACCTTGAAGCAAAGCACAGCCTACCCCAGCAAACACACACACACAGTTCACTGTGACTCAATGCACAGGCTATACCAGCACACACACATATACACACACAGCTTACTGTGACACAATACAGTCTCTACACCACCAAATACACACAGACACACGCACAGCTCCATGTGATTCCATGCACATTCCATGCCAGTGCATACAGACACACAAAACACACCTCAGTTTGACTCAATGCTTACAGTATGTCAAAACATACATAGACAAACACACAGCTCCCTGTTACTCAGTGCACAGTGTATGCTAGCAGAGTTACACACACAAAGAAACACACATGGCTCACTGTGAATCAACACACAGCCTGTACCTCCACACACACACACATACAAACACTCACACACAGCTTAGTGTGACTCAATGCAAAGCATATACCACCACGTGCACTCACACAAACACTCACCTCCCTGTGACTCAGTGCATAGCATATAACATTCCACACACACACACACACACACCTCACTGTGACTGAATGCACAGCCTGTACCAGCACACACACATACAAAAACTCACACATGGTTGTGACTCAATGTACAATCCACACCAGCACATACACACACACGATACCTGTGTGAGTCAATGCTCAGTTTATACCAGCACAACCACACGGCTCACTGTGACTCAGTGCACAGCGTATGACATCACACACACACACACACACACATACACCTCGCTGTGACTCAATGCACAGCCTGTACCTGCGCATAAACACACACACACATCACTGTGATGCGATATGCAGCCTATACCAGCACACACACACACACCAAAGTCTGACTAAATGGTCAGCCTATATGAGAACACACAGACACACACATCCCTCACTGTGACACAATGCACAGTCTATACCAGCCTGCACATACTCACACGACACTGTGACTCAATGCACAATCTGTAATAGCCCACACACGCACTCATACACACCTTATTGTGAATCAATGCACAGCCTATATGTGAACACACACATACTAACATGCACTAACACATGTCTCACGGTGACTCAATCGCCTATACAAGCGCACACACATGGCTCACTGTGAGTCAGTGCCCACTCCATACCAGCACCAAACACACAACACAGCTCACTGTGACTCAAGGCACAGTGTATGGCAGCACACACACACACAGACACACTCATACCCACATCTCATTGTGCCTCTAAGCCTGTGAAAGCACACACACAATGAAACAAACACCCCTCACTGTGACTCACTGCACATCCTATACCAGTGCACTCACACACACACACACATGGCTGACTGTGAATCAATGCACACTCTATACCAGGACACACACACACACACACACGGCTCCCTGTGACTCAGTGCACAGGGTATGCTAGCAGACATACACACACAGAGAAGCACATACGTCAAACTGTGAGTCAATCAACAGCCCATACCTCCACACACGCACATATACTGACACTCAAAAACTCAGCCCAGTGTGATTCAATGCAAATTCTATACCAGAAAATGCACACACACACACACACAAACCTCCCCATGAATCAGTGCATAGCACATAACATCACACACATACACCTCACTGTGACTCAATGTGTTGCCTCTACCTGCACGTACACTCACAAACAACTCAATATGACTCAATGTGCAGGCTGTACCAGCACACACACACATACATGTGCACACACACCTCAGTTTGCCTCAATTGTCAGCCTATACCAGAACACACAGACACACACACCTCTCACTCTGACTCAATGCACAACCTATACCAGCGTGCACACACACTCACATGGCACAGTGAATCAAGGCACAATTTTACCAGCACATGCACACACACCTCAGAGGGACTCAATGCTCAGCCTATACCAGAACACACACACACACACACATGCACAGATGCAGACCTCACTGTGACTCTATGCACAGCCTATACCAGAACACACACACATACCAACACGCACTCACACATGGCTCACTGGTACTCAATCAACCGCCTATACAAGCACACACACACACAGCTTGCTGTGACCCAATGCAGTCTGTATCACCACACACTCACACACACAACCATGTGTCAATAAAGCCCATACCAGCACACAAACTCACATGCGCACACACACACACACCTGACTGTGACTGAAAACGCTTCCTGTACCAGCACACACACACACAAACACCTCACTGTGACTCAATGCACAGCCTATATGAGCACACACATACACACACAGCTCACAGTGACTCAATACAGAGTCTATACCAGCACACACAAACACACACTCACATATATTACTCACTGACTCAATGCACAGCCTGTACTGGCACACACACAAGTCTTGCTGTGACTCAATGCAGAGTCTAAACCAGCATACAAACACATGGTTCACCGTGACTCAATGTACTGCCTATGCCAGCACACACACACAGAGACACATGCATGGCTCTCTCTGATTCAATGCACGTCCTATACCATCACATACACACACACACACACGCACAGTCACTGTGACACAATGCACAGCCTATACCACAGCACCCATGCAAAGACACATATGCACGGCTCATTGTGACTCCATGCACACCCTATACTATCACATACACACATTCACACGTGGCTCATTGTGAATCAATGCACAGTCTGTAGTTCCAGGTATACACACACAGACACACACATCAGTGACTCAATGCAAAGCCCATACCATCACACACACACACACATACACACACAGCTCACTGTGAATCAGTGTACAGTCTTCAGCTCCATGTACATACACACAGAACACACCTTAGTGAATCAATGCAGAGACCATACCAGCATACACACACACATACACACACCTGAGACTCAATGTTCTGCCTATTCCAGCACACACACGCACACACACGGATCACTGTGATTCAATACCAGCCTGTATTTGCACACACACACACTCTCACACACACCACCGTGTGACTCAATGCAGTTTATACCACCACACAGACACACAGACACACACACACCTCACTGTGACTCAATGCCAAGCCCATACATGTAAACAGACACACACAACCATGGCTCACTGAGACTCAATGAACAGTGTATACTAGCACATACAAACACAAGGCTCAATGTGAGTCAATGCATAGCCTATACCCGCACACACACACAGAGAAACACCCCTTAATGTGGCTCAGTGCACAGCCTATTGCAGTGCACACACACACACACACACTGCTCAGTAATTCAATGCAAATCCCATATCAGTATACACATACACTTACACTCACCTAGGTGTGACTCAATTCTCAGCCTATAGCAGCACACACACACACCTTACTCTGACTCATGCAGACTCTACAGCACCAAATACACAAACACTAACACAGGGCTGGGATTCAATGCACAGTCCATACCAGCACACCACACTGTGACTCAATGCTCAGATTATACCAGCACACACACACGGCTCACTGTGTCCTAGTGCACAGCATATAACATCACACACACACACACACCACACACTGTGACTCAATGCGCAGCCTGTACCTGCACATACACACACACACACCTCACTGTGACAAAATGTGCAGCCTATACCAGCACACACACACAGACACACACACCTCAATGTGACATAATGGTCAGCCTATACCAGAACACGCAGACACACACACACATCACTGTGACTCAATGCACAGACTATACCAGCGTGCACACAAACACACAGCACTCTGACTCAATGTACAATGTATACCAAAACATACAAGCATACACACACACCTCAGTGTGTTTCAAAGCACAGCCTATACCAGCACACACACATACACACCTGCACAGATACAGGATTCACTGTGACTCAATGCACAGCCTATAGAAGAACACACACACATACCAACGTGCACACACACATGGCTCACCATGACTCAATCAATCGCCTATACCAGCACATACACACATGACTCACTGTGACTCAATGCAGTCTTTCGCACAACAGACACACACACCCCATTGAATCAATGAAAGCCCACCAACACACACCCTCTCATAGACACACACACATGGCTCACTGTGACTCAATGCACAGTCTGTATCACCACACACACACATACACCTCAGTTACTCAATGCAAAGACCATACGAGCACACACACACACATAACTGATTAAATGCTCCACACAAACTAGTGCACACACACACAGATATGCTCACTGTGATTCAAGGCACAGTCTATACGAGCACATTTACACACAAACAACTCATTTTCACACAATGCGCATTCTACAGCAGCACACAGACACACATAACTCACTGTGACTCAATCTACAGCCTATATTATCACACAGACACACACAAGGCTCACTGTGACTCAATGACGTTTGTAGCACCACACACACACACACAAACACACACACACACCTCAGTGGCTCAATGCAAACGCATACACTCACAGACACATACCTAACTGTGATTCAGTGCTCAACCTCTACCAGCACACACACGCACACACAGACACACACACACATGCATGGCTCATTCTGACATAATGTACAGTTCTTACCAGCACAAACACAAGCAACATATCTCACTGTAACTCAATGCTCAGACTGTACTTGCACACACACAAGGCTCCCTGTGAGTCAATGCACAGCCTATACCAGCAGAGACACACACACACTGCTCTCTATGACACAGTGCACATCCTGTACCATCACACACACACAGCTTATTGTGATGCAATACAGACTCTACACAACCAAATACACACACACACGCACAGCTCACTGTGATTCCATGCAGACTCCATACCAGTGCACAAAAACACACAGCACACAACTCAGTGTGATTCAATGCTCACTTTATACCAAAACACACATAGACACACACACCGTTCTCTGTGACTCAGTGCACAGTCCATACCAGCACTGCACACACACTCACAGCCCACCTTGAATAAAAGCACAGCCTACCCCAGCAAACACACACACACAGTTCACTGTGACTCAATGCACAGGCTATACCAGCACACACACATATACACACACAGCTTACTGCGACACAATACAGTCTCTACACCACCAAATACACACAGACACATGCACAGCTCCATGTGATTCCATGCACATTCCATGCCAGTGCATACAGACACACAAAACACACCTCAGTTTGACTCAATGCTTACAGTATGTCAAAACATACATAGACAAACACACAGCTCCCTGTTACTCAGTGCACAGTGTATGCTAGCAGAGTTACACACACAAAGAAACACACATGGCTCACTGTGAATCAACACACAGCCTGTACCTCCACACACACACACATACAAACACTCACACACAGCTTAGTGTGACTCAATGCAAAGCATATACCACCACGTGCACTCACACAAACACTCACCTCCCTGTGACTCAGTGCATAGCATATAACATTCCACACACACACACACACCTCACTGTGACTGAATGCACAGCCTGTACCAGCACACACACATACAAAAACTCACACATGGTTGTGACTCAATGTACAATCCACACCAGCACATACACACACACGACACCTGTGTGAGTCAATGCTCAGTTTATACCAGCACAACCACACGGCTCACTGTGACTCAGTGCACAGCGTATGACATCACACACACACACACACATACACCTCGCTGTGACTCAATGCACAGCCTGTACCTGCACATAAACACACACACACATCACTGTGATGCGATATGCAGCCTATACCAGCACACACACACACACCAAAGTCTGACTAAATGGTCAGCCTATATGAGAACACACAGACACACACATCCCTCACTGTGACACAATGCACAGTTTATACAAGCCTGCACACACTCACACGACACTGTGACTCAATGCACAATCTGTAATAGCCCACACACGCACACATACACACCTTATTGTGAATCAATGCACAGCCTATATGTGAACACACACATACTAACATGCACTCACACATGTCTCACGGTGACTCAATCGCCTATACAAGCACACACACATGGCTCACTGTGAGTCAGTGCCCACTCCATACCAGCACCAAGCACACAACACAGCTCACTGTGACTCAAGGCACAGTGTATGGCAGCACACACACACACAGACACACTCATACCCACATCTCATTGTGCCTCTAAGCCTGTGAAAGTACACACACAATGAAACAAACACCCCTTACTGTGACTCACTGCACATCCTATACCAGTGCACTCACACACACACACACATGGCTGACTGTGAATCAATGCACACTCTATACCAGGACACACACACACACACACACGGCTCCCTGTGACTCAGTGCACAGGATATGCTAGCAGACATACACACACAGAGAAGCACATACGTCAAACTGTGAGTCAATCCACAGACAATACCTCCACACACGCACCTATACTGACACTCAAAAACTCAGCCCAGTGTGATTCAATGCAAATTCTATACCAGAAAATGCACACACACACACACACAAACCTCCCCATGAATCAGTGCATAGCACATAACATCACACACATACACCTCACTGTGACTCAATGTGTTGCCTCTACCTGCACATACACTCACAAACAACTCAATATGACTCAATGTGCAGGCTGTACCAGCACACACACACATACATGTGCACACACACCTCAGTTTGCCTCAATTGTCAGCCTATACCAGAACACACAGACACACACACCTCTCACTCTGACTCAATGCACAACCTATACCAGCGTGCACACACACTCACATGGCACAGTGAATCAAGGCACAATTTTACCAGCACATGCACACACACCTCAGAGGGACTCAAAGCTCAGCCTATACCAGAACACACACACACACACACATGCACAGATGCAGACCTCACTGCGACTCTATGCACAGCCTATACCAGAACACACACACATACCAACACGCACTCACACATGGCTCACTGGTACTCAATCAACCGCCTATACAAGCACACACACACACAGCTTGCTGTGACCCAATGCAGTCTGTATCACCACACACTCACACACACAACCATGTGTCAATAAAGCCCATACCAGCACACAATCTCACATGCACACACACACACACACTTGACTGTGACAGAAAACGCTTCCTGTACCAGCACACACACACACAAACACCTCACTGTGAATCAATGCACAGCTATTATCAGCACACACATACACACACAGCTCACAGTGACTCAATACAGAGTCTATACCAGCACACACACACACACACACACACACACATATATGACTCACTGACTCAATGCACAGCCTGTACTGGCACACACACAAGTCTTGCTGTGACTCAATGCAGAGTCTAAACCAGCATACAAACACATGGCTCACTGTGACTCAATGTAATTCCTATGCCAGCACACACTCACATAGACACATGCATGGCTCTCTCTGATTCAATGCACGTCCTATACCATCACATACACACACACACACACGCAAAGTCACTGTGACACAATGCACAGCCTATACCACAACACCCATGCAAAGACACATATGCACGGCTCATTGTGACTCCATGCACACCCTATACTATCACATACACACATTCACACGTGGCTCATTGTGAATCAGTGCACAGTCTGTAGTTCCAGGTATACACACACAGACACACACCTCAGTGGCTCTATGCAAAGCCCATACCATCACACACACACACACATACACACACAGCTCACTGTGAATCAGTGTACAGTCTTCAGCTCCATGTACATACACACACAACACACCTTAGTGAATCAATGCAGAGACCATACCAGCATACACACACACATACACACACCTGAGACTCAATGCTCTGCCTATTCCAGCACACACACGCACACACACGGATCACTGTGATTCAATACCAGCCTGTATGTGCACACACACACACTCTCACACACACTGCCATGTGACTCAATGCAGTTTATACCACCACACTGACACACAGACACACACACACACCTCACTGTGACTCAATGCCAAGCCCATACAAGTAAACAGACACACACAACCATGGCTCACTGAGACTCAATGAACAGTGTATACTAGCACATACAAACACAAGGCTCAATGTGAGTCAATGCATAGCCTATACCCGCACACACACACACACACAGAAACACCCCTTAATGTGGCTCAGTGCACAGCCTATTGAAGTGCACACACACACACACACACACACACTGCTCAGTAATTCAATGCAAATCCCATATCAGTATACACATACATATACACTAACCTAGGTGTGACTCAATTCTCAGCCTATAGCAGCACACACACACACCTTACTCTGACTCCTGCAGACTCTACAGCACCAAATACACAAACACTAACACACGGCTGAGATTCAATGCACAGTCCACACCAGCAAAGGCACACACACCACACCACACTGTGACTCAATGCTCAGATTATACCAGCACACACACACAGCTCACTGTGTCCTAGTGCACAGCATATAACATCACACACACACACACACCACACACTGTGACTCAATGCGCAGCCTGTACCTGCACATACACACACACACACCTCACTGTGACAAAATGTGCAGCCTATACCAGCACACACACACAGACACACACACCTCAATGTGACATAATGGTCAGCCTATACCAGAACACGCAGACACACACACACATCACTGTGACTCAATGCACAGACTATACCAGCGTGCACACAAACACACAGCACTCTGACTCAATGTACAATGTATACCAAAACATACAAGCATACACACACACCTCAGTGTGTTTCAAAGCACAGCCTATACCAGCACACACACATACACACCTGCACAGATACAGGATTCACTGTGACTCAATGCACAGCCTATAGAAGAACACACACACATACCAACGTGCACACACACATGGCTCACCGTGACTCAATCAATCGCCTATACCAGCACATACACACATGACTCACTGTGACTCAATGCAGTCTTTCGCACAACAGACACACACACCCCATTGAATCAATGAAAGCCCACCAACACACACCCTCTCATAGACACACACACATGGCTCACTGTGACTCAATGCACAGTCTGTATCACCACACACACACATACACCTCAGTTACTCAATGCAAAGACCATACGAGCACACACACACACACACATAACTGATTAAATGCTCCACACAAACTAGTGCACACACACACAGATATGCTCACTGTGATTCAAGGCACAGTCTATACGAGCACATTTACACACAAACAACTCATTTTCACACAATGCGCAGTCTACAGCAGCACACAGACACACATAACTCACTGTGACTCAATCCACAGCCTATATTATCACACAGACACACACAAGGCTCACTGTGACTCAATGACGTTTGTAGCACCACACACACACACACAAACACACACAGACACCTCAGTGGCTCAATGCAAACGCATACACTCACAGACACATACCTAACTGTGATTCAGTGCTCAACCTCTACCAGCACACACACGCACACACAGACACACACACACATGCATGGCTCATTCTGACATAATGTACAGTTCTTACCAACACAAACACAAGCAACATATCTCACTGTAACTCAATGCTCAGACTGTACTTGCACACACACAAGGCTCCCTGTGAGTCAATGCACAGCCTATACCAGCAGAGACACACACACACTGCTCTCTATGACACAGTGCACATCCTGTACCATCACACACACACAGCTTATTGTGATGCAATACAGACTCTACACAACCAAATACACACACACACGCACAGCTCACTGTGATTCCATGCAGACTCCATACCAGTGCACAAAAACACACAGCACACAACTCAGTGTGATTCAATGCTCACTTTATACCAAAACACACATAGACACACACACCATTCTCTGTGACTCAGTGCACAGTCCATACCAGCACTGCACACACACTCACAGCTCACCTTGAATCAAAGCACAGCCTAACCCAGCAAACACACACACACAGTTCACTGTGACTCAATGCACAGGCTATACCAGCACACACACATATACACACACAGCTTACTGCGACACAATACAGTCTCTACACCACCAAATACACACAGACACACGCACAGCTCCATGTGATTCCATGCACATTCCATGCCAGTGCATACAGACACACAAAACACACCTCAGTTTGACTCAATGCTTACAGTATGTCAAAACATACATAGACAAACACACAGCTCCCTGTTACTCAGTGCACAGTGTATGCTAGCAGAGTTACACACACAAAGAAACACACATGGCTCACTGTGAATCAACACACAGCCTGTACCTCCACACACACACACATACAAACACTCACACACAGCTTAGTGTGACTCAATGCAAAGCATATACCACCACGTGCACTCACACAAACACTCACCTCCCTGTGACTCAGTGCATAGCATATAACATTCCACACACACACACACACCTCACTGTGACTGAATGCACAGCCTGTACCAGCACACACACATACAAAAACTCACACATGGTTGTGACTCAATGTACAATCCACACCAGCACATACACACACACGATACCTGTGTGAGTCAATGCTCAGTTTATACCAGCACAACCACACGGCTCAGTGTGACTCAGTGCACAGCGTATGACATCACACACACACACACACACACATACACCTCGCTGTGACTCAATGCACAGCCTGTACCTGCGCATAAACACACACACACATCACTGTGATGCGATATGCAGCCTATACCAGCACACACACACACACCAAAGTCTGACTAAATGGTCAGCCTATATGAGAACACACAGACACACACATCCCTCACTGTGACACAATGCACAGTCTATACCAGCCTGCACACACTCACACGACACTGTGACTCAATGCACAATCTGTAATAGCCCACACACGCACTCATACACACCTTATTGTGAATCAATGCACAGCCTATATGTGAACACACACATACTAACATGCACTCACACATGTCTCACGGTGACTCAATCGCCTATACAAGCACACACACATGGCTCACTGTGAGTCAGTGCCCACTCCATACCAGCACCAAACACACAACACAGCTCACTGTGACTCAAGGCACAGTGTATGGCAGCACACACACACACAGACACACTCATACCCACATCTCATTGTGCCTCTAAGCCTGTGAAAGCACACACACAATGAAACAAACACCCCTCACTGTGACTCACTGCACATCCTATACCAGTGCACTCACACACACACACACATGGCTGACTGTGAATCAATGCACACTCTATACCAGGACACACACACACACACACACACGGCTCCCTGTGACTCAGTGCACAGGATATGCTAGCAGACATACACACACAGAGAAGCACATACGTCAAACTGTGAGTCAATCCACAGCCCATACCTCCACACACGCACATATACTGACACTCAAAAACTCAGCTCAGTGTAATTCAATGCAAATTCTATACCAGAAAATGCACACACACACACACACAAACCTCCCCATGAATCAGTGCATAGCACATAACATCACACACATACACCTCACTGTGACTCAATGTGTTGCCTCTACCTGCACATACACTCACAAACAACTCAATATGACTCAATGTGCAGGCTGTACCAGCACACACACACATACATGTGCACACACACCTCAGTTTGCCTCAATTGTCAGCCTATACCAGAACACACAGACACACACACCTCTCACTCTGACTCAATGCACAACCTATACCAGCGTGCACACACACTCACATGGCACAGTGAATCAAGGCACAATTTTACCAGCACATGCACACACACCTCAGAGGGACTCAAAGCTCAGCCTATACCAGAACACACACACACACACACATGCACAGATGCAGACCTCACTGCGACTCTATGCACAGCCTATACCAGAACACACACACATACCAACACTCACTCACACATGGCTAACTGGTACTCAATCAACCGCCTATACAAACACACACACACACAGCTTGCTGTGACCCAATGCAGTCTGTATCACCACACACTCACACACACAACCATGTGTCAATAAAGCCCATACCAGCACACAAACTCACATGCGCACACACACACACACCTGACTGTGACTGAAAACGCTTCCTGTACCAGCACACACACACACAAACACCTCACTGTGACTCAATGCACAGCCTATATGAGCACACACATACACACACAGCTCACAGTGACTCAATACAGAGTCTATACCAGCACACACACACACACACAAACACACACATATATTACTCACTGACTCAATGCACAGCCTGTACTGGCACACACACAAGACTTGCTGTGACTGAATGCAGAGTCTAAACCAGCATATAAACACATGGTTCACTGTGACTCAATGTAATGCCTATGCCAGCACACACAAACAGAGACACATGCATGGCTCTCTCTGATTCAATGCACGTCCTATACCATCACATACACACACACACACACGCACAGTCACTGTGACACAATGCACAGCCTATACCACAACACCCATGCAAAGACACATATGCACGGCTCATTGTGACTCCATGCACACCCTATACTATCACATACACACATTCACACGTGGCTCATTGTGAATCAATGCACAGTCTGTAGTTCCAGGTATACACACACAGACACACACATCAGTGACTCAATGCAAAGCCCATACCATCACACACACACACACATACACACACAGCTCACTGTGAATCAGTGTACAGTCTTCAGCTCCATGTACATACACACAGAACACACCTTAGTGAATCAATGCAGAGACCATACCAGCATACACACACACATACACACACCTGAGACTCAATGTTCTGCCTATTCCAGCACACACACGCACACACACGGATCACTGTGATTCAATACCAGCCTGTATTTGCACACACACACACTCTCACACACACCACCGTGTGACTCAATGCAGTTTATACCACCACACAGACACACAGACACACACACACCTCACTGTGACTCAATGCCAAGCCCATACATGTAAACAGACACACACAACCATGGCTCACTGAGACTCAATGAACAGTGTATACTAGCACATACAAACACAAGGCTCAATGTGAGTCAATGCATAGCCTATACCCGCACACACACACAGAGAAACACCCCTTAATGTGGCTCAGTGCACAGCCTATTGCAGTGCACACACACACACACACACTGCTCAGTAATTCAATGCAAATCCCGTATCAGTATACACATACACATACACTCACCTAGGTGTGACTCAATTCTCAGCCTATAGCAGCACACACACACACCTTACTCTGACTCATGCAGACTCTACAGCACCAAATACACAAACACTAACACAGGGCTGGGATTCAATGCACAGTCCATACCAGCACACCACACTGTGACTCAATGCTCAGATTATACCAGCACACACACACGGCTCACTGTGTCCTAGTGCACAGCATATAACATCACACACACACACACACCACACACTGTGACTCAATGCGCAGCCTGTACCTGCACATACACACAGACACACCTCACTGTGACAAAATGTGCAGCCTATACCAGCACACACACACAGACACACACACCTCAATGTGACATAATGGTCAGCCTATACCAGAACACGCAGACACACACACACATCACTGTGACTCAATGCACAGACTATACCAGCGTGCACACAAACACACAGCACTCTGACTCAATGTACAATGTATACCAAAACATACAAGCATACACACACACCTCAGTGTGTTTCAAAGCACAGCCTATACCAGCACACACACATACACACCTGCACAGATACAGGATTCACTGTGACTCAATGCACAGCCTATAGAAGAACACACACACATACCAACGTGCACACACACATGGCTCACCGTGACTCAATCAATCGCCTATACCAGCACATACACACATGACTCACTGTGACTCAATGCAGTCTTTCGCACAACAGACACACACACCCCATTGAATCAATGAAAGCCCACCAACACACACCCTCTCATAGACACACACACATGGCTCACTGTGACTCAATGCACAGTCTGTATCACCACACACACACATACACCTCAGTTACTCAATGCAAAGACCATATGAGCACACACACACACACACATAACTGATTAAATGCTCCACACAAACTAGTGCACACACACACAGATATGCTCACTGTGATTCAAGGCACAGTCTATACGAGCACATTTACACACAAACAACTCATTTTCACACAATGCGCAGTCTACAGCAGCACACAGACACACATAACTCACTGTGACTCAATCCACAGCCTATATTATCACACAGACACACACAAGGCTCACTGTGACTCAATGACGTTTGTAGCACCACACACACACACACAAACACACACATACACCTCAGTGGCTCAATGCAAACGCATACACTCACAGACACATACCTAACTGTGATTCAGTGCTCAACCTCTACCAGCACACACACGCACACACAGACACACACACACATGCATGGCTCATTCTGACATAATGTACAGTTCTTACCAACACAAACACAAGCAACATATCTCACTGTAACTCAATGCTCAGACTGTACTTGCACACACACAAGGCTCCCTGTGAGTCAATGCACAGCCTATACCAGCAGAGACACACACACACTGCTCTCTATGACACAGTGCACATCCTGTACCATCACACACACACACAGCTTATTGTGATGCAATACAGACTCTACACAACCAAATACACACACACACGCACAGCTCACTGTGATTCCATGCAGACTCCATACCAGTGCACAAAAACACACAGCACACAACTCAGTGTGATTCAATGCTCACTTTATACCAAAACACACATAGACACACACACCGTTCTCTGTGACTCAGTGCACAGTCCATACCAGCACTGCACACACACTCACAGCTCACCTTGAATCAAAGCACAGCCTACCCCAGCAAACACACACACACAGTTCACTGTGACTCAATGCACAGGCTATACCAGCACACACACATATACACACACAGCTTACTGTGACACAATACAGTCTCTACACCACCAAATACACACAGACACACGCACAGCTCCATGTGATCCCATGCACATTCCATGCCAGTGCATACAGACACACAAAACACACCTCAGTTTGACTCAATGCTCACAGTATGTCAAAACATACATAGACAAACACACAGCTCCCTGTTACTCAGTGCACAGTGTATGCTAGCAGAGTTACACACACAAAGAAACACACATGGCTCACTGTGAATCAACACACAGCCTGTACCTCCACACACACACACATACAAACACTCACACACAGCTTAGTGTGACTCAATGCAAAGCATATACCACCACGTGCACTCACACAAACACTCACCTCCCTGTGACTCAGTGCATAGCATATAACATTCCACACACACACACACACCTCACTGTGACTGAATGCACAGCCTGTACCAGCACACACACATACAAAAACTCACACATGGTTGTGACTCAATGTACAATCCACACCAGCACATACACACACACGATACCTGTGTGAGTCAATGCTCAGTTTATACCAGCACAACCACACGGCTCACTGTGACTCAGTGCACAGCGTATGACATCACACACACACACACACACACATACACCTCGCTGTGACTCAATGCACAGCCTGTACCTGCGCATAAACACACACACACATCACTGTGATGCGATATGCAGCCTATACCAGCACACACACACACACCAAAGTCTGACTAAATGGTCAGCCTATATGAGAACACACAGACACACACATCCCTCACTGTGACACAATGCACAGTCTATACCAGCCTGCACACACTCACACGACACTGTGACTCAATGCACAATCTGTAATAGCCCACACACGCACTCATACACACCTTATTGTGAATCAATGCACAGCCTATATGTGAACACACACATACTAACATGCACTCACACATGTCTCACGGTGACTCAATCGCCTATACAAGCACACACACATGGCTCACTGTGAGTCAGTGCCCACTCCATACCAGCACCAAACACACAACACAGCTCACTGTGACTCAAGGCACAGTGTATGGCAGCACACACACACACAGACACACTCATACCCACATCTCATTGTGCCTCTAAGCCTGTGAAAGCACACACACAATGAAACAAACACCCCTCACTGTGACTCACTGCACATCCTATACCAGTGCACTCACACACACACACACATGGCTGACTGTGAATCAATGCACACTCTATACCAGGACACACACACACACACACACACGGCTCCCTGTGACTCAGTGCACAGGATATGCTAGCAGACATACACACACAGAGAAGCACATACGTCAAACTGTGAGTCAATCCACAGCCCATACCTCCACACACGCACATATACTGACACTCAAAAACTCAGCTCAGTGTGATTCAATGCAAATTCTATACCAGAAAATGCACACACACACACACACAAACCTCCCCATGAATCAGTGCATAGCACATAACATCACACACATACACCTCACTGTGACTCAATGTGTTGCCTCTACCTGCACATACACTCACAAACAACTCAATATGACTCAATGTGCAGGCTGTACCAGCACACACACACATACATGTGCACACACACCTCAGTTTGCCTCAATTGTCAGCCTATACCAGAACACACAGACACACACACCTCTCACTCTGACTCAATGCACAACCTATACCAGCGTGCACACACACTCACATGGCACAGTGAATCAAGGCACAATTTTACCAGCACATGCACACACACCTCAGAGGGACTCAAAGCTCAGCCTATACCAGAACACACACACACACACACATGCACAGATGCAGACCTCACTGCGACTCTATGCACAGTCTATACCAGAACACACACACATACCAACACGCACTCACACATGGCTCACTGGTACTCAATCAACCGCCTATACAAGCACACACACACACAGCTTGCTGTGACCCAATGCAGTCTGTATCACCACACACTCACACACACAACCATGTGTCAATAAAGCCCATACCAGCACACAATCTCACATGCACACACACACACACACTTGACTGTGACAGAAAACGCTTCCTGTACCAGCACACACACACACAAACACCTCACTGTGAATCAATGCACAGCTATTATCAGCACACACATACACACACAGCTCACAGTGACTCAATACAGAGTCTATACCAGCACACACACACACACACACACACACATATATGACTCACTGACTCAATGCACAGCCTGTACTGGCACACACACAAGTCTTGCTGTGACTCAATGCAGAGTCTAAACCAGCATACAAACACATGGCTCACTGTGACTCAATGTAATTCCTATGCCAGCACACACAAACATAGACACATGCATGGCTCTCTCTGATTCAATGCACGTCCTATACCATCACATACACACACACACACACGCAAAGTCACTGTGACACAATGCACAGCCTATACCACAACACCCATGCAAAGACACATATGCACGGCTCATTGTGACTCCATGCACACCCTATACTATCACATACACACATTCACACGTGGCTCATTGTGAATCAGTGCACAGTCTGTAGTTCCAGGTATACACACACAGACACACACCTCAGTGGCTCTATGCAAAGCCCATACCATCACACACACACACACATACACACACAGCTCACTGTGAATCAGTGTACAGTCTTCAGCTCCATGTACATACACACACAACACACCTTAGTGAATCAATGCAGAGACCATACCAGCATACACACACACATACACACACCTGAGACTCAATGCTCTGCCTATTCCAGCACACACACGCACACACACGGATCACTGTGATTCAATACCAGCCTGTATGTGCACACACACACACTCTCACACACACTGCCATGTGACTCAATGCAGTTTATACCACCACACTGACACACAGACACACACACACACCTCACTGTGACTCAATGCCAAGCCCATACAAGTAAACAGACACACACAACCATGGCTCACTGAGACTCAATGAACAGTGTATACTAGCACATACAAACACAAGGCTCAATGTGAGTCAATGCATAGCCTATACCCGCACACACACACACACACAGAAACACCCCTTAATGTGGCTCAGTGCACAGCCTATTGAAGTGCACACACACACACACACACACACTGCTCAGTAATTCAATGCAAATCCCATATCAGTATACACATACATATACACTAACCTAGGTGTGACTCAATTCTCAGCCTATAGCAGCACACACACACACCTTACTCTGACTCCTGCAGACTCTACAGCACCAAATACACAAACACTAACACACGGCTGAGATTCAATGCACAGTCCACACCAGCAAAGGCACACACACCACACCACACTGTGACTCAATGCTCAGATTATACCAGCACACACACACAGCTCACTGTGTCCTAGTGCACAGCATATAACATCACACACACACACACACCACACACTGTGACTCAATGCGCAGCCTGTACCTGCACATACACACACACACACCTCACTGTGACAAAATGTGCAGCCTATACCAGCGCACACACACAGACACACACACCTCAATGTGACATAATGGTCAGCCTATACCAGAACACGCAGACACACACACACATCACTGTGACTCAATGCACAGACTATACCAGCGTGCACACAAACACACAGCACTCTGACTCAATGTACAATGTATACCAAAACATACAAGCATACACACACACCTCAGTGTGTTTCAAAGCACAGCCTATACCAGCACACACACATACACACCTGCACAGATACAGGATTCACTGTGACTCAATGCACAGCCTATAGAAGAACACACACACATACCAACGTGCACACACACATGGCTCACCGTGACTCAATCAATCGCCTATACCAGCACATACACACATGACTCACTGTGACTCAATGCAGTCTTTCGCACAACAGACACACACACCCCATTGAATCAATGAAAGCCCACCAACACACACCCTCTCGTAGACACACACACATGGCTCACTGTGACTCAATGCACAGTCTGTATCACCACACACACACATACACCTCAGTTACTCAATGCAAAGACCATACGAGCACACACACACACATAACTGATTAAATGCTCCACACAAACTAGTGCACACACACACAGATATGCTCACTGTGATTCAAGGCACAGTCTATACGAGCACATTTACACACAAACAACTCATTTTCACACAATGCGCAGTCTACAGCAGCACACAGACACACATAACTCACTGTGACTCAATCTACAGCCTATATTATCACACAGACACACACAAGGCTCACTGTGACTCAATGACGTTTGTAGCACCACACACACACACACAAACACACACACACACCTCAGTGGCTCAATGCAAACGCATACACTCACAGACACATACCTAACTGTGATTCAGTGCTCAACCTCTACCAGCACACACACGCACACACAGACACACACACACATGCATGGCTCATTCTGACATAATGTACAGTTCTTACCAGCACAAACACAAGCAACATATCTCACTGTAACTCAATGCTCAGACTGTACTTGCACACACACAAGGCTCCCTGTGAGTCAATGCACAGCCTATACCAGCAGAGACACACACACACTGCTCTCTATGACACAGTGCACATCCTGTACCATCACACACACACAGCTTATTGTGATGCAATACAGACTCTACACAACCAAATACACACACACACGCACAGCTCACTGTGATTCCATGCAGACTCCATACCAGTGCACAAAAACACACAGCACACAACTCAGTGTGATTCAATGCTCACTTTATACCAAAACACACATAGACACACACACCGTTCTCTGTGACTCAGTGCACAGTCCATACCAGCACTGCTCACACACTCACAGCCCACCTTGAATAAAAGCACAGCCTACCCCAGCAAACACACACACACAGTTCACTGTGACTCAATGCACAGGCTATACCAGCACACACACATATACACACACAGCTTACTGCGACACAATACAGTCTCTACACCACCAAATACACACAGACACATGCACAGCTCCATGTGATTCCATGCACATTCCATGCCAGTGCATACAGACACACAAAACACACCTCAGTTTGACTCAATGCTTACAGTATGTCAAAACATACATAGACAAACACACAGCTCCCTGTTACTCAGTGCACAGTGTATGCTAGCAGAGTTACACACACAAAGAAACACACATGGCTCACTGTGAATCAACACACAGCCTGTACCTCCACACACACACACATACAAACACTCACACACAGCTTAGTGTGACTCAATGCAAAGCATATACCACCACGTGCACTCACACAAACACTCACCTCCCTGTGACTCAGTGCATAGCATATAACATTCCACACACACACACACACCTCACTGTGACTGAATGCACAGCCTGTACCAGCACACACACATACAAAAACTCACACATGGTTGTGACTCAATGTACAATCCACACCAGCACATACACACACACGACACCTGTGTGAGTCAATGCTCAGTTTATACCAGCACAACCACACGGCTCACTGTGACTCAGTGCACAGCGTATGACATCACACACACACACACACATACACCTCGCTGTGACTCAATGCACAGCCTGTACCTGCACATAAACACACACACACATCACTGTGATGCGATATGCAGCCTATACCAGCACACACACACACACCAAAGTCTGACTAAATGGTCAGCCTATATGAGAACACACAGACACACACATCCCTCACTGTGACACAATGCACAGTTTATACAAGCCTGCACACACTCACACGACACTGTGACTCAATGCACAATCTGTAATAGCCCACACACGCACACATACACACCTTATTGTGAATCAATGCACAGCCTATATGTGAACACACACATACTAACATGCACTCACACATGTCTCACGGTGACTCAATCGCCTATACAAGCACACACACATGGCTCACTGTGAGTCAGTGCCCACTCCATACCAGCACCAAACACACAACACAGCTCACTGTGACTCAAGGCACAGTGTATGGCAGCACACACACACACAGACACACTCATACCCACATCTCATTGTGCCTCTAAGCCTGTGAAAGTACACACACAATGAAATAAACACCCCTTACTGTGACTCACTGCACATCCTATACCAGTGCACTCACACACACACACACATGGCTGACTGTGAATCAATGCACACTCTATACCAGGACACACACACACACACACACGGCTCCCTGTGACTCAGTGCACAGGATATGCTAGCAGACATACACACACAGAGAAGCACATACGTCAAACTGTGAGTCAATCCACAGACAATACCTCCACACACGCACCTATACTGACACTCAAAAACTCAGCCCAGTGTGATTCAATGCAAATTCTATACCAGAAAATGCACACACACACACACACAAACCTCCCCATGAATCAGTGCATAGCACATAACATCACACACATACACCTCACTGTGACTCAATGTGTTGCCTCTACCTGCACATACACTCACAAACAACTCAATATGACTCAATGTGCAGGCTGTACCAGCACACACACACATACATGTGCACACACACCTCAGTTTGCCTCAATTGTCAGCCTATACCAGAACACACAGACACACACACCTCTCACTCTGACTCAATGCACAACCTATACCAGCGTGCACACACACTCACATGGCACAGTGAATCAAGGCACAATTTTACCAGCACATGCACACACACCTCAGAGGGACTCAATGCTCAGCCTATACCAGAACACACACACACACACACATGCACAGATGCAGACCTCACTGTGACTCTATGCACAGCCTATACCAGAACACACACACATACCAACACGCACTCACACATGGCTCACTGGTACTCAATCAACCGCCTATACAAGCACACACACACACAGCTTGCTGTGACCCAATGCAGTCTGTATCACCACACACTCACACACACAACCATGTGTCAATAAAGCCCATACCAGCACACAAACTCACATGCGCACACACACACACACCTGACTGTGACTGAAAACGCTTCCTGTACCAGCACACACACACACAAACACCTCACTGTGACTCAATGCACAGCCTATATGAGCACACACATACACACACAGCTCACAGTGACTCAATACAGAGTCTATACCAGCACACACAAACACACACACACATATATTACTCACTGACTCAATGCACAGCCTGTACTGGCACACACAGAAGTCTTGCTGTGACTCAATGCAGAGTCTAAACCAGCATACAAACACATGGTTCACCGTGACTCAATGTACTGCCTATGCCAGCACACACACACAGAGACACATGCATGGCTCTCTCTGATTCAATGCACGTCCTATACCATCACATACACACACACACACACGCACAGTCACTGTGACACAATGCACAGCCTATACCACAGCACCCATGCAAAGACACATATGCACGGCTCATTGTGACTCCATGCACACCCTATACTATCACATACACACATTCACACGTGGCTCATTGTGAATCAATGCACAGTCTGTAGTTCCAGGTATACACACACAGACACACACATCAGTGACTCAATGCAAAGCCCATACCATCACACACACACACACATACACACACAGCTCACTGTGAATCAGTGTACAGTCTTCAGCTCCATGTACATACACACAGAACACACCTTAGTGAATCAATGCAGAGACCATACCAGCATACACACACACATACACACACCTGAGACTCAATGTTCTGCCTATTCCAGCACACACACGCACACACACGGATCACTGTGATTCAATACCAGCCTGTATTTGCACACACACACACTCTCACACACACCACCGTGTGACTCAATGCAGTTTATACCACCACACAGACACACAGACACACACACACCTCACTGTGACTCAATGCCAAGCCCATACATGTAAACAGACACACACAACCATGGCTCACTGAGACTCAATGAACAGTGTATACTAGCACATACAAACACAAGGCTCAATGTGAGTCAATGCATAGCCTATACCCGCACACACACACAGAGAAACACCCCTTAATGTGGCTCAGTGCACAGCCTATTGCAGTGCACACACACACACACACTGCTCAGTAATTCAATGCAAATCCCGTATCAGTATACACATACACTTACACTCACCTAGGTGTGACTCAATTCTCAGCCTATAGCAGCACACACACACACCTTACTCTGACTCATGCAGACTCTACAGCACCAAATACACAAACACTAACACAGGGCTGGGATTCAATGCACAGTCCATACCAGCACACCACACTGTGACTCAATGCTCAGATTATACCAGCACACACACACGGCTCACTGTGTCCTAGTGCACAGCATATAACATCACACACACACACACACCACACACTGTGACTCAATGCGCAGCCTGTACCTGCACATACACACACACACACCTCACTGTGACAAAATGTGCAGCCTATACCAGCACACACACACAGACACACACACCTCAATGTGACATAATGGTCAGCCTATACCAGAACACGCAGACACACACACACATCACTGTGACTCAATGCACAGACTATACCAGCGTGCACACAAACACACAGCACTCTGACTCAATGTACAATGTATACCAAAACATACAAGCATACACACACACCTCAGTGTGTTTCAAAGCACAGCCTATACCAGCACACACACATACACACCTGCACAGATACAGGATTCACTGTGACTCAATGCACAGCCTATAGAAGAACACACACACATACCAACGTGCACACACACATGGCTCACCGTGACTCAATCAATCGCCTATACCAGCACATACACACATGACTCACTGTGACTCAATGCAGTCTTTCGCACAACAGACACACACACCCCATTGAATCAATGAAAGCCCACCAACACACACCCTCTCATAGACACACACACATGGCTCACTGTGACTCAATGCACAGTCTGTATCACCACACACACACATACACCTCAGTTACTCAATGCAAAGACCATACGAGCACACACACACACATAACTGATTAAATGCTCCACACAAACTAGTGCACACACACACAGATATGCTCACTGTGATTCAAGGCACAGTCTATACGAGCACATTTACACACAAACAACTCATTTTCACACAATGCGCAGTCTACAGCAGCACACAGACACACATAACTCACTGTGACTCAATCTACAGCCTATATTATCACACAGACACACACAAGGCTCACTGTGACTCAATGACGTTTGTAGCACCACACACACACACACAAACACACACACACACCTCAGTGGCTCAATGCAAACGCATACACTCACAGACACATACCTAACTGTGATTCAGTGCTCAACCTCTACCAGCACACACACGCACACACAGACACACACACACATGCATGGCTCATTCTGACATAATGTACAGTTCTTACCAGCACAAACACAAGCAACATATCTCACTGTAACTCAATGCTCAGACTGTACTTGCACACACACAAGGCTCCCTGTGAGTCAATGCACAGCCTATACCAGCAGAGACACACACACACTGCTCTCTATGACACAGTGCACATCCTGTACCATCACACACACACAGCTTATTGTGATGCAATACAGACTCTACACAACCAAATACACACACACACGCACAGCTCACTGTGATTCCATGCAGACTCCATACCAGTGCACAAAAACACACAGCACACAACTCAGTGTGATTCAATGCTCACTTTATACCAAAACACACATAGACACACACACCGTTCTCTGTGACTCAGTGCACAGTCCATACCAGCACTGCACACACACTCACAGCCCACCTTGAATCAAAGCACAGCCTACCCCAGCAAACACACACACACAGTTCACTGTGACTCAATGCACAGGCTATACCAGCACACACACATATACACACACAGCTTACTGCGACACAATACAGTCTCTACACCACCAAATACACACAGACACATGCACAGCTCCATGTGATTCCATGCACATTCCATGCCAGTGCATACAGACACACAAAACACACCTCAGTTTGACTCAATGCTTACAGTATGTCAAAACATACATAGACAAACACACAGCTCCCTGTTACTCAGTGCACAGTGTATGCTAGCAGAGTTACACACACAAAGAAACACACATGGCTCACTGTGAATCAACACACAGCCTGTACCTCCACACACACACACATACAAACACTCACACACAGCTTAGTGTGACTCAATGCAAAGCATATACCACCACGTGCACTCACACAAACACTCACCTCCCTGTGACTCAGTGCATAGCATATAACATTCCACACACACACACACACCTCACTGTGACTGAATGCACAGCCTGTACCAGCACACACACATACAAAAACTCACACATGGTTGTGACTCAATGTACAATCCACACCAGCACATACACACACACGACACCTGTGTGAGTCAATGCTCAGTTTATACCAGCACAACCACACGGCTCACTGTGACTCAGTGCACAGCGTATGACATCACACACACACACACACATACACCTCGCTGTGACTCAATGCACAGCCTGTACCTGCACATAAACACACACACACATCACTGTGATGCGATATGCAGCCTATACCAGCACACACACACACACCAAAGTCTGACTAAATGGTCAGCCTATATGAGAACACACAGACACACACATCCCTCACTGTGACACAATGCACAGTTTATACAAGCCTGCACACACTCACACGACACTGTGACTCAATGCACAATCTGTAATAGCCCACACACGCACACATACACACCTTATTGTGAATCAATGCACAGCCTATATGTGAACACACACATACTAACATGCACTCACACATGTCTCACGGTGACTCAATCGCCTATACAAGCACACACACATGGCTCACTGTGAGTCAGTGCCCACTCCATACCAGCACCAAACACACAACACAGCTCACTGTGACTCAAGGCACAGTGTATGGCAGCACACACACACACAGACACACTCATACCCACATCTCATTGTGCCTCTAAGCCTGTGAAAGTACACACACAATGAAACAAACACCCCTTACTGTGACTCACTGCACATCCTATACCAGTGCACTCACACACACACACACATGGCTGACTGTGAATCAATGCACACTCTATACCAGGACACACACACACACACACACGGCTCCCTGTGACTCAGTGCACAGGATATGCTAGCAGACATACACACACAGAGAAGCACATACGTCAAACTGTGAGTCAATCCACAGACAATACCTCCACACACGCACCTATACTGACACTCAAAAACTCAGCCCAGTGTGATTCAATGCAAATTCTATACCAGAAAATGCACACACACACACACACAAACCTCCCCATGAATCAGTGCATAGCACATAACATCACACACATACACCTCACTGTGACTCAATGTGTTGCCTCTACCTGCACATACACTCACAAACAACTCAATATGACTCAATGTGCAGGCTGTACCAGCACACACACACATACATGTGCACACACACCTCAGTTTGCCTCAATTGTCAGCCTATACCAGAACACACAGACACACACACCTCTCACTCTGACTCAATGCACAACCTATACCAGCGTGCACACACACTCACATGGCACAGTGAATCAAGGCACAATTTTACCAGCACATGCACACACACCTCAGAGGGACTCAAAGCTCAGCCTATACCAGAACACACACACACACACACATGCACAGATGCAGACCTCACTGCGACTCTATGCACAGCCTATACCAGAACACACACACATACCAACACGCACTCACACATGGCTCACTGGTACTCAATCAACCGCCTATACAAGCACACACACACACAGCTTGCTGTGACCCAATGCAGTCTGTATCACCACACACTCACACACACAACCATGTGTCAATGAAGCCCATACCAGCACACAATCTCACATGCACACACACACACACACTTGACTGTGACAGAAAACGCTTCCTGTACCAGCACACACACACACAAACACCTCACTGTGAATCAATGCACAGCTATTATCAGCACACACATACACACACAGCTCACAGTGACTCAATACAGAGTCTATACCAGCACACACACACACACACACACACACATATATGACTCACTGACTCAATGCACAGCCTGTACTGGCACACACACAAGGCTTGCTGTGACTCAATGCAGAGTCTAAACCAGCATACAAACACATGGCTCACTGTGACTCAATGTAATGCCTATGCCAGCACACACACACATAGACACATGCATGGCTCTCTCTGATTCAATGCACGTCCTATACCATCACATACACACACACACACACACACGCACAGTCACTGTGACACAATGCACAGCCTGTACCACAACACCCATGCAAAGACACATATGCACGGCTCATTGTGACTCCATGCACACCCTATACTATCACATACACACATTCACACGTGGCTCATTGTGAATCAGTGCACAGTCTGTAGTTCCAGGTATACACACACAGACACACACCTCAGTGGCTCTATGCAAAGCCCATACCATCACACACACACACACATACACACACAGCTCACTGTGAATCAGTGTACAGTCTTCAGCTCCATGTACATACACACACAACACACCTTAGTGAATCAATGCAGAGACCATACCAGCATACACACACACATACACACACCTGAGACTCAATGCTCTGCCTATTCCAGCACACACACGCACACACACGGATCACTGTGATTCAATACCAGCCTGTATGTGCACACACACACACTCTCACACACACTGCCATGTGACTCAATGCAGTTTATACCACCACACTGACACACAGACACACACACACACCTCACTGTGACTCAATGCCAAGCCCATACAAGTAAACAGACACACACAACCATGGCTCACTGAGACTCAATGAACAGTGTATACTAGCACATACAAACACAAGGCTCAATGTGAGTCAATGCATAGCCTATACCCGCACACACACACACACACAGAAACACCCCTTAATGTGGCTCAGTGCACAGCCTATTGAAGTGCACACACACACACACACACACACACACACTGCTCAGTAATTCAATGCAAATCCCATATCAGTATACACATACATATACACTAACCTAGGTGTGACTCAATTCTCAGCCTATAGCAGCACACACACACACCTTACTCTGACTCCTGCAGACTCTACAGCACCAAATACACAAACACTAACACACGGCTGAGATTCAATGCACAGTCCACACCAGCAAAGGCACACACACCACACCACACTGTGACTCAATGCTCAGATTATACCAGCACACACACACAGCTCACTGTGTCCTAGTGCACAGCATATAACATCACACACACACACACACCACACACTGTGACTCAATGCGCAGCCTGTACCTGCACATACACACACACACACCTCACTGTGACAAAATGTGCAGCCTATACCAGCACACACACACAGACACACACACCTCAATGTGACATAATGGTCAGCCTATACCAGAACACGCAGACACACACACACATCACTGTGACTCAATGCACAGACTATACCAGCGTGCACACAAACACACAGCACTCTGACTCAATGTACAATGTATACCAAAACATACAAGCATACACACACACCTCAGTGTGTTTCAAAGCACAGCCTATACCAGCACACACACATACACACCTGCACAGATACAGGATTCACTGTGACTCAATGCACAGCCTATAGAAGAACACACACACATACCAACGTGCACACACACATGGCTCACCGTGACTCAATCAATCGCCTATACCAGCACATACACACATGACTCACTGTGACTCAATGCAGTCTTTCGCACAACAGACACACACACCCCATTGAATCAATGAAAGCCCACCAACACACACCCTCTCATAGACACACACACATGGCTCACTGTGACTCAATGCACAGTCTGTATCACCACACACACACATACACCTCAGTTACTCAATGCAAAGACCATACGAGCACACACACACACACACATAACTGATTAAATGCTCCACACAAACTAGTGCACACACACACAGATATGCTCACTGTGATTCAAGGCACAGTCTATACGAGCACATTTACACACAAACAACTCATTTTCACACAATGCGCAGTCTACAGCAGCACACAGACACACATAACTCACTGTGACTCAATCCACAGCCTATATTATCACACAGACACACACAAGGCTCACTGTGACTCAATGACGTTTGTAGCACCACACACACACACACAAACACACACAGACACCTCAGTGGCTCAATGCAAACGCATACACTCACAGACACATACCTAACTGTGATTCAGTGCTCAACCTCTACCAGCACACACACGCACACACAGACACACACACACATGCATGGCTCATTCTGACATAATGTACAGTTCTTACCAACACAAACACAAGCAACATATCTCACTGTAACTCAATGCTCAGACTGTACTTGCACACACACAAGGCTCCCTGTGAGTCAATGCACAGCCTATACCAGCAGAGACACACACACACTGCTCTCTATGACACAGTGCACATCCTGTACCATCACACACACACAGCTTATTGTGATGCAATACAGACTCTACACAACCAAATACACACACACACGCACAGCTCACTGTGATTCCATGCAGACTCCATACCAGTGCACAAAAACACACAGCACACAACTCAGTGTGATTCAATGCTCACTTTATACCAAAACACACATAGACACACACACCGTTCTCTGTGACTCAGTGCACAGTCCATACCAGCACTGCACACACACTCACAGCTCACCTTGAATCAAAGCACAGCCTACCCCAGCAAACACACACACACAGTTCACTGTGACTCAATGCACAGGCTATACCAGCACACACACATATACACACACAGCTTACTGCGACACAATACAGTCTCTACACCACCAAATACACACAGACACACGCACAGCTCCATGTGATTCCATGCACATTCCATGCCAGTGCATACAGACACACAAAACACACCTCAGTTTGACTCAATGCTTACAGTATGTCAAAACATACATAGACAAACACACAGCTCCCTGTTACTCAGTGCACAGTGTATGCTAGCAGAGTTACACACACAAAGAAACACACATGGCTCACTGTGAATCAACACACAGCCTGTACCTCCACACACACACACATACAAACACTCACACACAGCTTAGTGTGACTCAATGCAAAGCATATACCACCACGTGCACTCACACAAACACTCACCTCCCTGTGACTCAGTGCATAGCATATAACATTCCACACACACACACACACCTCACTGTGACTGAATGCACAGCCTGTACCAGCACACACACATACAAAAACTCACACATGGTTGTGACTCAATGTACAATCCACACCAGCACATACACACACACGATACCTGTGTGAGTCAATGCTCAGTTTATACCAGCACAACCACACGGCTCAGTGTGACTCAGTGCACAGCGTATGACATCACACACACACACACACACACATACACCTCGCTGTGACTCAATGCACAGCCTGTACCTGCGCATAAACACACACACACATCACTGTGATGCGATATGCAGCCTATACCAGCACACACACACACACCAAAGTCTGACTAAATGGTCAGCCTATATGAGAACACACAGACACACACATCCCTCACTGTGACACAATGCACAGTCTATACCAGCCTGCACACACTCACACGACACTGTGACTCAATGCACAATCTGTAATAGCCCACACACGCACTCATACACACCTTATTGTGAATCAATGCACAGCCTATATGTGAACACACACATACTAACATGCACTCACACATGTCTCACGGTGACTCAATCGCCTATACAAGCACACACACATGGCTCACTGTGAGTCAGTGCCCACTCCATACCAGCACCAAACACACAACACAGCTCACTGTGACTCAAGGCACAGTGTATGGCAGCACACACACACACAGACACACTCATACCCACATCTCATTGTGCCTCTAAGCCTGTGAAAGCACACACACAATGAAACAAACACCCCTCACTGTGACTCACTGCACATCCTATACCAGTGCACTCACACACACACACACATGGCTGACTGTGAATCAATGCACACTCTATACCAGGACACACACACACACACACACACGGCTCCCTGTGACTCAGTGCACAGGATATGCTAGCAGACATACACACACAGAGAAGCACATACGTCAAACTGTGAGTCAATCCACAGCCCATACCTCCACACACGCACATATACTGACACTCAAAAACTCAGCTCAGTGTGATTCAATGCAAATTCTATACCAGAAAATGCACACACACACACACACAAACCTCCACATGAATCAGTGCATAGCACATAACATCACACACATACACCTCACTGTGACTCAATGTGTTGCCTCTACCTGCACATACACTCACAAACAACTCAATATGACTCAATGTGCAGGCTGTACCAGCACACACACACATACATGTGCACACACACCTCAGTTTGCCTCAATTGTCAGCCTATACCAGAACACACAGACACACACACCTCTCACTCTGACTCAATGCACAACCTATACCAGCGTGCACACACACTCACATGGCACAGTGAATCAAGGCACAATTTTACCAGCACATGCACACACACCTCAGAGGGACTCAAAGCTCAGCCTATACCAGAACACACACACACACACACATGCACAGATGCAGACCTCACTGCGACTCTATGCACAGCCTATACCAGAACACACACACATACCAACACTCACTCACACATGGCTCACTGGTACTCAATCAACCGCCTATACAAACACACACACACACAGCTTGCTGTGACCCAATGCAGTCTGTATCACCACACACTCACACACACAACCATGTGTCAATAAAGCCCATACCAGCACACAAACTCACATGCGCACACACACACACACCTGACTGTGACTGAAAACGCTTCCTGTACCAGCACACACACACACAAACACCTCACTGTGACTCAATGCACAGCCTATATGAGCACACACATACACACACAGCTCACAGTGACTCAATACAGAGTCTATACCAGCACACACACACACACACAAACACACACATATATTACTCACTGACTCAATGCACAGCCTGTACTGGCACACACACAAGACTTGCTGTGACTGAATGCAGAGTCTAAACCAGCATATAAACACATGGTTCACTGTGACTCAATGTAATGCCTATGCCAGCACACACAAACAGAGACACATGCATGGCTCTCTCTGATTCAATGCACGTCCTATACCATCACATACACACACACACACACGCACAGTCACTGTGACACAATGCACAGCCTATACCACAACACCCATGCAAAGACACATATGCACGGCTCATTGTGACTCCATGCACACCCTATACTATCACATACACACATTCACACGTGGCTCATTGTGAATCAATGCACAGTCTGTAGTTCCAGGTATACACACACAGACACACACATCAGTGACTCAATGCAAAGCCCATACCATCACACACACACACACATACACACACAGCTCACTGTGAATCAGTGTACAGTCTTCAGCTCCATGTACATACACACAGAACACACCTTAGTGAATCAATGCAGAGACCATACCAGCATACACACACACATACACACACCTGAGACTCAATGTTCTGCCTATTCCAGCACACACACGCACACACACGGATCACTGTGATTCAATACCAGCCTGTATTTGCACACACACACACTCTCACACACACCACCGTGTGACTCAATGCAGTTTATACCACCACACAGACACACAGACACACACACACCTCACTGTGACTCAATGCCAAGCCCATACATGTAAACAGACACACACAACCATGGCTCACTGAGACTCAATGAACAGTGTATACTAGCACATACAAACACAAGGCTCAATGTGAGTCAATGCATAGCCTATACCCGCACACACACACAGAGAAACACCCCTTAATGTGGCTCAGTGCACAGCCTATTGCAGTGCACACACACACACACACACTGCTCAGTAATTCAATGCAAATCCCGTATCAGTATACACATACACATACACTCACCTAGGTGTGACTCAATTCTCAGCCTATAGCAGCACACACACACACCTTACTCTGACTCATGCAGACTCTACAGCACCAAATACACAAAAACTAACACAGGGCTGGGATTCAATGCACAGTCCATACCAGCACACCACACTGTGACTCAATGCTCAGATTATACCAGCACACACACACGGCTCACTGTGTCCTAGTGCACAGCATATAACATCACACACACACACACACCACACACTGTGACTCAATGCGCAGCCTGTACCTGCACATACACACAGACACACCTCACTGTGACAAAATGTGCAGCCTATACCAGCACACACACACAGACACACACACCTCAATGTGACATAATGGTCAGCCTATACCAGAACACGCAGACACACACACACATCACTGTGACTCAATGCACAGACTATACCAGCGTGCACACAAACACACAGCACTCTGACTCAATGTACAATGTATACCAAAACATACAAGCATACACACACACCTCAGTGTGTTTCAAAGCACAGCCTATACCAGCACACACACATACACACCTGCACAGATACAGGATTCACTGTGACTCAATGCACAGCCTATAGAAGAACACACACACATACCAACGTGCACACACACATGGCTCACCGTGACTCAATCAATCGCCTATACCAGCACATACACACATGACTCACTGTGACTCAATGCAGTCTTTCGCACAACAGACACACACACCCCATTGAATCAATGAAAGCCCACCAACACACACCCTCTCATAGACACACACACATGGCTCACTGTGACTCAATGCACAGTCTGTATCACCACACACACACATACACCTCAGTTACTCAATGCAAAGACCATATGAGCACACACACACACACACATAACTGATTAAATGCTCCACACAAACTAGTGCACACACACACAGATATGCTCACTGTGATTCAAGACACAGTCTATACGAGCACATTTACACACAAACAACTCATTTTCACACAATGCGCAGTCTACAGCAGCACACAGACACACATAACTCACTGTGACTCAATCCACAGCCTATATTATCACACAGACACACACAAGGCTCACTGTGACTCAATGACGTTTGTAGCACCACACACACACACACAAACACACACAGACACCTCAGTGGCTCAATGCAAACGCATACACTCACAGACACATACCTAACTGTGATTCAGTGCTCAACCTCTACCAGCACACACACGCACACACAGACACACACACACATGCATGGCTCATTCTGACATAATGTACAGTTCTTACCAACACAAACACAAGCAACGTATCTCACTGTAACTCAATGCTCAGACTGTACTTGCACACACACAAGGCTCCCTGTGAGTCAATGCACAGCCTATACCAGCAGAGACACACACACACTGCTCTCTATGACACAGTGCACATCCTGTACCATCACACACACACACAGCTTATTGTGATGCAATACAGACTCTACACAACCAAATACACACACACACGCACAGCTCACTGTGATTCCATGCAGACTCCATACCAGTGCACAAAAACACACAGCACACAACTCAGTGTGATTCAATGCTCACTTTATACCAAAACACACATAGACACACACACCGTTCTCTGTGACTCAGTGCACAGTCCATACCAGCACTGCACACACACTCACAGCTCACCTTGAATCAAAGCACAGCCTACCCCAGCAAACACACACACACAGTTCACTGTGACTCAATGCACAGGCTATACCAGCACACACACATATACACACACAGCTTACTGTGACACAATACAGTCTCTACACCACCAAATACACACAGACACACGCACAGCTCCATGTGATTCCATGCACATTCCATGCCAGTGCATAGACACACAAAACACACCTCAGTTTGACTCAATGCTTACAGTATGTCAAAACATACATAGACAAACACACAGCTCCCTGTTACTCAGTGCACAGTGTATGCTAGCAGAGTTACACACACAAAGAAACACACATGGCTCACTGTGAATCAACACACAGCCTGTACCTCCACACACACACACATACAAACACTCACACACAGCTTAGTGTGACTCAATGCAAAGCATATACCACCACGTGCACTCACACAAACACTCACCTCCCTGTGACTCAGTGCATAGCATATAACATTCCACACACACACACACACCTCACTGTGACTGAATGCACAGCCTGTACCAGCACACACACATACAAAAACTCACACATGGTTGTGACTCAATGTACAATCCACACCAGCACATACACACACACGATACCTGTGTGAGTCAATGCTCAGTTTATACCAGCACAACCACACGGCTCACTGTGACTCAGTGCACAGCGTATGACATCACACACACACACACACACACATACACCTCGCTGTGACTCAATGCACAGCCTGTACCTGCGCATAAACACACACACACATCACTGTGATGCGATATGCAGCCTATACCAGCACACACACACACACCAAAGTCTGACTAAATGGTCAGCCTATATGAGAACACACAGACACACACATCCCTCACTGTGACACAATGCACAGTCTATACCAGCCTGCACACACTCACACGACACTGTGACTCAATGCACAATCTGTAATAGCCCACACACGCACTCATACACACCTTATTGTGAATCAATGCACAGTCTATATGTGAACACACACATACTAACATGCACTCACACATGTCTCACGGTGACTCAATCGCCTATACAAGCACACACACATGGCTCACTGTGAGTCAGTGCCCACTCCATACCAGCACCAAACACACAACACAGCTCACTGTGACTCAAGGCACAGTGTATGGCAGCACACACACACACAGACACACTCATACCCACATCTCATTGTGCCTCTAAGCCTGTGAAAGCACACACACAATGAAACAAACACCCCTCACTGTGACTCACTGCACATCCTATACCAGTGCACTCACACACACACACACATGGCTGACTGTGAATCAATGCACACTCTATACCAGGACACACACACACACACACACACGGCTCCCTGTGACTCAGTGCACAGGATATGCTAGCAGACATACACACACAGAGAAGCACATACGTCAAACTGTGAGTCAATCCACAGCCCATACCTCCACACACGCACATATACTGACACTCAAAAACTCAGCTCAGTGTGATTCAATGCAAATTCTATACCAGAAAATGCACACACACACACACACAAACCTCCCCATGAATCAGTGCATAGCACATAACATCACACACATACACCTCACTGTGACTCAATGTGTTGCCTCTACCTGCACATACACTCACAAACAACTCAATATGACTCAATGTGCAGGCTGTACCAGCACACACACACATACATGTGCACACACACCTCAGTTTGCCTCAATTGTCAGCCTATACCAGAACACACAGACACACACACCTCTCACTCTGACTCAATGCACAACCTATACCAGCGTGCACACACACTCACATGGCACAGTGAATCAAGGCACAATTTTACCAGCACATGCACACACACCTCAGAGGGACTCAAAGCTCAGCCTATACCAGAACACACACACACACACACATGCACAGATGCAGACCTCACTGCGACTCTATGCACAGTCTATACCAGAACACACACACATACCAACACGCACTCACACATGGCTCACTGGTACTCAATCAACCGCCTATACAAGCACACACACACACAGCTTGCTGTGACCCAATGCAGTCTGTATCACCACACACTCACACACACAACCATGTGTCAATAAAGCCCATACCAGCACACAATCTCACATGCACACACACACACACACTTGACTGTGACAGAAAACGCTTCCTGTACCAGCACACACACACACAAACACCTCACTGTGAATCAATGCACAGCTATTATCAGCACACACATACACACACAGCTCACAGTGACTCAATACAGAGTCTATACCAGCACACACACACACACACACACACACATATATGACTCACTGACTCAATGCACAGCCTGTACTGGCACACACACAAGTCTTGCTGTGACTCAATGCAGAGTCTAAACCAGCATACAAACACATGGCTCACTGTGACTCAATGTAATTCCTATGCCAGCACACACACACATAGACACATGCATGGCTCTCTCTGATTCAATGCACGTCCTATACCATCACATACACACACACACACACGCAAAGTCACTGTGACACAATGCACAGCCTATACCACAACACCCATGCAAAGACACATATGCACGGCTCATTGTGACTCCATGCACACCCTATACTATCACATACACACATTCACACGTGGCTCATTGTGAATCAGTGCACAGTCTGTAGTTCCAGGTATACACACACAGACACACACCTCAGTGGCTCTATGCAAAGCCCATACCATCACACACACACACACATACACACACAGCTCACTGTGAATCAGTGTACAGTCTTCAGCTCCATGTACATACACACACAACACACCTTAGTGAATCAATGCAGAGACCATACCAGCATACACACACACATACACACACCTGAGACTCAATGCTCTGCCTATTCCAGCACACACACGCACACACACGGATCACTGTGATTCAATACCAGCCTGTATGTGCACACACACACACTCTCACACACACTGCCATGTGACTCAATGCAGTTTATACCACCACACTGACACACAGACACACACACACACCTCACTGTGACTCAATGCACAGCCCATACAAGTAAACAGACACACACAACCATGGCTCACTGAGACTCAATGAACAGTGTATACTAGCACATACAAACACAAGGCTCAATGTGAGTCAATGCATAGCCTATACCCGCACACACACACACACACAGAAACACCCCTTAATGTGGCTCAGTGCACAGCCTATTGAAGTGCACACACACACACACACACACACTGCTCAGTAATTCAATGCAAATCCCATATCAGTATACACATACATATACACTAACCTAGGTGTGACTCAATTCTCAGCCTATAGCAGCACACACACACACCTTACTCTGACTCCTGCAGACTCTACAGCACCAAATACACAAACACTAACACACGGCTGAGATTCAATGCACAGTCCACACCAGCAAAGGCACACACACCACACCACACTGTGACTCAATGCTCAGATTATACCAGCACACACACACAGCTCACTGTGTCCTAGTGCACAGCATATAACATCACACACACACACACACCACACACTGTGACTCAATGCGCAGCCTGTACCTGCACATACACACACACACACCTCACTGTGACAAAATGTGCAGCCTATACCAGCACACACACACAGACACACACACCTCAATGTGACATAATGGTCAGCCTATACCAGAACACGCAGACACACACACACATCACTGTGACTCAATGCACAGACTATACCAGCGTGCACACAAACACACAGCACTCTGACTCAATGTACAATGTATACCAAAACATACAAGCATACACACACACCTCAGTGTGTTTCAAAGCACAGCCTATACCAGCACACACACATACACACCTGCACAGATACAGGATTCACTGTGACTCAATGCACAGCCTATAGAAGAACACACACACATACCAATGTGCACACACACATGGCTCACCGTGACTCAATCAATCGCCTATACCAGCACATACACACATGACTCACTGTGACTCAATGCAGTCTTTCGCACAACAGACACACACACCCCATTGAATCAATGAAAGCCCACCAACACACACCCTCTCATAGACACACACACATGGCTCACTGTGACTCAATGCACAGTCTGTATCACCACACACACACATACACCTCAGTTACTCAATGCAAAGACCATACGAGCACACACACACACATAACTGATTAAATGCTCCACACAAACTAGTGCACACACACACAGATATGCTCACTGTGATTCAAGGCACAGTCTATACGAGCACATTTACACACAAACAACTCATTTTCACACAATGCGCAGTCTACAGCAGCACACAGACACACATAACTCACTGTGACTCAATCTACAGCCTATATTATCACACAGACACACACAAGGTTCACTGTGACTCAATGACGTTTGTAGCACCACACACACACACACAAACACACACACACACCTCAGTGGCTCAATGCAAACGCATACACTCACAGACACATACCTAACTGTGATTCAGTGCTCAACCTCTACCAGCACACACACGCACACACAGACACACACACACATGCATGGCTCATTCTGACATAATGTACAGTTCTTACCAGCACAAACACAAGCAACATATCTCACTGTAACTCAATGCTCAGACTGTACTTGCACACACACAAGGCTCCCTGTGAGTCAATGCACAGCCTATACCAGCAGAGACACACACACACTGCTCTCTATGACACAGTGCACATCCTGTACCATCACACACACACAGCTTATTGTGATGCAATACAGACTCTACACAACCAAATACACACACACACGCACAGCTCACTGTGATTCCATGCAGACTCCATACCAGTGCACAAAAACACACAGCACACAACTCAGTGTGATTCAATGCTCACTTTATACCAAAACACACATAGACACACACACCGTTCTCTGTGACTCAGTGCACAGTCCATACCAGCACTGCTCACACACTCACAGCCCACCTTGAATAAAAGCACAGCCTACCCCAGCAAACACACACACACAGTTCACTGTGACTCAATGCACAGGCTATACCAGCACACACACATATACACACACAGCTTACTGCGACACAATACAGTCTCTACACCACCAAATACACACAGACACATGCACAGCTCCATGTGATTCCATGCACATTCCATGCCAGTGCATACAGACACACAAAACACACCTCAGTTTGACTCAATGCTTACAGTATGTCAAAACATACATAGACAAACACACAGCTCCCTGTTACTCAGTGCACAGTGTATGCTAGCAGAGTTACACACACAAAGAAACACACATGGCTCACTGTGAATCAACACACAGCCTGTACCTCCACACACACACACATACAAACACTCACACACAGCTTAGTGTGACTCAATGCAAAGCATATACCACCACGTGCACTCACACAAACACTCACCTCCCTGTGACTCAGTGCATAGCATATAACATTCCACACACACACACACACCTCACTGTGACTGAATGCACAGCCTGTACCAGCACACACACATACAAAAACTCACACATGGTTGTGACTCAATGTACAATCCACACCAGCACATACACACACACGACACCTGTGTGAGTCAATGCTCAGTTTATACCAGCACAACCACACGGCTCACTGTGACTCAGTGCACAGCGTATGACATCACACACACACACACACATACACCTCGCTGTGACTCAATGCACAGCCTGTACCTGCACATAAACACACACACACATCACTGTGATGCGATATGCAGCCTATACCAGCACACACACACACACCAAAGTCTGACTAAATGGTCAGCCTATATGAGAACACACAGACACACACATCCCTCACTGTGACACAATGCACAGTTTATACAAGCCTGCACACACTCACACGACACTGTGACTCAATGCACAATCTGTAATAGCCCACACACGCACACATACACACCTTATTGTGAATCAATGCACAGCCTATATGTGAACACACACATACTAACATGCACTCACACATGTCTCACGGTGACTCAATCGCCTATACAAGCACACACACATGGCTCACTGTGAGTCAGTGCCCACTCCATACCAGCACCAAACACACAACACAGCTCACTGTGACTCAAGGCACAGTGTATGGCAGCACACACACACACAGACACACTCATACCCACATCTCATTGTGCCTCTAAGCCTGTGAAAGTACACACACAATGAAATAAACACCCCTTACTGTGACTCACTGCACATCCTATACCAGTGCACTCACACACACACACACATGGCTGACTGTGAATCAATGCACACTCTATACCAGGACACACACACACACACACACGGCTCCCTGTGACTCAGTGCACAGGATATGCTAGCAGACATACACACACAGAGAAGCACATACGTCAAACTGTGAGTCAATCCACAGACAATACCTCCACACACGCACCTATACTGACACTCAAAAACTCAGCCCAGTGTGATTCAATGCAAATTCTATACCAGAAAATGCACACACACACACACACAAACCTCCCCATGAATCAGTGCATAGCACATAACATCACACACATACACCTCACTGTGACTCAATGTGTTGCCTCTACCTGCACATACACTCACAAACAACTCAATATGACTCAATGTGCAGGCTGTACCAGCACACACACACATACATGTGCACACACACCTCAGTTTGCCTCAATTGTCAGCCTATACCAGAACACACAGACACACACACCTCTCACTCTGACTCAATGCACAACCTATACCAGCGTGCACACACACTCACATGGCACAGTGAATCAAGGCACAATTTTACCAGCACATGCACACACACCTCAGAGGGACTCAATGCTCAGCCTATACCAGAACACACACACACACACACATGCACAGATGCAGACCTCACTGTGACTCTATGCACAGCCTATACCAGAACACACACACATACCAACACGCACTCACACATGGCTCACTGGTACTCAATCAACCGCCTATACAAGCACACACACACACAGCTTGCTGTGACCCAATGCAGTCTGTATCACCACACACTCACACACACAACCATGTGTCAATAAAGCCCATACCAGCACACAAACTCACATGCGCACACACACACACACCTGACTGTGACTGAAAACGCTTCCTGTACCAGCACACACACACACAAACACCTCACTGTGACTCAATGCACAGCCTATATGAGCACACACATACACACACAGCTCACAGTGACTCAATACAGAGTCTATACCAGCACACACAAACACACACACACATATATTACTCACTGACTCAATGCACAGCCTGTACTGGCACACACAGAAGTCTTGCTGTGACTCAATGCAGAGTCTAAACCAGCATACAAACACATGGTTCACCGTGACTCAATGTACTGCCTATGCCAGCACACACACACAGAGACACATGCATGGCTCTCTCTGATTCAATGCACGTCCTATACCATCACATACACACACACACACACGCACAGTCACTGTGACACAATGCACAGCCTATACCACAGCACCCATGCAAAGACACATATGCACGGCTCATTGTGACTCCATGCACACCCTATACTATCACATACACACATTCACACGTGGCTCATTGTGAATCAATGCACAGTCTGTAGTTCCAGGTATACACACACAGACACACACATCAGTGACTCAATGCAAAGCCCATACCATCACACACACACACACATACACACACAGCTCACTGTGAATCAGTGTACAGTCTTCAGCTCCATGTACATACACACAGAACACACCTTAGTGAATCAATGCAGAGACCATACCAGCATACACACACACATACACACACCTGAGACTCAATGTTCTGCCTATTCCAGCACACACACGCACACACACGGATCACTGTGATTCAATACCAGCCTGTATTTGCACACACACACACTCTCACACACACCACCGTGTGACTCAATGCAGTTTATACCACCACACAGACACACAGACACACACACACCTCACTGTGACTCAATGCCAAGCCCATACATGTAAACAGACACACACAACCATGGCTCACTGAGACTCAATGAACAGTGTATACTAGCACATACAAACACAAGGCTCAATGTGAGTCAATGCATAGCCTATACCCGCACACACACACAGAGAAACACCCCTTAATGTGGCTCAGTGCACAGCCTATTGCAGTGCACACACACACACACACTGCTCAGTAATTCAATGCAAATCCCGTATCAGTATACACATACACTTACACTCACCTAGGTGTGACTCAATTCTCAGCCTATAGCAGCACACACACACACCTTACTCTGACTCATGCAGACTCTACAGCACCAAATACACAAACACTAACACAGGGCTGGGATTCAATGCACAGTCCATACCAGCACACCACACTGTGACTCAATGCTCAGATTATACCAGCACACACACACGGCTCACTGTGTCCTAGTGCACAGCATATAACATCACACACACACACACACCACACACTGTGACTCAATGCGCAGCCTGTACCTGCACATACACACACACACACCTCACTGTGACAAAATGTGCAGCCTATACCAGCACACACACACAGACACACACACCTCAATGTGACATAATGGTCAGCCTATACCAGAACACGCAGACACACACACACATCACTGTGACTCAATGCACAGACTATACCAGCGTGCACACAAACACACAGCACTCTGACTCAATGTACAATGTATACCAAAACATACAAGCATACACACACACCTCAGTGTGTTTCAAAGCACAGCCTATACCAGCACACACACATACACACCTGCACAGATACAGGATTCACTGTGACTCAATGCACAGCCTATAGAAGAACACACACACATACCAACGTGCACACACACATGGCTCACCGTGACTCAATCAATCGCCTATACCAGCACATACACACATGACTCACTGTGACTCAATGCAGTCTTTCGCACAACAGACACACACACCCCATTGAATCAATGAAAGCCCACCAACACACACCCTCTCATAGACACACACACATGGCTCACTGTGACTCAATGCACAGTCTGTATCACCACACACACACATACACCTCAGTTACTCAATGCAAAGACCATACGAGCACACACACACACATAACTGATTAAATGCTCCACACAAACTAGTGCACACACACACAGATATGCTCACTGTGATTCAAGGCACAGTCTATACGAGCACATTTACACACAAACAACTCATTTTCACACAATGCGCAGTCTACAGCAGCACACAGACACACATAACTCACTGTGACTCAATCTACAGCCTATATTATCACACAGACACACACAAGGCTCACTGTGACTCAATGACGTTTGTAGCACCACACACACACACACAAACACACACACACACCTCAGTGGCTCAATGCAAACGCATACACTCACAGACACATACCTAACTGTGATTCAGTGCTCAACCTCTACCAGCACACACACGCACACACAGACACACACACACATGCATGGCTCATTCTGACATAATGTACAGTTCTTACCAGCACAAACACAAGCAACATATCTCACTGTAACTCAATGCTCAGACTGTACTTGCACACACACAAGGCTCCCTGTGAGTCAATGCACAGCCTATACCAGCAGAGACACACACACACTGCTCTCTATGACACAGTGCACATCCTGTACCATCACACACACACAGCTTATTGTGATGCAATACAGACTCTACACAACCAAATACACACACACACGCACAGCTCACTGTGATTCCATGCAGACTCCATACCAGTGCACAAAAACACACAGCACACAACTCAGTGTGATTCAATGCTCACTTTATACCAAAACACACATAGACACACACACCGTTCTCTGTGACTCAGTGCACAGTCCATACCAGCACTGCACACACACTCACAGCCCACCTTGAATCAAAGCACAGCCTACCCCAGCAAACACACACACACAGTTCACTGTGACTCAATGCACAGGCTATACCAGCACACACACATATACACACACAGCTTACTGCGACACAATACAGTCTCTACACCACCAAATACACACAGACACATGCACAGCTCCATGTGATTCCATGCACATTCCATGCCAGTGCATACAGACACACAAAACACACCTCAGTTTGACTCAATGCTTACAGTATGTCAAAACATACATAGACAAACACACAGCTCCCTGTTACTCAGTGCACAGTGTATGCTAGCAGAGTTACACACACAAAGAAACACACATGGCTCACTGTGAATCAACACACAGCCTGTACCTCCACACACACACACATACAAACACTCACACACAGCTTAGTGTGACTCAATGCAAAGCATATACCACCACGTGCACTCACACAAACACTCACCTCCCTGTGACTCAGTGCATAGCATATAACATTCCACACACACACACACACCTCACTGTGACTGAATGCACAGCCTGTACCAGCACACACACATACAAAAACTCACACATGGTTGTGACTCAATGTACAATCCACACCAGCACATACACACACACGACACCTGTGTGAGTCAATGCTCAGTTTATACCAGCACAACCACACGGCTCACTGTGACTCAGTGCACAGCGTATGACATCACACACACACACACACATACACCTCGCTGTGACTCAATGCACAGCCTGTACCTGCACATAAACACACACACACATCACTGTGATGCGATATGCAGCCTATACCAGCACACACACACACACCAAAGTCTGACTAAATGGTCAGCCTATATGAGAACACACAGACACACACATCCCTCACTGTGACACAATGCACAGTTTATACAAGCCTGCACACACTCACACGACACTGTGACTCAATGCACAATCTGTAATAGCCCACACACGCACACATACACACCTTATTGTGAATCAATGCACAGCCTATATGTGAACACACACATACTAACATGCACTCACACATGTCTCACGGTGACTCAATCGCCTATACAAGCACACACACATGGCTCACTGTGAGTCAGTGCCCACTCCATACCAGCACCAAACACACAACACAGCTCACTGTGACTCAAGGCACAGTGTATGGCAGCACACACACACACAGACACACTCATACCCACATCTCATTGTGCCTCTAAGCCTGTGAAAGTACACACACAATGAAACAAACACCCCTTACTGTGACTCACTGCACATCCTATACCAGTGCACTCACACACACACACACATGGCTGACTGTGAATCAATGCACACTCTATACCAGGACACACACACACACACACACGGCTCCCTGTGACTCAGTGCACAGGATATGCTAGCAGACATACACACACAGAGAAGCACATACGTCAAACTGTGAGTCAATCCACAGACAATACCTCCACACACGCACCTATACTGACACTCAAAAACTCAGCCCAGTGTGATTCAATGCAAATTCTATACCAGAAAATGCACACACACACACACACAAACCTCCCCATGAATCAGTGCATAGCACATAACATCACACACATACACCTCACTGTGACTCAATGTGTTGCCTCTACCTGCACATACACTCACAAACAACTCAATATGACTCAATGTGCAGGCTGTACCAGCACACACACACATACATGTGCACACACACCTCAGTTTGCCTCAATTGTCAGCCTATACCAGAACACACAGACACACACACCTCTCACTCTGACTCAATGCACAACCTATACCAGCGTGCACACACACTCACATGGCACAGTGAATCAAGGCACAATTTTACCAGCACATGCACACACACCTCAGAGGGACTCAAAGCTCAGCCTATACCAGAACACACACACACACACACATGCACAGATGCAGACCTCACTGCGACTCTATGCACAGCCTATACCAGAACACACACACATACCAACACGCACTCACACATGGCTCACTGGTACTCAATCAACCGCCTATACAAGCACACACACACACAGCTTGCTGTGACCCAATGCAGTCTGTATCACCACACACTCACACACACAACCATGTGTCAATGAAGCCCATACCAGCACACAATCTCACATGCACACACACACACACACTTGACTGTGACAGAAAACGCTTCCTGTACCAGCACACACACACACAAACACCTCACTGTGAATCAATGCACAGCTATTATCAGCACACACATACACACACAGCTCACAGTGACTCAATACAGAGTCTATACCAGCACACACACACACACACACACACACATATATGACTCACTGACTCAATGCACAGCCTGTACTGGCACACACACAAGGCTTGCTGTGACTCAATGCAGAGTCTAAACCAGCATACAAACACATGGCTCACTGTGACTCAATGTAATGCCTATGCCAGCACACACACACATAGACACATGCATGGCTCTCTCTGATTCAATGCACGTCCTATACCATCACATACACACACACACACACACACGCACAGTCACTGTGACACAATGCACAGCCTGTACCACAACACCCATGCAAAGACACATATGCACGGCTCATTGTGACTCCATGCACACCCTATACTATCACATACACACATTCACACGTGGCTCATTGTGAATCAGTGCACAGTCTGTAGTTCCAGGTATACACACACAGACACACACCTCAGTGGCTCTATGCAAAGCCCATACCATCACACACACACACACATACACACACAGCTCACTGTGAATCAGTGTACAGTCTTCAGCTCCATGTACATACACACACAACACACCTTAGTGAATCAATGCAGAGACCATACCAGCATACACACACACATACACACACCTGAGACTCAATGCTCTGCCTATTCCAGCACACACACGCACACACACGGATCACTGTGATTCAATACCAGCCTGTATGTGCACACACACACACTCTCACACACACTGCCATGTGACTCAATGCAGTTTATACCACCACACTGACACACAGACACACACACACACCTCACTGTGACTCAATGCCAAGCCCATACAAGTAAACAGACACACACAACCATGGCTCACTGAGACTCAATGAACAGTGTATACTAGCACATACAAACACAAGGCTCAATGTGAGTCAATGCATAGCCTATACCCGCACACACACACACACACAGAAACACCCCTTAATGTGGCTCAGTGCACAGCCTATTGAAGTGCACACACACACACACACACACACACACACTGCTCAGTAATTCAATGCAAATCCCATATCAGTATACACATACATATACACTAACCTAGGTGTGACTCAATTCTCAGCCTATAGCAGCACACACACACACCTTACTCTGACTCCTGCAGACTCTACAGCACCAAATACACAAACACTAACACACGGCTGAGATTCAATGCACAGTCCACACCAGCAAAGGCACACACACCACACCACACTGTGACTCAATGCTCAGATTATACCAGCACACACACACAGCTCACTGTGTCCTAGTGCACAGCATATAACATCACACACACACACACACCACACACTGTGACTCAATGCGCAGCCTGTACCTGCACATACACACAGACACACCTCACTGTGACAAAATGTGCAGCCTATACCAGCACACACACACAGACACACACACCTCAATGTGACATAATGGTCAGCCTATACCAGAACACGCAGACACACACACACATCACTGTGACTCAATGCACAGACTATACCAGCGTGCACACAAACACACAGCACTCTGACTCAATGTACAATGTATACCAAAACATACAAGCATACACACACACCTCAGTGTGTTTCAAAGCACAGCCTATACCAGCACACACACATACACACCTGCACAGATACAGGATTCACTGTGACTCAATGCACAGCCTATAGAAGAACACACACACATACCAACGTGCACACACACATGGCTCACCGTGACTCAATCAATCGCCTATACCAGCACATACACACATGACTCACTGTGACTCAATGCAGTCTTTCGCACAACAGACACACACACCCCATTGAATCAATGAAAGCCCACCAACACACACCCTCTCATAGACACACACACATGGCTCACTGTGACTCAATGCACAGTCTGTATCACCACACACACACATACACCTCAGTTACTCAATGCAAAGACCATACGAGCACACACACACACACACATAACTGATTAAATGCTCCACACAAACTAGTGCACACACACACAGATATGCTCACTGTGATTCAAGGCACAGTCTATACGAGCACATTTACACACAAACAACTCATTTTCACACAATGCGCAGTCTACAGCAGCACACAGACACACATAACTCACTGTGACTCAATCCACAGCCTATATTATCACACAGACACACACAAGGCTCACTGTGACTCAATGACGTTTGTAGCACCACACACACACACACAAACACACACAGACACCTCAGTGGCTCAATGCAAACGCATACACTCACAGACACATACCTAACTGTGATTCAGTGCTCAACCTCTACCAGCACACACACGCACACACAGACACACACACACATGCATGGCTCATTCTGACATAATGTACAGTTCTTACCAACACAAACACAAGCAACATATCTCACTGTAACTCAATGCTCAGACTGTACTTGCACACACACAAGGCTCCCTGTGAGTCAATGCACAGCCTATACCAGCAGAGACACACACACACTGCTCTCTATGACACAGTGCACATCCTGTACCATCACACACACACAGCTTATTGTGATGCAATACAGACTCTACACAACCAAATACACACACACACGCACAGCTCACTGTGATTCCATGCAGACTCCATACCAGTGCACAAAAACACACAGCACACAACTCAGTGTGATTCAATGCTCACTTTATACCAAAACACACATAGACACACACACCGTTCTCTGTGACTCAGTGCACAGTCCATACCAGCACTGCACACACACTCACAGCTCACCTTGAATCAAAGCACAGCCTACCCCAGCAAACACACACACACAGTTCACTGTGACTCAATGCACAGGCTATACCAGCACACACACATATACACACACAGCTTACTGCGACACAATACAGTCTCTACACCACCAAATACACACAGACACACGCACAGCTCCATGTGATTCCATGCACATTCCATGCCAGTGCATACAGACACACAAAACACACCTCAGTTTGACTCAATGCTTACAGTATGTCAAAACATACATAGACAAACACACAGCTCCCTGTTACTCAGTGCACAGTGTATGCTAGCAGAGTTACACACACAAAGAAACACACATGGCTCACTGTGAATCAACACACAGCCTGTACCTCCACACACACACACATACAAACACTCACACACAGCTTAGTGTGACTCAATGCAAAGCATATACCACCACGTGCACTCACACAAACACTCACCTCCCTGTGACTCAGTGCATAGCATATAACATTCCACACACACACACACACCTCACTGTGACTGAATGCACAGCCTGTACCAGCACACACACATACAAAAACTCACACATGGTTGTGACACACACGATACCTGTGTGAGTCAATGCTCAGTTTATACCAGCACAACCACACGGCTCAGTGTGACTCAGTGCACAGCGTATGACATCACACACACACACACACACACATACACCTCGCTGTGACTCAATGCACAGCCTGTACCTGCGCATAAACACACACACACATCACTGTGATGCGATATGCAGCCTATACCAGCACACACACACACACCAAAGTCTGACTAAATGGTCAGCCTATATGAGAACACACAGACACACACATCCCTCACTGTGACACAATGCACAGTCTATACCAGCCTGCACACACTCACACGACACTGTGACTCAATGCACAATCTGTAATAGCCCACACACGCACTCATACACACCTTATTGTGAATCAATGCACAGCCTATATGTGAACACACACATACTAACATGCACTCACACATGTCTCACGGTGACTCAATCGCCTATACAAGCACACACACATGGCTCACTGTGAGTCAGTGCCCACTCCATACCAGCACCAAACACACAACACAGCTCACTGTGACTCAAGGCACAGTGTATGGCAGCACACACACACACAGACACACTCATACCCACATCTCATTGTGCCTCTAAGCCTGTGAAAGCACACACACAATGAAACAAACACCCCTCACTGTGACTCACTGCACATCCTATACCAGTGCACTCACACACACACACACATGGCTGACTGTGAATCAATGCACACTCTATACCAGGACACACACACACACACACACACGGCTCCCTGTGACTCAGTGCACAGGATATGCTAGCAGACATACACACACAGAGAAGCACATACGTCAAACTGTGAGTCAATCCACAGCCCATACCTCCACACACGCACATATACTGACACTCAAAAACTCAGCTCAGTGTGATTCAATGCAAATTCTATACCAGAAAATGCACACACACACACACACAAACCTCCACATGAATCAGTGCATAGCACATAACATCACACACATACACCTCACTGTGACTCAATGTGTTGCCTCTACCTGCACATACACTCACAAACAACTCAATATGACTCAATGTGCAGGCTGTACCAGCACACACACACATACATGTGCACACACACCTCAGTTTGCCTCAATTGTCAGCCTATACCAGAACACACAGACACACACACCTCTCACTCTGACTCAATGCACAACCTATACCAGCGTGCACACACACTCACATGGCACAGTGAATCAAGGCACAATTTTACCAGCACATGCACACACACCTCAGAGGGACTCAAAGCTCAGCCTATACCAGAACACACACACACACACACATGCACAGATGCAGACCTCACTGCGACTCTATGCACAGCCTATACCAGAACACACACACATACCAACACTCACTCACACATGGCTCACTGGTACTCAATCAACCGCCTATACAAACACACACACACACAGCTTGCTGTGACCCAATGCAGTCTGTATCACCACACACTCACACACACAACCATGTGTCAATAAAGCCCATACCAGCACACAAACTCACATGCGCACACACACACACACCTGACTGTGACTGAAAACGCTTCCTGTACCAGCACACACACACACAAACACCTCACTGTGACTCAATGCACAGCCTATATGAGCACACACATACACACACAGCTCACAGTGACTCAATACAGAGTCTATACCAGCACACACACACACACACAAACACACACATATATTACTCACTGACTCAATGCACAGCCTGTACTGGCACACACACAAGACTTGCTGTGACTGAATGCAGAGTCTAAACCAGCATATAAACACATGGTTCACTGTGACTCAATGTAATGCCTATGCCAGCACACACAAACAGAGACACATGCATGGCTCTCTCTGATTCAATGCACGTCCTATACCATCACATACACACACACACACACGCACAGTCACTGTGACACAATGCACAGCCTATACCACAACACCCATGCAAAGACACATATGCACGGCTCATTGTGACTCCATGCACACCCTATACTATCACATACACACATTCACACGTGGCTCATTGTGAATCAATGCACAGTCTGTAGTTCCAGGTATACACACACAGACACACACATCAGTGACTCAATGCAAAGCCCATACCATCACACACACACACACATACACACACAGCTCACTGTGAATCAGTGTACAGTCTTCAGCTCCATGTACATACACACAGAACACACCTTAGTGAATCAATGCAGAGACCATACCAGCATACACACACACATACACACACCTGAGACTCAATGTTCTGCCTATTCCAGCACACACACGCACACACACGGATCACTGTGATTCAATACCAGCCTGTATTTGCACACACACACACTCTCACACACACCACCGTGTGACTCAATGCAGTTTATACCACCACACAGACACACAGACACACACACACCTCACTGTGACTCAATGCCAAGCCCATACATGTAAACAGACACACACAACCATGGCTCACTGAGACTCAATGAACAGTGTATACTAGCACATACAAACACAAGGCTCAATGTGAGTCAATGCATAGCCTATACCCGCACACACACACAGAGAAACACCCCTTAATGTGGCTCAGTGCACAGCCTATTGCAGTGCACACACACACACACACACTGCTCAGTAATTCAATGCAAATCCCGTATCAGTATACACATACACATACACTCACCTAGGTGTGACTCAATTCTCAGCCTATAGCAGCACACACACACACCTTACTCTGACTCATGCAGACTCTACAGCACCAAATACACAAAAACTAACACAGGGCTGGGATTCAATGCACAGTCCATACCAGCACACCACACTGTGACTCAATGCTCAGATTATACCAGCACACACACACGGCTCACTGTGTCCTAGTGCACAGCATATAACATCACACACACACACACACCACACACTGTGACTCAATGCGCAGCCTGTACCTGCACATACACACAGACACACCTCACTGTGACAAAATGTGCAGCCTATACCAGCACACACACACAGACACACACACCTCAATGTGACATAATGGTCAGCCTATACCAGAACACGCAGACACACACACACATCACTGTGACTCAATGCACAGACTATACCAGCGTGCACACAAACACACAGCACTCTGACTCAATGTACAATGTATACCAAAACATACAAGCATACACACACACCTCAGTGTGTTTCAAAGCACAGCCTATACCAGCACACACACATACACACCTGCACAGATACAGGATTCACTGTGACTCAATGCACAGCCTATAGAAGAACACACACACATACCAACGTGCACACACACATGGCTCACCGTGACTCAATCAATCGCCTATACCAGCACATACACACATGACTCACTGTGACTCAATGCAGTCTTTCGCACAACAGACACACACACCCCATTGAATCAATGAAAGCCCACCAACACACACCCTCTCATAGACACACACACATGGCTCACTGTGACTCAATGCACAGTCTGTATCACCACACACACACATACACCTCAGTTACTCAATGCAAAGACCATATGAGCACACACACACACACACATAACTGATTAAATGCTCCACACAAACTAGTGCACACACACACAGATATGCTCACTGTGATTCAAGACACAGTCTATACGAGCACATTTACACACAAACAACTCATTTTCACACAATGCGCAGTCTACAGCAGCACACAGACACACATAACTCACTGTGACTCAATCCACAGCCTATATTATCACACAGACACACACAAGGCTCACTGTGACTCAATGACGTTTGTAGCACCACACACACACACACAAACACACACAGACACCTCAGTGGCTCAATGCAAACGCATACACTCACAGACACATACCTAACTGTGATTCAGTGCTCAACCTCTACCAGCACACACACGCACACACAGACACACACACACATGCATGGCTCATTCTGACATAATGTACAGTTCTTACCAACACAAACACAAGCAACGTATCTCACTGTAACTCAATGCTCAGACTGTACTTGCACACACACAAGGCTCCCTGTGAGTCAATGCACAGCCTATACCAGCAGAGACACACACACACTGCTCTCTATGACACAGTGCACATCCTGTACCATCACACACACACACAGCTTATTGTGATGCAATACAGACTCTACACAACCAAATACACACACACACGCACAGCTCACTGTGATTCCATGCAGACTCCATACCAGTGCACAAAAACACACAGCACACAACTCAGTGTGATTCAATGCTCACTTTATACCAAAACACACATAGACACACACACCGTTCTCTGTGACTCAGTGCACAGTCCATACCAGCACTGCACACACACTCACAGCTCACCTTGAATCAAAGCACAGCCTACCCCAGCAAACACACACACACAGTTCACTGTGACTCAATGCACAGGCTATACCAGCACACACACATATACACACACAGCTTACTGTGACACAATACAGTCTCTACACCACCAAATACACACAGACACACGCACAGCTCCATGTGATTCCATGCACATTCCATGCCAGTGCATAGACACACAAAACACACCTCAGTTTGACTCAATGCTTACAGTATGTCAAAACATACATAGACAAACACACAGCTCCCTGTTACTCAGTGCACAGTGTATGCTAGCAGAGTTACACACACAAAGAAACACACATGGCTCACTGTGAATCAACACACAGCCTGTACCTCCACACACACACACATACAAACACTCACACACAGCTTAGTGTGACTCAATGCAAAGCATATACCACCACGTGCACTCACACAAACACTCACCTCCCTGTGACTCAGTGCATAGCATATAACATTCCACACACACACACACACCTCACTGTGACTGAATGCACAGCCTGTACCAGCACACACACATACAAAAACTCACACATGGTTGTGACTCAATGTACAATCCACACCAGCACATACACACACACGATACCTGTGTGAGTCAATGCTCAGTTTATACCAGCACAACCACACGGCTCACTGTGACTCAGTGCACAGCGTATGACATCACACACACACACACACACACATACACCTCGCTGTGACTCAATGCACAGCCTGTACCTGCGCATAAACACACACACACATCACTGTGATGCGATATGCAGCCTATACCAGCACACACACACACACCAAAGTCTGACTAAATGGTCAGCCTATATGAGAACACACAGACACACACATCCCTCACTGTGACACAATGCACAGTCTATACCAGCCTGCACACACTCACACGACACTGTGACTCAATGCACAATCTGTAATAGCCCACACACGCACTCATACACACCTTATTGTGAATCAATGCACAGTCTATATGTGAACACACACATACTAACATGCACTCACACATGTCTCACGGTGACTCAATCGCCTATACAAGCACACACACATGGCTCACTGTGAGTCAGTGCCCACTCCATACCAGCACCAAACACACAACACAGCTCACTGTGACTCAAGGCACAGTGTATGGCAGCACACACACACACAGACACACTCATACCCACATCTCATTGTGCCTCTAAGCCTGTGAAAGCACACACACAATGAAACAAACACCCCTCACTGTGACTCACTGCACATCCTATACCAGTGCACTCACACACACACACACATGGCTGACTGTGAATCAATGCACACTCTATACCAGGACACACACACACACACACACACGGCTCCCTGTGACTCAGTGCACAGGATATGCTAGCAGACATACACACACAGAGAAGCACATACGTCAAACTGTGAGTCAATCCACAGCCCATACCTCCACACACGCACATATACTGACACTCAAAAACTCAGCTCAGTGTGATTCAATGCAAATTCTATACCAGAAAATGCACACACACACACACACAAACCTCCCCATGAATCAGTGCATAGCACATAACATCACACACATACACCTCACTGTGACTCAATGTGTTGCCTCTACCTGCACATACACTCACAAACAACTCAATATGACTCAATGTGCAGGCTGTACCAGCACACACACACATACATGTGCACACACACCTCAGTTTGCCTCAATTGTCAGCCTATACCAGAACACACAGACACACACACCTCTCACTCTGACTCAATGCACAACCTATACCAGCGTGCACACACACTCACATGGCACAGTGAATCAAGGCACAATTTTACCAGCACATGCACACACACCTCAGAGGGACTCAAAGCTCAGCCTATACCAGAACACACACACACACACACATGCACAGATGCAGACCTCACTGCGACTCTATGCACAGCCTATACCAGAACACACACACATACCAACACGCACTCACACATGGCTCACTGGTACTCAATCAACCGCCTATACAAGCACACACACACACAGCTTGCTGTGACCCAATGCAGTCTGTATCACCACACACTCACACACACAACCATGTGTCAATGAAGCCCATACCAGCACACAATCTCACATGCACACACACACACACACTTGACTGTGACAGAAAACGCTTCCTGTACCAGCACACACACACACAAACACCTCACTGTGAATCAATGCACAGCTATTATCAGCACACACATACACACACAGCTCACAGTGACTCAATACAGAGTCTATACCAGCACACACACACACACACACACACACATATATGACTCACTGACTCAATGCACAGCCTGTACTGGCACACACACAAGGCTTGCTGTGACTCAATGCAGAGTCTAAACCAGCATACAAACACATGGCTCACTGTGACTCAATGTAATGCCTATGCCAGCACACACACACATAGACACATGCATGGCTCTCTCTGATTCAATGCACGTCCTATACCATCACATACACACACACACACACACACGCACAGTCACTGTGACACAATGCACAGCCTGTACCACAACACCCATGCAAAGACACATATGCACGGCTCATTGTGACTCCATGCACACCCTATACTATCACATACACACATTCACACGTGACTCATTGTGAATCAGTGCACAGTCTGTAGTTCCAGGTATACACACACAGACACACACCTCAGTGGCTCTATGCAAAGCCCATACCATCACACACACACACACATACACACACAGCTCACTGTGAATCAGTGTACAGTCTTCAGCTCCATGTACATACACACACAACACACCTTAGTGAATCAATGCAGAGACCATACCAGCATACACACACACATACACACACCTGAGACTCAATGCTCTGCCTATTCCAGCACACACACGCACACACACGGATCACTGTGATTCAATACCAGCCTGTATGTGCACACACACACACTCTCACACACACTGCCATGTGACTCAATGCAGTTTATACCACCACACTGACACACAGACACACACACACACCTCACTGTGACTCAATGCCAAGCCCATACAAGTAAACAGACACACACAACCATGGCTCACTGAGACTCAATGAACAGTGTATACTAGCACATACAAACACAAGGCTCAATGTGAGTCAATGCATAGCCTATACCCGCACACACACACACACACAGAAACACCCCTTAATGTGGCTCAGTGCACAGCCTATTGAAGTGCACACACACACACACACACACACACACACTGCTCAGTAATTCAATGCAAATCCCATATCAGTATACACATACATATACACTAACCTAGGTGTGACTCAATTCTCAGCCTATAGCAGCACACACACACACCTTACTCTGACTCCTGCAGACTCTACAGCACCAAATACACAAACACTAACACACGGCTGAGATTCAATGCACAGTCCACACCAGCAAAGGCACACACACCACACCACACTGTGACTCAATGCTCAGATTATACCAGCACACACACACAGCTCACTGTGTCCTAGTGCACAGCATATAACATCACACACACACACACACCACACACTGTGACTCAATGCGCAGCCTGTACCTGCACATACACACAGACACACCTCACTGTGACAAAATGTGCAGCCTATACCAGCACACACACACAGACACACACACCTCAATGTGACATAATGGTCAGCCTATACCAGAACACGCAGACACACACACACATCACTGTGACTCAATGCACAGACTATACCAGCGTGCACACAAACACACAGCACTCTGACTCAATGTACAATGTATACCAAAACATACAAGCATACACACACACCTCAGTGTGTTTCAAAGCACAGCCTATACCAGCACACACACATACACACCTGCACAGATACAGGATTCACTGTGACTCAATGCACAGCCTATAGAAGAACACACACACATACCAACGTGCACACACACATGGCTCACCGTGACTCAATCAATCGCCTATACCAGCACATACACACATGACTCACTGTGACTCAATGCAGTCTTTCGCACAACAGACACACACACCCCATTGAATCAATGAAAGCCCACCAACACACACCCTCTCATAGACACACACACATGGCTCACTGTGACTCAATGCACAGTCTGTATCACCACACACACACATACACCTCAGTTACTCAATGCAAAGACCATACGAGCACACACACACACACACATAACTGATTAAATGCTCCACACAAACTAGTGCACACACACACAGATATGCTCACTGTGATTCAAGGCACAGTCTATACGAGCACATTTACACACAAACAACTCATTTTCACACAATGCGCAGTCTACAGCAGCACACAGACACACATAACTCACTGTGACTCAATCCACAGCCTATATTATCACACAGACACACACAAGGCTCACTGTGACTCAATGACGTTTGTAGCACCACACACACACACACAAACACACACAGACACCTCAGTGGCTCAATGCAAACGCATACACTCACAGACACATACCTAACTGTGATTCAGTGCTCAACCTCTACCAGCACACACACGCACACACAGACACACACACACATGCATGGCTCATTCTGACATAATGTACAGTTCTTACCAACACAAACACAAGCAACATATCTCACTGTAACTCAATGCTCAGACTGTACTTGCACACACACAAGGCTCCCTGTGAGTCAATGCACAGCCTATACCAGCAGAGACACACACACACTGCTCTCTATGACACAGTGCACATCCTGTACCATCACACACACACAGCTTATTGTGATGCAATACAGACTCTACACAACCAAATACACACACACACGCACAGCTCACTGTGATTCCATGCAGACTCCATACCAGTGCACAAAAACACACAGCACACAACTCAGTGTGATTCAATGCTCACTTTATACCAAAACACACATAGACACACACACCGTTCTCTGTGACTCAGTGCACAGTCCATACCAGCACTGCACACACACTCACAGCTCACCTTGAATCAAAGCACAGCCTACCCCAGCAAACACACACACACAGTTCACTGTGACTCAATGCACAGGCTATACCAGCACACACACATATACACACACAGCTTACTGCGACACAATACAGTCTCTACACCACCAAATACACACAGACACACGCACAGCTCCATGTGATTCCATGCACATTCCATGCCAGTGCATACAGACACACAAAACACACCTCAGTTTGACTCAATGCTTACAGTATGTCAAAACATACATAGACAAACACACAGCTCCCTGTTACTCAGTGCACAGTGTATGCTAGCAGAGTTACACACACAAAGAAACACACATGGCTCACTGTGAATCAACACACAGCCTGTACCTCCACACACACACACATACAAACACTCACACACAGCTTAGTGTGACTCAATGCAAAGCATATACCACCACGTGCACTCACACAAACACTCACCTCCCTGTGACTCAGTGCATAGCATATAACATTCCACACACACACACACACCTCACTGTGACTGAATGCACAGCCTGTACCAGCACACACACATACAAAAACTCACACATGGTTGTGACTCAATGTACAATCCACACCAGCACATACACACACACGATACCTGTGTGAGTCAATGCTCAGTTTATACCAGCACAACCACACGGCTCAGTGTGACTCAGTGCACAGCGTATGACATCACACACACACACACACACACATACACCTCGCTGTGACTCAATGCACAGCCTGTACCTGCGCATAAACACACACACACATCACTGTGATGCGATATGCAGCCTATACCAGCACACACACACACACCAAAGTCTGACTAAATGGTCAGCCTATATGAGAACACACAGACACACACATCCCTCACTGTGACACAATGCACAGTCTATACCAGCCTGCACACACTCACACGACACTGTGACTCAATGCACAATCTGTAATAGCCCACACACGCACTCATACACACCTTATTGTGAATCAATGCACAGCCTATATGTGAACACACACATACTAACATGCACTCACACATGTCTCACGGTGACTCAATCGCCTATACAAGCACACACACATGGCTCACTGTGAGTCAGTGCCCACTCCATACCAGCACCAAACACACAACACAGCTCACTGTGACTCAAGGCACAGTGTATGGCAGCACACACACACACAGACACACTCATACCCACATCTCATTGTGCCTCTAAGCCTGTGAAAGCACACACACAATGAAACAAACACCCCTCACTGTGACTCACTGCACATCCTATACCAGTGCACTCACACACACACACACATGGCTGACTGTGAATCAATGCACACTCTATACCAGGACACACACACACACACACACACGGCTCCCTGTGACTCAGTGCACAGGATATGCTAGCAGACATACACACACAGAGAAGCACATACGTCAAACTGTGAGTCAATCCACAGCCCATACCTCCACACACGCACATATACTGACACTCAAAAACTCAGCTCAGTGTGATTCAATGCAAATTCTATACCAGAAAATGCACACACACACACACACAAACCTCCACATGAATCAGTGCATAGCACATAACATCACACACATACACCTCACTGTGACTCAATGTGTTGCCTCTACCTGCACATACACTCACAAACAACTCAATATGACTCAATGTGCAGGCTGTACCAGCACACACACACATACATGTGCACACACACCTCAGTTTGCCTCAATTGTCAGCCTATACCAGAACACACAGACACACACACCTCTCACTCTGACTCAATGCACAACCTATACCAGCGTGCACACACACTCACATGGCACAGTGAATCAAGGCACAATTTTACCAGCACATGCACACACACCTCAGAGGGACTCAAAGCTCAGCCTATACCAGAACACACACACACACACACATGCACAGATGCAGACCTCACTGCGACTCTATGCACAGCCTATACCAGAACACACACACATACCAACACTCACTCACACATGGCTCACTGGTACTCAATCAACCGCCTATACAAACACACACACACACAGCTTGCTGTGACCCAATGCAGTCTGTATCACCACACACTCACACACACAACCATGTGTCAATAAAGCCCATACCAGCACACAAACTCACATGCGCACACACACACACACCTGACTGTGACTGAAAACGCTTCCTGTACCAGCACACACACACACAAACACCTCACTGTGACTCAATGCACAGCCTATATGAGCACACACATACACACACAGCTCACAGTGACTCAATACAGAGTCTATACCAGCACACACACACACACACAAACACACACATATATTACTCACTGACTCAATGCACAGCCTGTACTGGCACACACACAAGACTTGCTGTGACTGAATGCAGAGTCTAAACCAGCATATAAACACATGGTTCACTGTGACTCAATGTAATGCCTATGCCAGCACACACAAACAGAGACACATGCATGGCTCTCTCTGATTCAATGCACGTCCTATACCATCACATACACACACACACACACGCACAGTCACTGTGACACAATGCACAGCCTATACCACAACACCCATGCAAAGACACATATGCACGGCTCATTGTGACTCCATGCACACCCTATACTATCACATACACACATTCACACGTGGCTCATTGTGAATCAATGCACAGTCTGTAGTTCCAGGTATACACACACAGACACACACATCAGTGACTCAATGCAAAGCCCATACCATCACACACACACACACATACACACACAGCTCACTGTGAATCAGTGTACAGTCTTCAGCTCCATGTACATACACACAGAACACACCTTAGTGAATCAATGCAGAGACCATACCAGCATACACACACACATACACACACCTGAGACTCAATGTTCTGCCTATTCCAGCACACACACGCACACACACGGATCACTGTGATTCAATACCAGCCTGTATTTGCACACACACACACTCTCACACACACCACCGTGTGACTCAATGCAGTTTATACCACCACACAGACACACAGACACACACACACCTCACTGTGACTCAATGCCAAGCCCATACATGTAAACAGACACACACAACCATGGCTCACTGAGACTCAATGAACAGTGTATACTAGCACATACAAACACAAGGCTCAATGTGAGTCAATGCATAGCCTATACCCGCACACACACACAGAGAAACACCCCTTAATGTGGCTCAGTGCACAGCCTATTGCAGTGCACACACACACACACACACTGCTCAGTAATTCAATGCAAATCCCGTATCAGTATACACATACACATACACTCACCTAGGTGTGACTCAATTCTCAGCCTATAGCAGCACACACACACACCTTACTCTGACTCATGCAGACTCTACAGCACCAAATACACAAAAACTAACACAGGGCTGGGATTCAATGCACAGTCCATACCAGCACACCACACTGTGACTCAATGCTCAGATTATACCAGCACACACACACGGCTCACTGTGTCCTAGTGCACAGCATATAACATCACACACACACACACACCACACACTGTGACTCAATGCGCAGCCTGTACCTGCACATACACACAGACACACCTCACTGTGACAAAATGTGCAGCCTATACCAGCACACACACACAGACACACACACCTCAATGTGACATAATGGTCAGCCTATACCAGAACACGCAGACACACACACACATCACTGTGACTCAATGCACAGACTATACCAGCGTGCACACAAACACACAGCACTCTGACTCAATGTACAATGTATACCAAAACATACAAGCATACACACACACCTCAGTGTGTTTCAAAGCACAGCCTATACCAGCACACACACATACACACCTGCACAGATACAGGATTCACTGTGACTCAATGCACAGCCTATAGAAGAACACACACACATACCAACGTGCACACACACATGGCTCACCGTGACTCAATCAATCGCCTATACCAGCACATACACACATGACTCACTGTGACTCAATGCAGTCTTTCGCACAACAGACACACACACCCCATTGAATCAATGAAAGCCCACCAACACACACCCTCTCATAGACACACACACATGGCTCACTGTGACTCAATGCACAGTCTGTATCACCACACACACACATACACCTCAGTTACTCAATGCAAAGACCATATGAGCACACACACACACACACATAACTGATTAAATGCTCCACACAAACTAGTGCACACACACACAGATATGCTCACTGTGATTCAAGACACAGTCTATACGAGCACATTTACACACAAACAACTCATTTTCACACAATGCGCAGTCTACAGCAGCACACAGACACACATAACTCACTGTGACTCAATCCACAGCCTATATTATCACACAGACACACACAAGGCTCACTGTGACTCAATGACGTTTGTAGCACCACACACACACACACAAACACACACAGACACCTCAGTGGCTCAATGCAAACGCATACACTCACAGACACATACCTAACTGTGATTCAGTGCTCAACCTCTACCAGCACACACACGCACACACAGACACACACACACATGCATGGCTCATTCTGACATAATGTACAGTTCTTACCAACACAAACACAAGCAACGTATCTCACTGTAACTCAATGCTCAGACTGTACTTGCACACACACAAGGCTCCCTGTGAGTCAATGCACAGCCTATACCAGCAGAGACACACACACACTGCTCTCTATGACACAGTGCACATCCTGTACCATCACACACACACACAGCTTATTGTGATGCAATACAGACTCTACACAACCAAATACACACACACACGCACAGCTCACTGTGATTCCATGCAGACTCCATACCAGTGCACAAAAACACACAGCACACAACTCAGTGTGATTCAATGCTCACTTTATACCAAAACACACATAGACACACACACCGTTCTCTGTGACTCAGTGCACAGTCCATACCAGCACTGCACACACACTCACAGCTCACCTTGAATCAAAGCACAGCCTACCCCAGCAAACACACACACACAGTTCACTGTGACTCAATGCACAGGCTATACCAGCACACACACATATACACACACAGCTTACTGTGACACAATACAGTCTCTACACCACCAAATACACACAGACACACGCACAGCTCCATGTGATTCCATGCACATTCCATGCCAGTGCATAGACACACAAAACACACCTCAGTTTGACTCAATGCTTACAGTATGTCAAAACATACATAGACAAACACACAGCTCCCTGTTACTCAGTGCACAGTGTATGCTAGCAGAGTTACACACACAAAGAAACACACATGGCTCACTGTGAATCAACACACAGCCTGTACCTCCACACACACACACATACAAACACTCACACACAGCTTAGTGTGACTCAATGCAAAGCATATACCACCACGTGCACTCACACAAACACTCACCTCCCTGTGACTCAGTGCATAGCATATAACATTCCACACACACACACACACCTCACTGTGACTGAATGCACAGCCTGTACCAGCACACACACATACAAAAACTCACACATGGTTGTGACTCAATGTACAATCCACACCAGCACATACACACACACGATACCTGTGTGAGTCAATGCTCAGTTTATACCAGCACAACCACACGGCTCACTGTGACTCAGTGCACAGCGTATGACATCACACACACACACACACACACATACACCTCGCTGTGACTCAATGCACAGCCTGTACCTGCGCATAAACACACACACACATCACTGTGATGCGATATGCAGCCTATACCAGCACACACACACACACCAAAGTCTGACTAAATGGTCAGCCTATATGAGAACACACAGACACACACATCCCTCACTGTGACACAATGCACAGTCTATACCAGCCTGCACACACTCACACGACACTGTGACTCAATGCACAATCTGTAATAGCCCACACACGCACTCATACACACCTTATTGTGAATCAATGCACAGTCTATATGTGAACACACACATACTAACATGCACTCACACATGTCTCACGGTGACTCAATCGCCTATACAAGCACACACACATGGCTCACTGTGAGTCAGTGCCCACTCCATACCAGCACCAAACACACAACACAGCTCACTGTGACTCAAGGCACAGTGTATGGCAGCACACACACACACAGACACACTCATACCCACATCTCATTGTGCCTCTAAGCCTGTGAAAGCACACACACAATGAAACAAACACCCCTCACTGTGACTCACTGCACATCCTATACCAGTGCACTCACACACACACACACATGGCTGACTGTGAATCAATGCACACTCTATACCAGGACACACACACACACACACACACGGCTCCCTGTGACTCAGTGCACAGGATATGCTAGCAGACATACACACACAGAGAAGCACATACGTCAAACTGTGAGTCAATCCACAGCCCATACCTCCACACACGCACATATACTGACACTCAAAAACTCAGCTCAGTGTGATTCAATGCAAATTCTATACCAGAAAATGCACACACACACACACACAAACCTCCCCATGAATCAGTGCATAGCACATAACATCACACACATACACCTCACTGTGACTCAATGTGTTGCCTCTACCTGCACATACACTCACAAACAACTCAATATGACTCAATGTGCAGGCTGTACCAGCACACACACACATACATGTGCACACACACCTCAGTTTGCCTCAATTGTCAGCCTATACCAGAACACACAGACACACACACCTCTCACTCTGACTCAATGCACAACCTATACCAGCGTGCACACACACTCACATGGCACAGTGAATCAAGGCACAATTTTACCAGCACATGCACACACACCTCAGAGGGACTCAAAGCTCAGCCTATACCAGAACACACACACACACACACATGCACAGATGCAGACCTCACTGCGACTCTATGCACAGTCTATACCAGAACACACACACATACCAACACGCACTCACACATGGCTCACTGGTACTCAATCAACCGCCTATACAAGCACACACACACACAGCTTGCTGTGACCCAATGCAGTCTGTATCACCACACACTCACACACACAACCATGTGTCAATAAAGCCCATACCAGCACACAATCTCACATGCACACACACACACACACTTGACTGTGACAGAAAACGCTTCCTGTACCAGCACACACACACACAAACACCTCACTGTGAATCAATGCACAGCTATTATCAGCACACACATACACACACAGCTCACAGTGACTCAATACAGAGTCTATACCAGCACACACACACACACACACACACACATATATGACTCACTGACTCAATGCACAGCCTGTACTGGCACACACACAAGTCTTGCTGTGACTCAATGCAGAGTCTAAACCAGCATACAAACACATGGCTCACTGTGACTCAATGTAATTCCTATGCCAGCACACACACACATAGACACATGCATGGCTCTCTCTGATTCAATGCACGTCCTATACCATCACATACACACACACACACACGCAAAGTCACTGTGACACAATGCACAGCCTATACCACAACACCCATGCAAAGACACATATGCACGGCTCATTGTGACTCCATGCACACCCTATACTATCACATACACACATTCACACGTGGCTCATTGTGAATCAGTGCACAGTCTGTAGTTCCAGGTATACACACACAGACACACACCTCAGTGGCTCTATGCAAAGCCCATACCATCACACACACACACACATACACACACAGCTCACTGTGAATCAGTGTACAGTCTTCAGCTCCATGTACATACACACACAACACACCTTAGTGAATCAATGCAGAGACCATACCAGCATACACACACACATACACACACCTGAGACTCAATGCTCTGCCTATTCCAGCACACACACGCACACACACGGATCACTGTGATTCAATACCAGCCTGTATGTGCACACACACACACTCTCACACACACTGCCATGTGACTCAATGCAGTTTATACCACCACACTGACACACAGACACACACACACACCTCACTGTGACTCAATGCACAGCCCATACAAGTAAACAGACACACACAACCATGGCTCACTGAGACTCAATGAACAGTGTATACTAGCACATACAAACACAAGGCTCAATGTGAGTCAATGCATAGCCTATACCCGCACACACACACACACACAGAAACACCCCTTAATGTGGCTCAGTGCACAGCCTATTGAAGTGCACACACACACACACACACACACTGCTCAGTAATTCAATGCAAATCCCATATCAGTATACACATACATATACACTAACCTAGGTGTGACTCAATTCTCAGCCTATAGCAGCACACACACACACCTTACTCTGACTCCTGCAGACTCTACAGCACCAAATACACAAACACTAACACACGGCTGAGATTCAATGCACAGTCCACACCAGCAAAGGCACACACACCACACCACACTGTGACTCAATGCTCAGATTATACCAGCACACACACACAGCTCACTGTGTCCTAGTGCACAGCATATAACATCACACACACACACACACCACACACTGTGACTCAATGCGCAGCCTGTACCTGCACATACACACACACACACCTCACTGTGACAAAATGTGCAGCCTATACCAGCACACACACACAGACACACACACCTCAATGTGACATAATGGTCAGCCTATACCAGAACACGCAGACACACACACACATCACTGTGACTCAATGCACAGACTATACCAGCGTGCACACAAACACACAGCACTCTGACTCAATGTACAATGTATACCAAAACATACAAGCATACACACACACCTCAGTGTGTTTCAAAGCACAGCCTATACCAGCACACACACATACACACCTGCACAGATACAGGATTCACTGTGACTCAATGCACAGCCTATAGAAGAACACACACACATACCAATGTGCACACACACATGGCTCACCGTGACTCAATCAATCGCCTATACCAGCACATACACACATGACTCACTGTGACTCAATGCAGTCTTTCGCACAACAGACACACACACCCCATTGAATCAATGAAAGCCCACCAACACACACCCTCTCATAGACACACACACATGGCTCACTGTGACTCAATGCACAGTCTGTATCACCACACACACACATACACCTCAGTTACTCAATGCAAAGACCATACGAGCACACACACACACATAACTGATTAAATGCTCCACACAAACTAGTGCACACACACACAGATATGCTCACTGTGATTCAAGGCACAGTCTATACGAGCACATTTACACACAAACAACTCATTTTCACACAATGCGCAGTCTACAGCAGCACACAGACACACATAACTCACTGTGACTCAATCTACAGCCTATATTATCACACAGACACACACAAGGTTCACTGTGACTCAATGACGTTTGTAGCACCACACACACACACACAAACACACACACACACCTCAGTGGCTCAATGCAAACGCATACACTCACAGACACATACCTAACTGTGATTCAGTGCTCAACCTCTACCAGCACACACACGCACACACAGACACACACACACATGCATGGCTCATTCTGACATAATGTACAGTTCTTACCAGCACAAACACAAGCAACATATCTCACTGTAACTCAATGCTCAGACTGTACTTGCACACACACAAGGCTCCCTGTGAGTCAATGCACAGCCTATACCAGCAGAGACACACACACACTGCTCTCTATGACACAGTGCACATCCTGTACCATCACACACACACAGCTTATTGTGATGCAATACAGACTCTACACAACCAAATACACACACACACGCACAGCTCACTGTGATTCCATGCAGACTCCATACCAGTGCACAAAAACACACAGCACACAACTCAGTGTGATTCAATGCTCACTTTATACCAAAACACACATAGACACACACACCGTTCTCTGTGACTCAGTGCACAGTCCATACCAGCACTGCACACACACTCACAGCCCACCTTGAATAAAAGCACAGCCTACCCCAGCAAACACACACACACAGTTCACTGTGACTCAATGCACAGGCTATACCAGCACACACACATATACACACACAGCTTACTGCGACACAATACAGTCTCTACACCACCAAATACACACAGACACATGCACAGCTCCATGTGATTCCATGCACATTCCATGCCAGTGCATACAGACACACAAAACACACCTCAGTTTGACTCAATGCTTACAGTATGTCAAAACATACAAAGACAAACACACAGCTCCCTGTTACTCAGTGCACAGTGTATGCTAGCAGAGTTACACACACAAAGAAACACACATGGCTCACTGTGAATCAACACACAGCCTGTACCTCCACACACACACACATACAAACACTCACACACAGCTTAGTGTGACTCAATGCAAAGCATATACCACCACGTGCACTCACACAAACACTCACCTCCCTGTGACTCAGTGCATAGCATATAACATTCCACACACACACACACACCTCACTGTGACTGAATGCACAGCCTGTACCAGCACACACACATACAAAAACTCACACATGGTTGTGACTCAATGTACAATCCACACCAGCACATACACACACACGACACCTGTGTGAGTCAATGCTCAGTTTATACCAGCACAACCACACGGCTCACTGTGACTCAGTGCACAGCGTATGACATCACACACACACACACACATACACCTCGCTGTGACTCAATGCACAGCCTGTACCTGCACATAAACACACACACACATCACTGTGATGCGATATGCAGCCTATACCAGCACACACACACACACCAAAGTCTGACTAAATGGTCAGCCTATATGAGAACACACAGACACACACATCCCTCACTGTGACACAATGCACAGTTTATACAAGCCTGCACACACTCACACGACACTGTGACTCAATGCACAATCTGTAATAGCCCACACACGCACACATACACACCTTATTGTGAATCAATGCACAGCCTATATGTGAACACACACATACTAACATGCACTCACACATGTCTCACGGTGACTCAATCGCCTATACAAGCACACACACATGGCTCACTGTGAGTCAGTGCCCACTCCATACCAGCACCAAACACACAACACAGCTCACTGTGACTCAAGGCACAGTGTATGGCAGCACACACACACACAGACACACTCATACCCACATCTCATTGTGCCTCTAAGCCTGTGAAAGTACACACACAATGAAACAAACACCCCTTACTGTGACTCACTGCACATCCTATACCAGTGCACTCACACACACACACACATGGCTGACTGTGAATCAATGCACACTCTATACCAGGACACACACACACACACACACGGCTCCCTGTGACTCAGTGCACAGGATATGCTAGCAGACATACACACACAGAGAAGCACATACGTCAAACTGTGAGTCAATCCACAGACAATACCTCCACACACGCACCTATACTGACACTCAAAAACTCAGCCCAGTGTGATTCAATGCAAATTCTATACCAGAAAATGCACACACACACACACACAAACCTCCCCATGAATCAGTGCATAGCACATAACATCACACACATACACCTCACTGTGACTCAATGTGTTGCCTCTACCTGCACATACACTCACAAACAACTCAATATGACTCAATGTGCAGGCTGTACCAGCACACACACACATACATGTGCACACACACCTCAGTTTGCCTCAATTGTCAGCCTATACCAGAACACACAGACACACACACCTCTCACTCTGACTCAATGCACAACCTATACCAGCGTGCACACACACTCACATGGCACAGTGAATCAAGGCACAATTTTACCAGCACATGCACACACACCTCAGAGGGACTCAAAGCTCAGCCTATACCAGAACACACACACACACACACATGCACAGATGCAGACCTCACTGCGACTCTATGCACAGCCTCTACCAGAACACACACACATACCAACACGCACTCACACATGGCTCACTGGTACTCAATCAACCGCCTATACAAGCACACACACACACAGCTTGCTGTGACCCAATGCAGTCTGTATCACCACACACTCACACACACAACCATGTGTCAATAAAGCCCATACCAGCACACAATCTCACATGCACACACACACACACACTTGACTGTGACAGAAAACGCTTCCTGTACCAGCACACACACACACAAACACCTCACTGTGAATCAATCACAGCTATTATCAGCACACACATACACACACAGCTCACAGTGACTCAATACAGAGTCTATACCAGCACACACACACACACACACACACACATATATGACTCACTGACTCAATGCACAGCCTGTACTGGCACACACACAAGTCTTGCTGTGACTCAATGCAGAGTCTAAACCAGCATACAAACACATGGCTCACTGTGACTCAATGTAATTCCTATGCCAGCACACACACACATAGACACATGCATGGCTCTCTCTGATTCAATGCACGTCCTATACCATCACATACACACACACACACACGCAAAGTCACTGTGACACAATGCACAGCCTATACCACAACACCCATGCAAAGACACATATGCACGGCTCATTGTGACTCCATGCACACCCTATACTATCACATACACACATTCACACGTGGCTCATTGTGAATCAGTGCACAGTCTGTAGTTCCAGGTATACACACACAGACACACACCTCAGTGGCTCTATGCAAAGCCCATACCATCACACACACACACACATACACACACAGCTCACTGTGAATCAGTGTACAGTCTTCAGCTCCATGTACATACACACACAACACACCTTAGTGAATCAATGCAGAGACCATACCAGCATACACACACACATACACACACCTGAGACTCAATGCTCTGCCTATTCCAGCACACACACGCACACACACGGATCACTGTGATTCAATACCAGCCTGTATGTGCACACACACACACTCTCACACACACTGCCATGTGACTCAATGCAGTTTATACCACCACACTGACACACAGACACACACACACACCTCACTGTGACTCAATGCCAAGCCCATACAAGTAAACAGACACACACAACCATGGCTCACTGAGACTCAATGAACAGTGTATACTAGCACATACAAACACAAGGCTCAATGTGAGTCAATGCATAGCCTATACCCGCACACACACACACACACAGAAACACCCCTTAATGTGGCTCAGTGCACAGCCTATTGAAGTGCACACACACACACACACACACACACACTGCTCAGTAATTCAATGCAAATCCCATATCAGTATACACATACATATACACTAACCTAGGTGTGACTCAATTCTCAGCCTATAGCAGCACACACACACACCTTACTCTGACTCCTGCAGACTCTACAGCACCAAATACACAAACACTAACACACGGCTTAGATTCAATGCACAGTCCACACCAGCAAAGGCACACACACCACACCACACTGTGACTCAATGCTCAGATTATACCAGCACACACACACAGCTCACTGTGTCCTAGTGCACAGCATATAACATCACACACACACACACACCACACACTGTGACTCAATGCGCAGCCTGTACCTGCACATACACACACACACACCTCACTGTGACAAAATGTGCAGCCTATACCAGCACACACACACAGACACACACACCTCAATGTGACATAATGGTCAGCCTATACCAGAACACGCAGACACACACACACATCACTGTGACTCAATGCACAGACTATACCAGCGTGCACACAAACACACAGCACTCTGACTCAATGTACAATGTATACCAAAACATACAAGCATACACACACACCTCAGTGTGTTTCAAAGCACAGCCTATACCAGCACACACACATACACACCTGCACAGATACAGGATTCACTGTGACTCAATGCACAGCCTATAGAAGAACACACACACATACCAACGTGCACACACACATGGCTCACCGTGACTCAATCAATCGCCTATACCAGCACATACACACATGACTCACTGTGACTCAATGCAGTCTTTCGCACAACAGACACACACACCCCATTGAATCAATGAAAGCCCACCAACACACACCCTCTCATAGACACACACACATGGCTCACTGTGACTCAATGCACAGTCTGTATCACCACACACACACATACACCTCAGTTACTCAATGCAAAGACCATACGAGCACACACACACACACACATAACTGATTAAATGCTCCACACAAACTAGTGCACACACACACAGATATGCTCACTGTGATTCAAGGCACAGTCTATACGAGCACATTTACACACAAACAACTCATTTTCACACAATGCGCAGTCTACAGCAGCACACAGACACACATAACTCACTGTGACTCAATCCACAGCCTATATTATCACACAGACACACACAAGGCTCACTGTGACTCAATGACGTTTGTAGCACCACACACACACACACAAACACACACAGACACCTCAGTGGCTCAATGCAAACGCATACACTCACAGACACATACCTAACTGTGATTCAGTGCTCAACCTCTACCAGCACACACACGCACACACAGACACACACACACATGCATGGCTCATTCTGACATAATGTACAGTTCTTACCAACACAAACACAAGCAACATATCTCACTGTAACTCAATGCTCAGACTGTACTTGCACACACACAAGGCTCCCTGTGAGTCAATGCACAGCCTATACCAGCAGAGACACACACACACTGCTCTCTATGACACAGTGCACATCCTGTACCATCACACACACACAGCTTATTGTGATGCAATACAGACTCTACACAACCAAATACACACACACACGCACAGCTCACTGTGATTCCATGCAGACTCCATACCAGTGCACAAAAACACACAGCACACAACTCAGTGTGATTCAATGCTCACTTTATACCAAAACACACATAGACACACACACCGTTCTCTGTGACTCAGTGCACAGTCCATACCAGCACTGCACACACACTCACAGCTCACCTTGAATCAAAGCACAGCCTAACCCAGCAAACACACACACACAGTTCACTGTGACTCAATGCACAGGCTATACCAGCACACACACATATACACACACAGCTTACTGCGACACAATACAGTCTCTACACCACCAAATACACACAGACACACGCACAGCTCCATGTGATTCCATGCACATTCCATGCCAGTGCATACAGACACACAAAACACACCTCAGTTTGACTCAATGCTTACAGTATGTCAAAACATACATAGACAAACACACAGCTCCCTGTTACTCAGTGCACAGTGTATGCTAGCAGAGTTACACACACAAAGAAACACACATGGCTCACTGTGAATCAACACACAGCCTGTACCTCCACACACACACACATACAAACACTCACACACAGCTTAGTGTGACTCAATGCAAAGCATATACCACCACGTGCACTCACACAAACACTCACCTCCCTGTGACTCAGTGCATAGCATATAACATTCCACACACACACACACACCTCACTGTGACTGAATGCACAGCCTGTACCAGCACACACACATACAAAAACTCACACATGGTTGTGACTCAATGTACAATCCACACCAGCACATACACACACACGATACCTGTGTGAGTCAATGCTCAGTTTATACCAGCACAACCACACGGCTCAGTGTGACTCAGTGCACAGCGTATGACATCACACACACACACACACACACATACACCTCGCTGTGACTCAATGCACAGCCTGTACCTGCGCATAAACACACACACACATCACTGTGATGCGATATGCAGCCTATACCAGCACACACACACACACCAAAGTCTGACTAAATGGTCAGCCTATATGAGAACACACAGACACACACATCCCTCACTGTGACACAATGCACAGTCTATACCAGCCTGCACACACTCACACGACACTGTGACTCAATGCACAATCTGTAATAGCCCACACACGCACTCATACACACCTTATTGTGAATCAATGCACAGCCTATATGTGAACACACACATACTAACATGCACTCACACATGTCTCACGGTGACTCAATCGCCTATACAAGCACACACACATGGCTCACTGTGAGTCAGTGCCCACTCCATACCAGCACCAAACACACAACACAGCTCACTGTGACTCAAGGCACAGTGTATGGCAGCACACACACACACAGACACACTCATACCCACATCTCATTGTGCCTCTAAGCCTGTGAAAGCACACACACAATGAAACAAACACCCCTCACTGTGACTCACTGCACATCCTATACCAGTGCACTCACACACACACACACATGGCTGACTGTGAATCAATGCACTCTATACCAGGACACACACACACACACACACACACGGCTCCCTGTGACTCAGTGCACAGGATATGCTAGCAGACATACACACACAGAGAAGCACATACGTCAAACTGTGAGTCAATCCACAGCCCATACCTCCACACACGCACATATACTGACACTCAAAAACTCAGCTCAGTGTAATTCAATGCAAATTCTATACCAGAAAATGCACACACACACACACACAAACCTCCCCATGAATCAGTGCATAGCACATAACATCACACACATACACCTCACTGTGACTCAATGTGTTGCCTCTACCTGCACATACACTCACAAACAACTCAATATGACTCAATGTGCAGGCTGTACCAGCACACACACACATACATGTGCACACACACCTCAGTTTGCCTCAATTGTCAGCCTATACCAGAACACACAGACACACACACCTCTCACTCTGACTCAATGCACAACCTATACCAGCGTGCACACACACTCACATGGCACAGTGAATCAAGGCACAATTTTACCAGCACATGCACACACACCTCAGAGGGACTCAAAGCTCAGCCTATACCAGAACACACACACACACACACATGCACAGATGCAGACCTCACTGCGACTCTATGCACAGCCTCTACCAGAACACACACACATACCAACACGCACTCACACATGGCTAACTGGTACTCAATCAACCGCCTATACAAACACACACACACACAGCTTGCTGTGACCCAATGCAGTCTGTATCACCACACACTCACACACACAACCATGTGTCAATAAAGCCCATACCAGCACACAAACTCACATGCGCACACACACACACACCTGACTGTGACTGAAAACGCTTCCTGTACCAGCACACACACACACAAACACCTCACTGTGACTCAATGCACAGCCTATATGAGCACACACATACACACACAGCTCACAGTGACTCAATACAGAGTCTATACCAGCACACACACACACACACAAACACACACATATATTACTCACTGACTCAATGCACAGCCTGTACTGGCACACACACAAGACTTGCTGTGACTGAATGCAGAGTCTAAACCAGCATATAAACACATGGTTCACTGTGACTCAATGTAATGCCTATGCCAGCACACACAAACAGAGACACATGCATGGCTCTCTCTGATTCAATGCACGTCCTATACCATCACATACACACACACACACACGCACAGTCACTGTGACACAATGCACAGCCTATACCACAACACCCATGCAAAGACACATATGCACGGCTCATTGTGACTCCATGCACACCCTATACTATCACATACACACATTCACACGTGGCTCATTGTGAATCAATGCACAGTCTGTAGTTCCAGGTATACACACACAGACACACACATCAGTGACTCAATGCAAAGCCCATACCATCACACACACACACACATACACACACAGCTCACTGTGAATCAGTGTACAGTCTTCAGCTCCATGTACATACACACAGAACACACCTTAGTGAATCAATGCAGAGACCATACCAGCATACACACACACATACACACACCTGAGACTCAATGTTCTGCCTATTCCAGCACACACACGCACACACACGGATCACTGTGATTCAATACCAGCCTGTATTTGCACACACACACACTCTCACACACACCACCGTGTGACTCAATGCAGTTTATACCACCACACAGACACACAGACACACACACACCTCACTGTGACTCAATGCCAAGCCCATACATGTAAACAGACACACACAACCATGGCTCACTGAGACTCAATGAACAGTGTATACTAGCACATACAAACACAAGGCTCAATGTGAGTCAATGCATAGCCTATACCCGCACACACACACAGAGAAACACCCCTTAATGTGGCTCAGTGCACAGCCTATTGCAGTGCACACACACACACACACACTGCTCAGTAATTCAATGCAAATCCCGTATCAGTATACACATACACATACACTCACCTAGGTGTGACTCAATTCTCAGCCTATAGCAGCACACACACACACCTTACTCTGACTCATGCAGACTCTACAGCACCAAATACACAAACACTAACACAGGGCTGGGATTCAATGCACAGTCCATACCAGCACACCACACTGTGACTCAATGCTCAGATTATACCAGCACACACACACGGCTCACTGTGTCCTAGTGCACAGCATATAACATCACACACACACACACACCACACACTGTGACTCAATGCGCAGCCTGTACCTGCACATACACACAGACACACCTCACTGTGACAAAATGTGCAGCCTATACCAGCACACACACACAGACACACACACCTCAATGTGACATAATGGTCAGCCTATACCAGAACACGCAGACACACACACACATCACTGTGACTCAATGCACAGACTATACCAGCGTGCACACAAACACACAGCACTCTGACTCAATGTACAATGTATACCAAAACATACAAGCATACACACACACCTCAGTGTGTTTCAAAGCACAGCCTATACCAGCACACACACATACACACCTGCACAGATACAGGATTCACTGTGACTCAATGCACAGCCTATAGAAGAACACACACACATACCAACGTGCACACACACATGGCTCACCGTGACTCAATCAATCGCCTATACCAGCACATACACACATGACTCACTGTGACTCAATGCAGTCTTTCGCACAACAGACACACACACCCCATTGAATCAATGAAAGCCCACCAACACACACCCTCTCATAGACACACACACATGGCTCACTGTGACTCAATGCACAGTCTGTATCACCACACACACACATACACCTCAGTTACTCAATGCAAAGACCATATGAGCACACACACACACACACATAACTGATTAAATGCTCCACACAAACTAGTGCACACACACACAGATATGCTCACTGTGATTCAAGGCACAGTCTATACGAGCACATTTACACACAAACAACTCATTTTCACACAATGCGCAGTCTACAGCAGCACACAGACACACATAACTCACTGTGACTCAATCCACAGCCTATATTATCACACAGACACACACAAGGCTCACTGTGACTCAATGACGTTTGTAGCACCACACACACACACACAAACACACACATACACCTCAGTGGCTCAATGCAAACGCATACACTCACAGACACATACCTAACTGTGATTCAGTGCTCAACCTCTACCAGCACACACACGCACACACAGACACACACACACATGCATGGCTCATTCTGACATAATGTACAGTTCTTACCAACACAAACACAAGCAACATATCTCACTGTAACTCAATGCTCAGACTGTACTTGCACACACACAAGGCTCCCTGTGAGTCAATGCACAGCCTATACCAGCAGAGACACACACACACTGCTCTCTATGACACAGTGCACATCCTGTACCATCACACACACACACAGCTTATTGTGATGCAATACAGACTCTACACAACCAAATACACACACACACGCACAGCTCACTGTGATTCCATGCAGACTCCATACCAGTGCACAAAAACACACAGCACACAACTCAGTGTGATTCAATGCTCACTTTATACCAAAACACACATAGACACACACACCGTTCTCTGTGACTCAGTGCACAGTCCATACCAGCACTGCACACACACTCACAGCTCACCTTGAATCAAAGCACAGCCTACCCCAGCAAACACACACACACAGTTCACTGTGACTCAATGCACAGGCTATACCAGCACACACACATATACACACACAGCTTACTGTGACACAATACAGTCTCTACACCACCAAATACACACAGACACACGCACAGCTCCATGTGATTCCATGCACATTCCATGCCAGTGCATACAGACACACAAAACACACCTCAGTTTGACTCAATGCTTACAGTATGTCAAAACATACATAGACAAACACACAGCTCCCTGTTACTCAGTGCACAGTGTATGCTAGCAGAGTTACACACACAAAGAAACACACATGGCTCACTGTGAATCAACACACAGCCTGTACCTCCACACACACACACATACAAACACTCACACACAGCTTAGTGTGACTCAATGCAAAGCATATACCACCACGTGCACTCACACAAACACTCACCTCCCTGTGACTCAGTGCATAGCATATAACATTCCACACACACACACACACCTCACTGTGACTGAATGCACAGCCTGTACCAGCACACACACATACAAAAACTCACACATGGTTGTGACTCAATGTACAATCCACACCAGCACATACACACACACGATACCTGTGTGAGTCAATGCTCAGTTTATACCAGCACAACCACACGGCTCACTGTGACTCAGTGCACAGCGTATGACATCACACACACACACACACACACATACACCTCGCTGTGACTCAATGCACAGCCTGTACCTGCGCATAAACACACACACACATCACTGTGATGCGATATGCAGCCTATACCAGCACACACACACACACCAAAGTCTGACTAAATGGTCAGCCTATATGAGAACACACAGACACACACATCCCTCACTGTGACACAATGCACAGTCTATACCAGCCTGCACACACTCACACGACACTGTGACTCAATGCACAATCTGTAATAGCCCACACACGCACTCATACACACCTTATTGTGAATCAATGCACAGCCTATATGTGAACACACACATACTAACATGCACTCACACATGTCTCACGGTGACTCAATCGCCTATACAAGCACACACACATGGCTCACTGTGAGTCAGTGCCCACTCCATACCAGCACCAAACACACAACACAGCTCACTGTGACTCAAGGCACAGTGTATGGCAGCACACACACACACAGACACACTCATACCCACATCTCATTGTGCCTCTAAGCCTGTGAAAGCACACACACAATGAAACAAACACCCCTCACTGTGACTCACTGCACATCCTATACCAGTGCACTCACACACACACACACATGGCTGACTGTGAATCAATGCACACTCTATACCAGGACACACACACACACACACACACACGGCTCCCTGTGACTCAGTGCACAGGATATGCTAGCAGACATACACACACAGAGAAGCACATACGTCAAACTGTGAGTCAATCCACAGCCCATACCTCCACACACGCACATATACTGACACTCAAAAACTCAGCTCAGTGTGATTCAATGCAAATTCTATACCAGAAAATGCACACACACACACACACAAACCTCCCCATGAATCAGTGCATAGCACATAACATCACACACATACACCTCACTGTGACTCAATGTGTTGCCTCTACCTGCACATACACTCACAAACAACTCAATATGACTCAATGTGCAGGCTGTACCAGCACACACACACATACATGTGCACACACACCTCAGTTTGCCTCAATTGTCAGCCTATACCAGAACACACAGACACACACACCTCTCACTCTGACTCAATGCACAACCTATACCAGCGTGCACACACACTCACATGGCACAGTGAATCAAGGCACAATTTTACCAGCACATGCACACACACCTCAGAGGGACTCAAAGCTCAGCCTATACCAGAACACACACACACACACACATGCACAGATGCAGACCTCACTGCGACTCTATGCACAGTCTATACCAGAACACACACACATACCAACACGCACTCACACATGGCTCACTGGTACTCAATCAACCGCCTATACAAGCACACACACACACAGCTTGCTGTGACCCAATGCAGTCTGTATCACCACACACTCACACACACAACCATGTGTCAATAAAGCCCATACCAGCACACAATCTCACATGCACACACACACACACACTTGACTGTGACAGAAAACGCTTCCTGTACCAGCACACACACACACAAACACCTCACTGTGAATCAATGCACAGCTATTATCAGCACACACATACACACACAGCTCACAGTGACTCAATACAGAGTCTATACCAGCACACACACACACACACACACACACATATATGACTCACTGACTCAATGCACAGCCTGTACTGGAACACACACAAGTCTTGCTGTGACTCAATGCAGAGTCTAAACCAGCATACAAACACATGGCTCACTGTGACTCAATGTAATTCCTATGCCAGCACACACACACATAGACACATGCATGGCTCTCTCTGATTCAATGCACGTCCTATACCATCACATACACACACACACACACGCAAAGTCACTGTGACACAATGCACAGCCTATACCACAACACCCATGCAAAGACACATATGCACGGCTCATTGTGACTCCATGCACACCCTATACTATCACATACACACATTCACACGTGGCTCATTGTGAATCAGTGCACAGTCTGTAGTTCCAGGTATACACACACAGACACACACCTCAGTGGCTCTATGCAAAGCCCATACCATCACACACACACACACATACACACACAGCTCACTGTGAATCAGTGTACAGTCTTCAGCTCCATGTACATACACACACAACACACCTTAGTGAATCAATGCAGAGACCATACCAGCATACACACACACATACACACACCTGAGACTCAATGCTCTGCCTATTCCAGCACACACACGCACACACACGGATCACTGTGATTCAATACCAGCCTGTATGTGCACACACACACACTCTCACACACACTGCCATGTGACTCAATGCAGTTTATACCACCACACTGACACACAGACACACACACACACCTCACTGTGACTCAATGCCAAGCCCATACAAGTAAACAGACACACACAACCATGGCTCACTGAGACTCAATGAACAGTGTATACTAGCACATACAAACACAAGGCTCAATGTGAGTCAATGCATAGCCTATACCCGCACACACACACACACACAGAAACACCCCTTAATGTGGCTCAGTGCACAGCCTATTGAAGTGCACACACACACACACACACACACACTGCTCAGTAATTCAATGCAAATCCCATATCAGTATACACATACATATACACTAACCTAGGTGTGACTCAATTCTCAGCCTATAGCAGCACACACACACACCTTACTCTGACTCCTGCAGACTCTACAGCACCAAATACACAAACACTAACACACGGCTGAGATTCAATGCACAGTCCACACCAGCAAAGGCACACACACCACACCACACTGTGACTCAATGCTCAGATTATACCAGCACACACACACAGCTCACTGTGTCCTAGTGCACAGCATATAACATCACACACACACACACACCACACACTGTGACTCAATGCGCAGCCTGTACCTGCACATACACACAGACACACCTCACTGTGACAAAATGTGCAGCCTATACCAGCACACACACACAGACACACACACCTCAATGTGACATAATGGTCAGCCTATACCAGAACACGCAGACACACACACACATCACTGTGACTCAATGCACAGACTATACCAGCGTGCACACAAACACACAGCACTCTGACTCAATGTACAATGTATACCAAAACATACAAGCATACACACACACCTCAGTGTGTTTCAAAGCACAGCCTATACCAGCACACACACATACACACCTGCACAGATACAGGATTCACTGTGACTCAATGCACAGCCTATAGAAGAACACACACACATACCAACGTGCACACACACATGGCTCACCGTGACTCAATCAATCGCCTATACCAGCACATACACACATGACTCACTGTGACTCAATGCAGTCTTTCGCACAACAGACACACACACCCCATTGAATCAATGAAAGCCCACCAACACACACCCTCTCATAGACACACACACATGGCTCACTGTGACTCAATGCACAGTCTGTATCACCACACACACACATACACCTCAGTTACTCAATGCAAAGACCATATGAGCACACACACACACACACATAACTGATTAAATGCTCCACACAAACTAGTGCACACACACACAGATATGCTCACTGTGATTCAAGGCACAGTCTATACGAGCACATTTACACACAAACAACTCATTTTCACACAATGCGCAGTCTACAGCAGCACACAGACACACATAACTCACTGTGACTCAATCCACAGCCTATATTATCACACAGACACACACAAGGCTCACTGTGACTCAATGACGTTTGTAGCACCACACACACACACACAAACACACACAGACACCTCAGTGGCTCAATGCAAACGCATACACTCACAGACACATACCTAACTGTGATTCAGTGCTCAACCTCTACCAGCACACACACGCACACACAGACACACACACACATGCATGGCTCATTCTGACATAATGTACAGTTCTTACCAGCACAAACACAAGCAACATATCTCACTGTAACTCAATGCTCAGACTGTACTTGCACACACACAAGGCTCCCTGTGAGTCAATGCACAGCCTATACCAGCAGAGACACACAAACACTGCTCTCTATGACACAGTGCACATCCTGTACCATCACACACACACACAGCTTATTGTGATGCAATACAGACTCTACACAACCAAATACACACACACATGCACAGCTCACTGTGATTCCATGCAGACTCCATACCAGTGCACAAAAACACACAGCACACAACTCAGTGTGATTCAATGCTCATTTTATACCAAAACACACATAGACACACACACCGTTCTCTGTGACTCAGTGCACAGTCCATACCAGCACTGCACACACTCACAGCTCACCTTGAATCAAAGCACAGCCTACCCCAGCAAACACACACACACAGTTCACTGTGACTCAATGCACAGGCTATACCAGCACACACACATATACACACACAGCTTACTGTGACACAATACAGTCTCTACACCACCAAATACACACAGACACATGCACAGCTCCATGTGATTCCATGCACATTCCATGCCAGTGCATACAGACACACAAAACACACCTCAGTTTGACTCAATGCTTACAGTATGTCAAAACATACATAGACAAACACACAGCTCCCTGTTACTCAGTGCACAGTGTATGCTAGCAGAGTTACACACACAAAGAAACACACATGGCTCACTGTGAATCAACACACAGCCTGTACCTCCACACACACACACATACAAACACTCACACACAGCTTAGTGTGACTCAATGCAAAGCATATACCACCACGTGCACTCACACAAACACTCACCTCCCTGTGACTCAGTGCATAGCATATAACATTCCACACACACACACACACCTCACTGTGACTGAATGCACAGCCTGTACCAGCACACACACATACAAAAACTCACACATGGTTGTGACTCAATGTACAATCCACACCAGCACATACACACACATGATACCTGTGTGAGTCAATGCTCAGTTTATACCAGCACAACCACACGGCTCACTGTGACTCAGTGCACAGCGTATGACATCACACACACACACACACACACACATACACCTCGCTGTGACTCAATGCACAGCCTGTACCTGCGCATAAACACACACACACATCACTGTGATGCGATATGCAGGCTATACCAGCACACACACACACACCAAAGTCTGACTAAATGGTCAGCCTATATGAGAACACACAGACACACACATCCCTCACTGTGACACAATGCACAGTCTATACCAGCCTGCACACACTCACACGACACTGTGACTCAATGCACAATCTGTAATAGCCCACACACGCACTCATACACACCTTATTGTGAATCAATGCACAGCCTATATGTGAACACACACATACTAACATGCACTCACACATGTCTCACGGTGACTCAATCGCCTATACAAGCACACACACATGGCTCACTGTGAGTCAGTGCCCACTCCATACCAGCACCAAACACACAACACAGCTCACTGTGATTCAAGGCACAGTGTATGGCAGCACACACACACACAGACACACTCATACCCACATCTCATTGTGCCTCTAAGCCTGTGAAAGCACACACACAATGAAACAAACACCCCTCACTGTGACTCACTGCACATCCTATACCAGTGCACTCACACACACACACATGGCTGACTGTGAATCAATGCACACTCTATACCAGGACACACACACACACACACACACACGGCTCCCTGTGACTCAGTGCACAGGATATGCTAGCAGACATACACACACAGAGAAGCACATACGTCAAACTGTGAGTCAATCCACAGCCCATACCTCCACACACGCACATATACTGACACTCAAAAACTCAGCTCAGTGTGATTCAATGCAAATTCTATACCAGAAAATGCACACACACACACACACAAACCTCCCCATGAATCAGTGCATAGCACATAACATCACACACATACACCTCACTGTGACTCAATGTGTTGCCTCTACCTGCACATACACTCACAAACAACTCAATATGACTCAATGTGCAGGCTGTACCAGCACACACACACATACATGTGCACACACACCTCAGTTTGCCTCAATTGTCAGCCTATACCAGAACACACAGACAAACACACCTCTCACTCTGACTCAATGCACAACCTATACCAGCGTGCACACACACTCACATGGCACAGTGAATCAAGGCACAATTTTACCAGCACATGCACACACACCTCAGAGGGACTCAAAGCTCAGCCTATACCAGAACACACACACACACACACATGCACAGATGCAGACCTCACTGTGACTCTATGCACAGCCTATACCAGAACACACACACATACCAACACGCACTCACACATGGCTCACTGGTACTCAATCAACCGCCTATACAAGCACACACACACACAGCTTGCTGTGACCCAATGCAGTCTGTATCACCACACACTCACACACACAACCATGTGTCAATAAAGCCCATACCAGCACACAAACTCACAAGCGCACACACACACACCTGACTGTGACTGAAAACGCTTCCTGTACCAGCACACACACACACAAACACCTCACTGTGACTCAATGCACAGCCTATATGAGCACACACATACACACACAGCTCACAGTGACTCAATACAGAGTCTATACCAGCACACACACACACACACACACACACATATATGACTCACTGACTCAATGCACAGCCTGTACTGGCACACACACAAGTCTTGCTGTGACTCAATTCAGAGTCTAAACCAGCATACAAACACATGGCTCACTGTGACTCAATGTAATTCCTATGCCAGCACACACACACATAGACACATGCATGGCTCTCTCTGATTCAACGCACGTCCTATACCATCACATACACACACACACACGCAAAGTCACTGTGACACAATGCACAGCCTATACCACAACACCCATGCAAAGACACATATGCACGGCTCATTGTGACTCCATGCACACCCTATACTATCACATACACACATTCACACGTGGCTCATTGTGAATCAGTGCAGTCTGTAGTTCCAGGTATACACACACAGACACACACCTCAGTGGCTCTATGTAAAGCCCATACCATCACACACACACACACACATACACACACAGCTCACTGTGAATCAGTGTACAGTCTTCAGCTCCATGTACATACACACACAACACACCTTAGTGAATCAATGCAGAGACCATACCAGCATACACACACACATACACACACCTGAGACTCAATGCTCTGCCTATTCCAGCACACACACGCACACACACGGATCACTGTGATTCAATACCAGCCTGTATGTGCACACACACACACTCTCACACACACTGCCATGTGACTCAATGCAGTTTATACCACCACACTGACACACAGACACACACACACACCTCACTGTGACTCAATGCCAAGCCCATATAAGTAAACAGACACACACAACCATGGCTCACTGAGACTCAATGAACAGTGTATACTAGCACATACAAACACAAGGCTCAATGTGAGTCAATGCATAGCCTATACCCGCACACACACACACACACAGAAACACCCCTTAATGTGGCTCAGTGCACAGCCTATTGAAGTGCACACACACACACACACACACACACACTGCTCAGTAATTCAATGCAAATCCCATATCAGTATACACATACATATACACTAACCTAGGTGTGACTCAATTCTCAGCCTATAGCAGCACACACACACACCTTACTCTGACTCCTGCAGACTCTACAGCACCAAATACACAAACACTAACACACGGCTGGGATTCAATGCACAGTCCATACCAGCAAAGGCACACACACCACACCACACTGTGACTCAATGCTCAGATTATACCAGCACACACACACAGCTCACTGTGTCCTAGTGCACAGCATATAACATCACACACACACACACACACACCACACACTGTGACTCAATGCGCAGCCTGTACCTGCACATACACACACACACACCTCACTGTGACAAAATGTGCAGCCTATACCAGCACACACACACAGACACACACACCTCAATGTGACATAATGGTCAGCCTATACCAGAACACGCAGACACACACACACATCACTGTGACTCAATGCACAGACTATACCAGCGTGCACACAAACACACAGCACTCTGACTCAATGTACAATGTATACCAAAACATACAAGCATACACACACACCTCAGTGTGTTTCAAAGCACAGCCTATACCAGCACACACACATACACACCTGCACAGATACAGGATTCACTGTGACTCAATGCACAGCCTATAGAAGAACACACACACATACCAACGTGCACACACACATGGCTCACCGTGACTCAATCAATCGCCTATACCAGCACATACACACATGACTCACTGTGACTCAATGCAGTCTTTCGCACAACAGACACACACACCCCATTGAATCAATGAAAGCCCACCAACACACACCCTCTCATAGACACACACACGGCTCACTGTGACTCAATGCACAGTCTGTATCACCACACACACACATACACCTCAGTTACTCAATGCAAAGACCATACGAGCACACACACACACACACATAACTGATTAAATGCTCCACACAAACTAGTGCACACACACACAGATATGCTCACTGTGATTCAAGGCACAGTCTATACGAGCACATTTACACACAAACAACTCATTTTCACACAATGCGCTGTCTACAGCAGCACACAGACACACATAACTCACTGTGACTCAATCCACAGCCTATATTATCACACAGACACACACAAGTCTCACTGTGACTCAATGACGTTTGTAGCACCACACACACACACACACAAACACACACATACACCTCAGTGGCTCAATGCAAACGCATACACTCACAGACACATACCTAACTGTGATTCAGTGCTCAACCTCTACCAGCACACACACGCACACACAGACACACACACACATGCATGGCTCATTCTGACATAATGTACAGTTCTTACCAGCACAAACACAAGCAACATATCTCACTGTAACTCAATGCTCAGACTGTACTTGCACACACACAAGGCTCCCTGTGAGTCAATGCACAGCCTATACCAGCAGAGACACACACACACTGCTCTCTATGACACAGTGCACATCCTGTACCATCACACACACACACAGCTTATTGTGATGCAATACAGACTCTACACAACCAAATACACACACACATGCACAGCTCACTGTGATTCCATGCAGACTCCATACCAGTGCACAAAAACACACAGCACACAACTCAGTGTGATTCAATGCTCACTTTATACCAAAACACACATAGACACACACACCGTTCTCTGTGACTCAGTGCACAGTCCATACCAGCACTGCACACACACTCACAGCTCACCTTGAATCAAAGCACAGCCTACCCCAGCAAACACACACACACAGTTCACTGTGACTCAATGCACAGGCTATACCAGCACACACACATATACACACACAGCTTACTGTGACACAATACAGTCTCTACACCACCAAATACACACAGACAAACGCACAGCTCCATGTGATTCCATGCACATTCCATGCCAGTGCATACAGACACACAAAACACACCTCAGTTTGACTCAATGCTTACAGTATGTCAAAACATACATAGACAAACACACAGCTCCCTGTTACTCAGTGCACAGTGTATGCTAGCAGAGTTACACACACAAAGAAACACACATGGCTCACTGTGAATCAACACACAGCCTGTACCTCCACACACACACACATACAAACACTCACACACAGCTTAGTGTGACTCAATGCAAAGCATATACCACCACGTGCACTCACACAAACACTCACCTCCCTGTGACTCAGTGCATAGCATATAACATTCCACACACACACACACACCTCACTGTGACTGAATGCACAGCCTGTACCAGCACACACACATACAAAAACTCACACATGGTTGTGACTCAATGTACAATCCACACCAGCACATACACACACACGATACCTGTGTGAGTCAATGCTCAGTTTATACCAGCACAACCACACGGCTCACTGTGACTCAGTGCACAGCGTATGACATCACACACACACACACACACATACACCTCGCTGTGACTCAATGCACAGCCTGTACCTGCGCATAAACACACACACACATCACTGTGATGCGATATGCAGCCTATACCAGCACACACACACACACCAAAGTCTGACTAAACGGTCAGCCTATATGAGAACACACAGACACACACATCCCTCACTGTGACACAATGCACAGTCTATACCAGCCTGCACACACTCACACGACACTGTGACTCAATGCACAATCTGTAATAGCCCACACATGCACTCATACACACCTTATTGTGAATCAATGCACAGCCTATATGTGAACACACACATACTAACATGCACTCACACATGTCTCACGGTGACTCAATCGCCTATACAAGCACACACACATGGCTCACTGTGAGTCAGTGCCCACTCCATACCAGCACCAAACACACAACACAGCTCACTGTGACTCAAGGCACAGTGTATGGCAGCACACACACACACAGACACACTCATACCCACATCTCATTGTGCCTCTAAGCCTGTGAAAGCACACACACAATGAAACAAACACCCCTCACTGTGACTCACTGCACATCCTATACCAGTGCACTCACACACACACACACATGGCTGACTGTGAATCATTGCACACTCTATACCAGGACACACACACACACACACACACGGCTCCCTGTGACTCAGTGCACAGGATATGCTAGCAGACATACACACACAGAGAAGCACATACGTCAAACTGTGAGTCAATCCACAGCCCATACCTCCACACACGCACATATACTGACACTCAAAAACTCAGCTCAGTGTGATTCAATGCAAATTCTATACCAGAAATTGCACACACACACACACACAAACCTCCCCATGAATCAGTGCATAGCACATAACATCACACACATACACCTCACTGTGACTCAATGTGTTGCCTCTACCTGCACATACACTCACAAACAACTCAGTATGACTCAATGTGCAGGCTGTACCAGCACACACACACATACATGTGCACACACACCTCAGTTTGCCTCAATTGTCAGCCTATACCAGAACACACAGACACACACACCTCTCACTCTGACTCAATGCACAACCTATACCAGCGTGCACACACACTCACATGGCACAGTGAATCAAGGCACAATTTTACCAGCACATGCACACACACCTCAGAGGGACTCAAAGCTCAGCCTATACCAGAACACACACACACACACACATGCACAGATGCAGACCTCACTGTGACTCTATGCACAGCCTATACCAGAACACACACACATACCAACATGCACTCACACATGGCTCACTGGTACTCAATCAACTGCCTATACAAGCACACACACACACAGCTTGCTGTGACCCAATGCAGTCTGTATCACCACACACTCACACACACAACCATGTGTCAATAAAGCCCATACCAGCACACAAACTCACATGCGCACACACACACACACCTGACTGTGACTGAAAACGCTTCCTGTACCAGCACACACACACAGAAACACCTCACTGTGACTCAATGCACAGCCTATATGAGCACACACATACACACACAGCTCACAGTGACTCAATACAGAGTCTATACCAGCACACACACACACACACACACACATATATGACTCACTGACTCAATGCACAGCCTGTACTGGCACACCCACAAGTCTTGCTGTGACTCAATGCAGAGTCTAAACCAGCATACAAACACATGGCTCACTGTGACTCAATGTAATTCCTATGCCAGCACACACACACATAGACACATGCATGGCTCTCTCTGATTCAATGCACGTCCTATACCATCACATACACACACACACACACGCACAGTCACTGTGACACAATGCACAGCCTATACCACAACACCCATGCAAAGACACATATGCACGGCTCATTGTGACTCCATGCACACACTATACTATCACATACACACATTCACACGTGGCTCATTGTGAATCAATGCACAGTCTGTAGTTCCAGGTATACACACACAGACACACACCTCAGTGACTCAATGCAAAGCACATACCATCACACACACACACACATACACACACAGCTCACTGTGAATCAGTGTACAGTCTTCAGCTCCATGTACATACACACACAACACACCTTAGTGAATCAATGCAGAGACCATACCAGCATACACACACACATACACACACCTGAGACTCAATGTTCTGCCTATTCCAGCACACACACGCACACACACGGATAACTGTGATTCAATACCAGCCTGTATGTGCACACACACACACTCTCACACACACCGCCGTGTGACTCAATGCAGTTTATACCACCACACAGACACACAGACACACACACACCTCACTGTGACTCAATGCCAAGCCCATACATGTAAACAGACACACACAACCATGGCTCACTGAGACTCAATGAACAGTGTATACTAGCACATACAAACACAAGGCTCAATGTGAGTCAATGCATAGCCTATACCCACACACACACACAGAGAAACACCCCTTAATGTGGCTCAGTGCACAGCCTATTGCAGTGCACACACACACACACACACACTGCTCAGTAATTCAATGCAAATCCCATATCAGTATACACATACACATACACTCACCTAGGTGTGACTCAATTCTCAGCCTATAGCAGCACACACACACACCTTACTCTGACTCATGCAGACTCTACAGCACCAAATACACAAACACTAACACAGGGCTGGGATTCAATGCACAGTCCATTCCAGCAAAGACACACACACCACACCACACTGTGACTCAATGCTCAGATTATACCAGCACACACACACGGCTTATTGTGATGTAATACAGACTCTACACAACCAAATACACACACACATGCACAGCTCACTGTGATTCCATGCAGACTCCATACCAGTGCACAAAAACACACAGCACACAACTCAGTGTGATTCAATGCTCACTTTATACCAAAACACACATAGACACACACCGTTCTCTGTGACTCAGTGCACAGTCCATACCAGCACTGCACACACACTCACAGCTCACCTTGAATCAAAGCACAGCCTACCCCAGCAAACACACACACACAGTTCACTGTGACTCAATGCACAGGCTATACCAGCACACACACATATACACACACAGCTTACTGCGACACAATACAGTCTCTACACCACCAAATACACACAGACACATGCACAGCTCCAGTGATTCCATACACATTCCATGCCAGTGCATACAGACACACAAAACACACCTCAGTTTGACTCAATGCTCACAGTATGTCAAAACATACATAGACAAACACACGGCTCCCTGTTACTCAGTGCACAGTGTATGCTAGCAGAGTTACACACACAAAGAAACACACATGGCTCACTGTGAATCAACACACAGCCTGTACCTCCACACACACACACATACAAACACTCACACACAGCTTAGTGTGACTCAATGCAAAGCATATACCACCACGTGCACTCACACAAACACTCACCTCCCTGTGACTCAGTGCATAGCATATAACATTCCACACACACACACACACCTCACTGTGACTGAATGCACAGCCTGTACCAGCACACACACATACAAAAACTCACACATGGTTGTGACTCAATGTACAATCCACACCAGCACATACACACACACGATACCTGTGTGAGTCAATGCTCAGTTTATACCAGCACAACCACACGGCTCACTGTGACTCAGTGCACAGCGTATGACATCACACACACACACACACATACACCTCGCTGTGACTCAATGCACAGCCTGTACCTGCACATAAACACACACACACATCACTGTGATGCGATATGCAGCCTATACCAGCACACACACACACACACCAAAGTCTGACTAAATGGTCAGCCTATATGAGAACACACAGACACACACATCCCTCACTGTGACACAATGCACAGTCTATACCAGCCTGCACACACTCACACGACACTGTGACTCAATGCACAATCTGTAATAGCCCACACACGCACACATACACACCTTATTGTGAATCAATGCACAGCCTATATGTGAACACACACATACTAACATGCACTCACACATGTCTCACGGTGACTCAATCGCCTATACAAGCACACACACATGGCTCACTGTGAGTCAGTGCCCACTCCATACCAGCACCAAACACACAACACAGCTCACTGTGACTCAAGGCACAGTGTATGGCAGCACACACACACACAGACACACTCATACCCACATCTCATTGTGCCTCTAAGCCTGTGAAAGCACACACACAATGAAACAAACACCCCTCACTGTGACTCACTGCACATCCTATACCACTGCACTCACACACACACACACATGGCTGACTGTGAATCAATGCACACTCTATACCAGGACACACACACACACACACACACGGCTCCCTGTGACTCAGTGCACAGGATATGCTAGCAGACATACACACACAGAGAAGCACATACGTCAAACTGTGAGTCAATCCACAGCCCATACCTCCACACACGCACATATACTGACACTCAAAAACTCAGCTCAGTGTGATTCAATGCAAATTCTATACCAGAAAATGCACACACACACACACACAAACCTCCCCATGAATCAGTGCATAGCACATAACATCACACACATACACCTCACTGTGACTCAATGTGTTGCCTCTACCTGCACATACACTCACAAACAACTCAATATGACTCAATGTGCAGGCTGTACCAGCACACACACACATACATGTGCACACACACCTCAGTTTGCCTCAATTGTCAGCCTATACCAGAACACACAGACACACACACCTCTCACTCTGACTCAATGCACAACCTATACCAGCGTGCACACACACTCACATGGCACAGTGAATCAAGGCACAATTTTACCAGCACATGCACACACACCTCAGAGGGACTCAAAGCTCAGCCTATACCAGAACACACACACACACACACATGCACAGATGCAGACCTCACTGCGACTCTATGCACAGCCTATACCAGAACACACACACATACCAACACGCACTCACACATGGCTCACTGGTACTCAATCAACCGCCTATACAAGCACACACACACACAGCTTGCTGTGACCCAATGCAGTCTGTATCACCACACACTCACACACACAACCATGTGTCAATAAAGCCCATACCAGCACACAAACTCACATGCACACACACACACACACCTGACGGTGACTGAAAACGCTTCCTGTACCAGCACACACACACACAAACACCTCACTGTGAATCAATGCACAGCTATTATCAGCACACACATACACACACAGCTCACAGTGACTCAATACACAGTCTATACCAGCACACACACACACACACACACACATATATGACTCACTGACTCAATGCACAGCCTGTACTGGCACACACACAAGTCTTGCTGTGACTCAATGCAGAGTCTAAACCAGCATACAAACACATGGCTCACTGTGACTCAATGTAATGCCTATGCCAGCACACACACACATAGACACATGCATGGCTCTCTCTGATTCAATGCACGTCCTATACCATCACATACACACACACACACGTACAGTCACTGTGACACAATGCACAGCCTATACCACAACACCCATGCAAAGACACATATGCACGGCTCATTGTGACTCCATGCACACCCTATACTATCACATACACACATTCACACGTGGCTCATTGTGAATCAGTGCACAGTCTGTAGTTCCAGGTATACACACACAGACACACACCTCAGTGGCTCTATGCAAAGCCCATACCATCACGCACACACACACATACACACACAGCTCACTGTGAATCAGTGTACAGTCTTCAGCTCCATGTACATACACACACAATACACCTTAGTGAATCAATGCAGAGACCAAACCAGCATACACACACACATACACACACCTGAGACTCAATGCTCTGCCTATTCCAGCACACACACGCACACACACGGATCACTGTGATTCAATACCAGCCTGTATGTGCACACACACACACTCTCACACACACTGCCATGTGACTCAACGCAGTTTATACCACCACACTGAGACACAGACACACACACACACCTCACTGTGACTCAATGCCAAGCCCATACAAGTAAACAGACACACACAACCATGGCTCACTGAGACTCAATGAACAGTGTATACTAGCACATACAAACACAAGGCTCAATGTGAGTCAATGCATAGCCTATACCTGCACACACACACACACAGAAACACCCCTTAATGTGGCTCAGTGCACAGCCTATTGCAGTGCAAACACACACACACACACACACTGCTCAGTAATTCAATGCAAATCCCATATCAGTATACACATACATATACACTCACCTAGGTGTGACTCAATTCTCAGCCTATAGCAACACACACACACACCTTACTCTGACTCATGCAGACTCTACAGCACCAAATACACAAACACTAACACAGGGCTGGGATTCAATGCACAGTCCATACCAGCAAAGGCACACACACCACACCACACTGTGACTCTATGCTCAGATTATACCAGCACACACAGACGGCTCACTGTGTCCTAATGCACAGCATATAACATCACACACACACACACACCACACACTGTGACTCAATGCGCAGCCTGTACCTGCACATATACACACACACACCTCACTGTGACAAAATGTGCAGCCTATACCAGCACACACACACAGACACACACACCTCAATGTGACATAATGGTCAGCCTATACCAGAACACGCAGACACACACACACATCACTGTGACTCAATGCACAGACTATACCAGCGTGCACACAAACACACAGCACTCTGACTCAATGTACAATGTATACCAAAACATACAAGCATACACACACACCTCAGTGTGTTTCAAAGCACAGCCTATACCAGCACACACACATACACACCTGCACAGATACAGGATTCACTGTGACTCAATGCACAGCCTATAGAAGAACACACACACATACCAACGTGCACACACACATGGCTCACCGTGACTCAATCAATCGCCTATACCAGCACATACACACATGGCTCACTGTGACTCAATGCAGTCTTTCGCACAACAGACACACACACCCCATTGAATCAATGAAAGCCCACCAACACACACCCTCTCATAGACACACACACATGGCTCACTGTGACTCAATGCACAGTCTGTATCACCACACACACACATACACCTCAGTTACTCAATGCAAAGACCATACGAGCACACACACACACACACATAACTGATTAAATGCTCCACACAAACTAGTGCACACACACACAGATATGCTCACTGTGATTCAAGGCACAGTCTATACGAGCACATTTACACACAAACAACTCATTTTCACACAATGCGCAGTCTACAGCAGCACACAGACACACATAACTCACTGTGACTCAATCCACAGCCTATATTATCACACAGACACACACAAGGCTCACTGTGACTCAATGACGTTTGTAGCACCACACACACACACACAAACACACACATACACCTCAGTGGCTCAATGCAAACGCATACACTCACAGACACATACCTAACTGTGATTCAGTGCTCAACCTCTACCAGCACACACACGCACACACAGACACACACACACATGCATGGCTCATTCTGACATAATGTACAGTTCTTACCAGCACAAACACAAGCAACATATCTCACTGTAACTCAATGCTCAGACTGTACTTGCACACACACAAGGCTCCCTGTGAGTCAATGCACAGCCTATACCAGCAGAGACACACAAACACTGCTCTCTATGACACAGTGCACATCCTGTACCATCACACACACACACAGCTTATTGTGATGCAATACAGACTCTACACAACCAAATACACACACACATGCACAGCTCACTGTGATTCCATGCAGACTCCATACCAGTGCACAAAAACACACAGCACACAACTCAGTGTGATTCAATGCTCATTTTATACCAAAACACACATAGACACACACACCGTTCTCTGTGACTCAGTGCACAGTCCATACCAGCACTGCACACACTCACAGCTCACCTTGAATCAAAGCACAGCCTACCCCAGCAAACACACACACACAGTTCACTGTGACTCAATGCACAGGCTATACCAGCACACACACATATACACACACAGCTTACTGTGACACAATACAGTCTCTACACCACCAAATACACACAGACACATGCACAGCTCCATGTGATTCCATGCACATTCCATGCCAGTGCATACAGACACACAAAACACACCTCAGTTTGACTCAATGCTTACAGTATGTCAAAACATACATAGACAAACACACAGCTCCCTGTTACTCAGTGCACAGTGTATGCTAGCAGAGTTACACACACAAAGAAACACACATGGCTCACTGTGAATCAACACACAGCCTGTACCTCCACACACACACACATACAAACACTCACACACAGCTTAGTGTGACTCAATGCAAAGCATATACCACCACGTGCACTCACACAAACACTCACCTCCCTGTGACTCAGTGCATAGCATATAACATTCCACACACACACACACACCTCACTGTGACTGAATGCACAGCCTGTACCAGCACACACACATACAAAAACTCACACATGGTTGTGACTCAATGTACAATCCACACCAGCACATACACACACATGATACCTGTGTGAGTCAATGCTCAGTTTATACCAGCACAACCACACGGCTCACTGTGACTCAGTGCACAGCGTATGACATCACACACACACACACACACACACACATACACCTCGCTGTGACTCAATGCACAGCCTGTACCTGCGCATAAACACACACACACATCACTGTGATGCGATATGCAGGCTATACCAGCACACACACACACACCAAAGTCTGACTAAACGGTCAGCCTATATGAGAACACACAGACACACACATCCCTCACTGTGACACAATGCACAGTCTATACCAGCCTGCACACACTCACACGACACTGTGACTCAATGCACAATCTGTAATAGCCCACACATGCACTCATACACACCTTATTGTGAATCAATGCACAGCCTATATGTGAACACACACATACTAACATGCACTCACACATGTCTCACGGTGACTCAATCGCCTATACAAGCACACACACATGGCTCACTGTGAGTCAGTGCCCACTCCATACCAGCACCAAACACACAACACAGCTCACTGTGACTCAAGGCACAGTGTATGGCAGCACACACACACACAGACACACTCATACCCACATCTCATTGTGCCTCTAAGCCTGTGAAAGCACACACACAATGAAACAAACACCCCTCACTGTGACTCACTGCACATCCTATACCAGTGCACTCACACACACACACACATGGCTGACTGTGAATCATTGCACACTCTATACCAGGACACACACACACACACACACACGGCTCCCTGTGACTCAGTGCACAGGATATGCTAGCAGACATACACACACAGAGAAGCACATACGTCAAACTGTGAGTCAATCCACAGCCCATACCTCCACACACGCACATATACTGACACTCAAAAACTCAGCTCAGTGTGATTCAATGCAAATTCTATACCAGAAATTGCACACACACACACACACAAACCTCCCCATGAATCAGTGCATAGCACATAACATCACACACATACACCTCACTGTGACTCAATGTGTTGCCTCTACCTGCACATACACTCACAAACAACTCAATATGACTCAATGTGCAGGCTGTACCAGCACACACACACATACATGTGCACACACACCTCAGTTTGCCTCAATTGTCAGCCTATACCAGAACACACAGACACACACACCTCTCACTCTGACTCAATGCACAACCTATACCAGCGTGCACACACACTCACATGGCACAGTGAATCAAGGCACAATTTTACCAGCACATGCACACACACCTCAGAGGGACTCAAAGCTCAGCCTATACCAGAACACACACACACACACACATGCACAGATGCAGACCTCACTGTGACTCTATGCACAGCCTATACCAGAACACACACACATACCAACATGCACTCACACATGGCTCACTGGTACTCAATCAACTGCCTATACAAGCACACACACACACAGCTTGCTGTGACCCAATGCAGTCTGTATCACCACACACTCACACACACAACCATGTGTCAATAAAGCCCATACCAGCACACAAACTCACATGCGCACACACACACACACCTGACTGTGACTGAAAACGCTTCCTGTACCAGCACACACACACAGAAACACCTCACTGTGACTCAATGCACAGCCTATATGAGCACACACATACACACACAGCTCACAGTGACTCAATACAGAGTCTATACCAGCACACACACACACACACAAACACACACATATATTACTCACTGACTCAATGCACAGCCTGTACTGGCACACACACAAGACTTGCTGTGACTGAATGCAGAGTCTAAACCAGCATATAAACACATGGTTCACTGTGACTCAATGTAATGCCTATGCCAGCACACACAAACAGAGACACATGCATGGCTCTCTCTGATTCAATGCACGTCCTATACCATCACATACACACACACACACACGCACAGTCACTGTGACACAATGCACAGCCTATACCACAACACCCATGCAAAGACACCTATGCACGGCTCATTGTGACTCCATGCACACCCTATACTATCACATACACACATTCACACGTGGCTCATTGTGAATCAATGCACAGTCTGTAGTTCCAGGTATACACACACAGACACACACATCAGTGACTCAATGCAAAGCCCATACCATCACACACACACACACATACACACACAGCTCACTGTGAATCAGTGTACAGTCTTCAGCTCCATGTACATACACACAGAACACACCTTAGTGAATCAATGCAGAGACCATACCAGCATACACACACACATACACACACCTGAGACTCAATGTTCTGCCTATTCCAGCACACACACGCACACACACGGATCACTGTGATTCAATACCAGCCTGTATTTGCACACACACACACTCTCACACACACCACCGTGTGACTCAATGCAGTTTATACCACCACACAGACACACAGACACACACACACCTCACTGTGACTCAATGCCAAGCCCATACATGTAAACAGACACACACAACCATGGCTCACTGAGACTCAATGAACAGTGTATACTAGCACATACAAACACAAGGCTCAATGTGAGTCAATGCATAGCCTATACCCGCACACACACACAGAGAAACACCCCTTAATGTGGCTCAGTGCACAGCCTATTGCAGTGCACACACACACACACACACTGCTCAGTAATTCAATGCAAATCCCGTATCAGTATACACATACACATACACTCACCTAGGTGTGACTCAATTCTCAGCCTATAGCAGCACACACACACACCTTACTCTGACTCATGCAGACTCTACAGCACCAAATACACAAAAACTAACACAGGGCTGGGATTCAATGCACAGTCCATACCAGCACACCACACTGTGACTCAATGCTCAGATTATACCAGCACACACACACGGCTCACTGTGTCCTAGTGCACAGCATATAACATCACACACACACACACACCACACACTGTGACTCAATGCGCAGCCTGTACCTGCACATACACACAGACACACCTCACTGTGACAAAATGTGCAGCCTATACCAGCACACACACACAGACACACACACCTCAATGTGACATAATGGTCAGCCTATACCAGAACACGCAGACACACACACACATCACTGTGACTCAATGCACAGACTATACCAGCGTGCACACAAACACACAGCACTCTGACTCAATGTACAATGTATACCAAAACATACAAGCATACACACACACCTCAGTGTGTTTCAAAGCACAGCCTATACCAGCACACACACATACACACCTGCACAGATACAGGATTCACTGTGACTCAATGCACAGCCTATAGAAGAACACACACACATACCAACGTGCACACACACATGGCTCACCGTGACTCAATCAATCGCCTATACCAGCACATACACACATGACTCACTGTGACTCAATGCAGTCTTTCGCACAACAGACACACACACCCCATTGAATCAATGAAAGCCCACCAACACACACCCTCTCATAGACACACACACATGGCTCACTGTGACTCAATGCACAGTCTGTATCACCACACACACACATACACCTCAGTTACTCAATGCAAAGACCATATGAGCACACACACACACACACATAACTGATTAAATGCTCCACACAAACTAGTGCACACACACACAGATATGCTCACTGTGATTCAAGACACAGTCTATACGAGCACATTTACACACAAACAACTCATTTTCACACAATGCGCAGTCTACAGCAGCACACAGACACACATAACTCACTGTGACTCAATCCACAGCCTATATTATCACACAGACACACACAAGGCTCACTGTGACTCAATGACGTTTGTAGCACCACACACACACACACAAACACACACAGACACCTCAGTGGCTCAATGCAAACGCATACACTCACAGACACATACCTAACTGTGATTCAGTGCTCAACCTCTACCAGCACACACACGCACACACAGACACACACACACATGCATGGCTCATTCTGACATAATGTACAGTTCTTACCAACACAAACACAAGCAACATATCTCACTGTAACTCAATGCTCAGACTGTACTTGCACACACACAAGGCTCCCTGTGAGTCAATGCACAGCCTATACCAGCAGAGACACACACACACTGCTCTCTATGACACAGTGCACATCCTGTACCATCACACACACACACAGCTTATTGTGATGCAATACAGACTCTACACAACCAAATACACACACACACGCACAGCTCACTGTGATTCCATGCAGACTCCATACCAGTGCACAAAAACACACAGCACACAACTCAGTGTGATTCAATGCTCACTTTATACCAAAACACACATAGACACACACACCGTTCTCTGTGACTCAGTGCACAGTCCATACCAGCACTGCACACACACTCACAGCTCACCTTGAATCAAAGCACAGCCTACCCCAGCAAACACACACACACAGTTCACTGTGACTCAATGCACAGGCTATACCAGCACACACACATATACACACACAGCTTACTGCGACACAATACAGTCTCTACACCACCAAATACACACAGACACATGCACAGCTCCATGTGATTCCATGCCAGTGCATACAGACACACAAAACACACCTCAGTTTGACTCAATGCTCACAGTATGTCAAAACATACATAGACAAACACACGGCTCCCTGTTACTCAGTGCACAGTGTATGCTAGCAGAGTTACACACACAAAGAAACACACATGGCTCACTGTGAATCAACACACAGCCTGTACCTCCACACACACACACATACAAACACTCACACACAGCTTAGTGTGACTCAATGCAAAGCATATACCACCACGTGCACTCACACAAACACTCACCTCCCTGTGACACAGTGCATAGCATATAACATTCCACACACACACACACACTCACTGTGACTGAATGCACAGCCTGTACCAGCACACACACATACAAAAACTCACACATGGTTGTGACTCAATGTACAATCCACACCAGAACATACACACACACGATACCTGTGTGAGTCAATGCTCAGTTTATACCAGCACAACCACACGGCTCACTGTGACTCAGTGCACAGCGTATGACATCACACACACACACACACACACACACATACACCTCGCTGTGACTCAATGCACAGCCTGTACCTGCACATAAACACACACACACATCACTGTGATGCGATATGCAGCCTATACCAGCACACACACACACACCAAAGTCTGACTAAATGGTCAGCCTATATGAGAACACACAGACACACACATCCCTCACTGTGACACAATGCACAGTCTATACCAGCCTGCACACACTCACACGACACTATGACTCAATGCACAATCTGTAATAGCCCACACACGCACTCATACACACCTTATTGTGAATCAATGCACAGCCTATATGTGAACACACACATACTAACATGCACTCACACATGTCTCACGGTGACTCAATCACTTATACAAGCTCACACACATGGCTCACTGTGAGTCAGTGCCCACTCCATACCAGCACCAAACACACAACACAGCTCACTGTGACTCAAGGCACAGTGTATGGCAGCACACACACACACAGACACACTCATACCCACATCTCATTGTGCCTCTAAGCCTGTGAAAGCACACACACAATGAAACAAACACCCCTCACTGTGACTCACTGCACATCCTATACCAGTGCACTCACACACACACACACATGGCTGACTGTGAATCAATGCACACTCTATACCAGGACACACACACACACACACACACACGGCTCCCTGTGACTCAGTGCACAGGATATGCTAGCAGACATACACACACAGAGAAGCACATACGTCAAACTGTGAGTCAATCCACAGCCCATACCTCCACACACGCACATATACTGACACTCAAAAACTCAGCTCAGTGTGATTCAATGCAAATTCTATACCAGAAAATGCACACACACACACACACAAACCTCCCCATGAATCAGTGCATAGCACATAACATCACACACATACACCTCACTGTGACTCAATGTGTTGCCTCTACCTGCACATACACTCACAAACAACTCAATATGACTCAATGTGCAGGCTGTACCAGCACACACACACATACATGTGCACACACACCTCAGTTTGCCTCAATTGTCAGCCTATACCAGAACACACAGACACACACACCTCTCACTCTGACTCAATGCACAACCTATACCAGCGTGCACACACACTCACATGGCACAGTGAATCAAGGCACAATTTTACCAGCACATGCACACATACCTCAGAGGGACTCAAAGCTCAGCCTATACCAGAACACACACACACACACACACATGCACAGATGCAGACCTCACTGTGACTCTATGCACAGCCTATACCAGAACACACACACATACCAACACGCACTCACACATGGCTCACTGGTGCTCAATCAACCGCCTATACAAGCACACACACACACAGCTTGCTGTGACCCAATGCAGTCTGTATCACCACACACTCACACACACAACCATGTGTCAATAAAGCCCATACCAGCACACAAACTCACAAGCGCACACACACACACCTGACTGTGACTGAAAACGCTTCCTGTACCAGCACACACACACACAAACACCTCACTGTGACTCAATGCACAGCCTATAGAAGAACACACACACATACCAACGTGCACACACACATGGCTCACCGTGACTCAATCAATCGCCTATACCAGCACATACACACATGACTCACTGTGACTCAATGCAGTCTTTCGCACAACAGACACACACACCCCATTGAATCAATGAAAGCCCACCAACACACACCCTCTCATAGACACACACACATGGCTCACTGTGACTCAATGCACAGTCTGTATCACCACACACACACATACACCTCAGTTACTCAATGCAAAGACCATACGAGCACACACACACACACACAGAACTGATTAAATGCTCCACACAAACTAGTGCACACACACACAGATATGCTCACTGTGATTCAAGGCACAGTCTATACGAGCACATTTACACACAAACAACTCATTTTCACACAATGCGCAGTCTACAGCAGCACACAGACACACATAACTCACTGTGACTCAATCCACAGCCTATATTATCACACAGACACACACAAGGCTCACTGTGACTCAATGACGTTTGTAGCACCACACACACACACACAAACACACACACACACCTCAGTGGCTCAATGCAAACGCATACACTCACAGACACATACCTAACTGTGATTCAGTGCTCAACCTCTACCAGCACACACACGCACACACAGACACACACACACATGCATGGCTCATTCTGACATAATGTACAGTTCTTACCAGCACAAACACAAGCAACATATCTCACTGTAACTCAATGCTCAGACTGTACTTGCACACACACAAGGCTCCCTGTGAGTCAATGCACAGCCTATACCAGCAGAGACACACACACACTGCTCTCTATGACACAGTGCACATCCTGTACCATCACACACACACACAGCTTATTGTGATGCAATACAGACTCTACACAACCAAATACACACACACATGCACAGCTCACTGTGATTCCATGCAGACTCCATACCAGTGCACAAAAACACACAGCACACAACTCAGTGTGATTCAATGCTCACTTTATACCAAAACACACATAGACACACACACCGTTCTCTGTGACTCAGTGCACAGTCCATACCAGCACTGCACACACACTCACAGCTCACCTTGAATCAAAGCACAGCCTACCCCAGCAAACACACACACACAGTTCACTGTGACTCAATGCACAGGCTATACCAGCACACACACATATACACACACAGCTTACTGTGACACAATACAGTCTCTACACCACCAAATACACACAGACACACGCACAGCTCCATGTGATTCCATGCACATTCCATGCCAGTGCATACAGACACACAAAACACACCTCAGTTTGACTCAATGCTCACAGTATGTCAAAACATACATAGACAAACACACGGCTCCCTGTTACTCAGTGCACAGTGTATGCTAGCAGAGTTACACACACAAAGAAACACACATGGCTCACTGTGAATCAACACACAGCCTGTACCTCCACACACACACACATACAAACACTCACACACAGCTTAGTGTGACTCAATGCAAAGCATATACCACCACGTGCACTCACACAAACACTCACCTCCCTGTGACTCAGTGCATAGCATATAACATTCCACACACACACACACACCTCACTGTGACTGAATGCACAGCCTGTACCAGCACACACACATACAAAAACTCACACATGGTTGTGACTCAATGTACAATCCACACCCGCACATACACACACACGATACCTGTGTGAGTCAATGCTCAGTTTATACCAGCACAACCACACGGCTCACTGTGACTCAGTGCACAGCGTATGACATCACACACACACACACACACACATACACCTCGCTGTGACTCAATGCACAGCCTGTACCTGCACATAAACACACACACACATCACTGTGATGCGATATGCAGCCTATACCAGCACACACACACACACCAAAGTCTGACTAAATGGTCAGCCTATATGAGAACACACAGACACACACATCCCTCACTGTGACACAATGCACAGTCTATACCAGCCTGCACACACTCACACGACACTGTGACTCAATGCACAATCTGTAATAGCCCACACACGCACTCATACACACCTTATTGTGAATCAATGCACAGCCTATATGTGAACACACACATACTAACATGCACTCACACATGTCTCACGGTGACTCAATCGCCTATACAAGCACACACACATGGCTCACTGTGAGTCAGTGCCCACTCCATACCAGCACCAAACACACAACACAGCTCACTGTGACTCAAGGCACAGTGTATGGCAGCACACACACACACAGACACACTCATACCCACATCTCATTGTGCCTCTAAGCCTGTGAAAGCACACACACAATGAAACAAACACCCCTCACTGTGACTCACTGCACATCCTATACCAGTGCACTCACACACACACACACATGGCTGACTGTGAATCAATGCACACTCTATACCAGGACACACACACACACACACACACGGCTCCCTGTGACTCAGTGCACAGGATATGCTAGCAGACATACACACACAGAGAAGCACATACGTCAAACTGTGAGTCAATCCACAGCCCATACCTCCACACACGCACATATACTGACACTCAAAAACTCAGCTCAGTGTGATTCAATGCAAATTCTATACCAGAAAATGCACACACACACACACACAAACCTCCCCATGAATCAGTGCATAGCACATAACATCACACACATACACCTCACTGTGACTCAATGTGTTGCCTCTACCTGCACATACACTCACAAACAACTCAATATGACTCAATGTGCAGGCTGTACCAGCACACACACACATACATGTGCACACACACCTCAGTTTGCCTCAATTGTCAGCCTATACCAGAACACACAGACACACACACCTCTCACTCTGACTCAATGCACAACCTATACCAGCGTGCACACACACTCACATGGCACAGTGAATCAAGGCACAAATTTACCAGCACATGCACACATACCTCAGAGGGACTCAAAGCTCAGCCTATACCAGAACACACACACACACACACATGCACAGATGCAGACCTCACTGTGACTCTATGCACAGCCTATACCAGAACACACACACATACCAACACGCACTCACACATGGCTCACTGGTACTCAATCAACCGCCTATACAAGCACACACACACACAGCTTGCTGTGACCCAATGCAGTCTGTATCACCACACACTCACACACACAACCATGTGTCAATAAAGCCCATACCAGCACACAAACTCACAAGCGCACACACACACACCTGACTGTGACTGAAAACGCTTCCTGTACCAGCACACACACACACAAACACCTCACTGTGACTCAATGCACAGCCTATATGAGCACACACATACACACACAGCTCACAGTGACTCAATACAGAGTCTATACCAGCACACACACACACACACACACACATATATGACTCACTGACTCAATGCACAGCCTGTACTGGCACACACACAAGTCTTGCTGTGACTCAATGCAGAGTCTAAACCAGCATACAAACACATGGCTCACTGTGACTCAATGTAATTCCTATGCCAGCACACACACACATAGACACATGCATGGCTCTCTCTGATTCAATGCACGTCCTATACCATCACATACACACACACACACACGCAAAGTCACTGTGACACAATGCACAGCCTATACCACAACACCCATGCAAAGACACATATGCACGGCTCATTGTGACTCCATGCACACCCTATACTATCACATACACACATTCACACGTGGCTCATTGTGAATCAATGCACAGTCTGTAGTTCCAGGTATACACACACAGACACACACCTCAGTGGCTCTATGCAAAGCCCATACCACCACACACACACACACATACACACACAGCTCACTGTGAATCAGTGTACAGTCTTCAGCTCCATGTACATACACACACAACACACCTTAGTGAATCAATGCAGAGACCAAACCAGCATACACACACACATACACACACCTGAGACTCAATGCTCTGCCTATTCCAGCACACACACGCACACACACGGATCACTGTGATTCAATACCAGCCTGTATGTGCACACACACACACTCTCACACACACCGCCGTGTGACTCAATGCAGTTTATACCACCACACAGACACACAGACACACACACACACCTCACTGTGACTCAATGCCAAGCCCATACATGTAAACAGACACACACAACCATGGCTCACTGAGACTCAATGAACAGTGTATACTAGCACATACAAACACAAGGCTCAATGTGAGTCAATGCATAGCCTATACCTGCACACAGACACAGAGAAACACCCCGTAATGTGGCTCAGTGCACAGCCTATTGCAGTGCACACACACACACACACACAGACTGCTCAGTAATTCAATGCAAATCCCATATCAGTATACACATACACATACACTCACCTAGGTGTGACTCAATTCTCAGCCTATAGCAGCACACACACACACCTTACTCTGACTCATGCAGACTCTACAGCACCAAATACACAAACACTAACACACGGCTGGGATTCAATGCACAGTCCATACCAGCACACCACACTGTGACTCAATGCTCAGATTATACCAGCACACACACACGGCTCACTGTGTCCTAGTGCACAGCATATAACATCACACACACACACACACCACACACTGTGACTCAATGCGCAGCCTGTACCTGCACATACACACACACACCTCACTGTGACAAAATATGCAGCCTATACCAGCACACACACACAGACACACACACCTCAATGTGACATAATGGTCAGCCTATACCAGAACATGCAGACACACACACACATCACTGTGACTCAATGCACAGACTATACCAGCGTGCACACAAACACACAGCACTCTGACTCAATGTACAATGTATACCAAAACATACAAGCATACACACACACCTCAGTGTGTTTCAAAGCACAGCCTATACCAGCACACACACATACACACCTGCACAGATACAGGATTCACTGTGACTCAATGCACAGCCTATAGAAGAACACACACACATACCAACGTGCACACACACATGGCTCACCATGACTCAATCAATCGCCTATACCAGCACATACACACATGACTCACTGTGACTCAATGCAGTCTTTCGCACAACAGACACACACACCCCATTGAATCAATGAAAGCCCACCAACACACACCCTCTCATAGACACACACACATGGCTCACTGTGACTCAATGCACAGTCTGTATCACCACACACACACATACACCTCAGTTACTCAATGCAAAGACCATACGAGCACACACACACACACATAACTGATTAAATGCTCCACACAAACTAGTGCACACACACACAGATATGCTCACTGTGATTCAAGGCACAGTCTATACGAGCACATTTACACACAAACAACTCATTTTCACACAATGCGCAGTCTACAGCAGCACACAGACACACATAACTCACTGTGACTCAATCCACAGCCTATATTATCACACAGACACACACAAGGCTCACTGTGACTCAATGACGTTTGTAGCACCACACACACACACACAAACACACACACACACCTCAGTGGCTCAATGCAAACGCATACACTCACAGACACATACCTAACTGTGATTCAGTGCTCAACCTCTACCAGCACACACACGCACACACAGACACACACACACATGCATGGCTCATTCTGACATAATGTACAGTTCTTACCAGCACAAACACAAGCAACATATCTCACTGTAACTCAATGCTCAGACTGTACTTGCACACACACAAGGCTCCCTGTGAGTCAATGCACAGCCTATACCAGCAGAGACACACACACACTGCTCTCTATGACACAGTGCACATCCTGTACCATCACACACACACACAGCTTATTGTGATGCAATACAGACTCTACACAACCAAATACACACACACATGCACAGCTCACTGTGATTCCATGCAGACTCCATACCAGTGCACAAAAACACACAGCACACAACTCAGTGTGATTCAATGCTCACTTTATACCAAAACACACATAGACACACACACCGTTCTCTGTGACTCAGTGCACAGTCCATACCAGCACTGCACACACACTCACAGCTCACCTTGAATCAAAGTACAGCCTACCCCAGCAAACACACACACACAGTTCACTGTGACTCAATGCACAGGCTATACCAGCACACACACATATACACACACAGCTTACTGCGACACAATACAGTCTCTACACCACCAAATACACACAGACACATGCACAGCTCCATGTGATTCCATGCACATTCCATGCCAGTGCATACAGACACACAAAACACACCTCAGTTTGACTCAATGCTCACAGTATGTCAAAACATACATAGACAAACACACGGCTCCCTGTTACTCAGTGCACAGTGTATGCTAGCAGAGTTACACACACAAAGAAACACACATGGCTCACTGTGAATCAACACACAGCCTGTACCTCCACACACACACACATACAAACACTCACACACAGCTTAGTGTGACTCAATGCAAAGCATATACCACCACGTGCACTCACACAAACACTCACCTCCCTGTGACTCACTGCATAGCATATAACATTCCACACACACACACACACCTCACTGTGACTGAATGCACAGCCTGTACCAGCACACACACATACAAAAACTCACACATGGTTGTGACTCAATGTACAATCCACACCAGCACATACACACACACGATACCTGTGTGAGTCAATGCTCAGTTTATACCAGCACAACCACACGGCTCACTGTGACTCAGTGCACAGCGTATGACATCACACACACACACACACATACACCTCGCTGTGACTCAATGCACAGCCTGTACCTGCGCATAAACACACACACACATCACTGTGATGCGATATGCAGCCTATACCAGCACACACACACACACCAAAGTCTGACTAAATGGTCAGCCTATATGAGAACACACAGACACACACATCCCTCACTGTGACACAATGCACAGTCTATACCAGCCTGCACACACTCACACGACACTGTGACTCAATGCACAATCTGTAATAGCCCACACACGCACACATACACACCTTATTGTGAATCAATGCACAGCCTATATGTGAACACACACATACTAACATGCACTCACACATGTCTCACGGTGACTCAATCACTTATACAAGCACACACACATGGCTCACTGTGAGTCAGTGCCCACTCCATACCAGCACCAAACACACAACACAGCTCACTGTGACTCAAGGCACAGTGTATGGCAGCACACACACACACAGACACACTCATACCCACATCTCATTGTGCCTCTAAGCCTGTGAAAGCACACACACAATGAAACAAACACCCCTCACTGTGACTCACTGCACATCCTATACCAGTGCACTCACACACACACACACATGGCTGACTGTGAATCAATGCACACTCTATACCAGGACACACACACACACACACACACGGCTCCCTGTGACTCAGTGCACAGGATATGCTAGCAGACATACACACACAGAGAAGCACATACGTCAAACTGTGAGTCAATCCACAGCCCATACCTCCACACACGCACATATACTGACACTCAAAAACACAGCTCAGTTTGATTCAATGCAAATCCTATACCAGAAAATGCACACACACACACACAAACCTCCCCATGAATCAGTGCATAGCACATAACATCACACACATACACCTCACTGTGACTCAATGTGTTGCCTCTACCTGCACATACACTCACAAACAACTCAATATGACTCAATGTGCAGGCTGTACCAGCACACACACACATACATGTGCACACACACCTCAGTTTGCCTCAATTGTCAGCCTATACCAGAACACACAGACACACACACCTCTCACTCTGACTCAATGCACAACCTATACCAGCGTGCACACACACTCACATGGCACAGTGAATCAAGGCACAATTTTACCAGCACATGCACACACACCTCAGAGGGACTCAAAGCTCAGCCTATACCAGAACACACACACACACACACATGCACAGATGCAGACCTCACTGCGACTCTATGCACAGCCTATACCAGAACACACACACATACCAACACGCACTCACACATGGCTCACTGGTACTCAATCAACCGCCTATACAAGCACACACACACACAGCTTGCTGTGACCCAAAGCAGTCTGTATCACCACACACTCACACACACAACCATGTGTCAATAAAGCCCATACCAGCACACAAACTCACATGCACACACACACACACACCTGACGGTGACTGAAAACGCTTCCTGTACCAGCACACACACACACAAACACCTCACTGTGAATCAATGCACAGCTATTATCAGCACACACATACACACACAGCTCACAGTGACTCAATACACAGTCTATACCAGCACACACACACACACACACACATATATGACTCCCTGACTCAATGCACAGCCTGTACTGGCACACACACAAGGCTTGCTGTGACTCAATGCAGAGTCTAAACCAGCATACAAACACATGGTTCACTGTGACTCAATGTAATGCCTATGCCAACACACACACACAGAGACACATGCATGGCTCTCTCTGATTCAATGCACGTCCTATACCATCACATACACACACACACACACGCACAGTCACTGTGACACAATGCACAGCCTATACCACAACACCCATGCAAAGACACATATGCACGGCTCATTGTGACTCCATGCACACCCTATACTATCACATACACACATTCACACGTGGCTCATTGTGAATCAATGCACAGTCTGTAGTTCCAGGTATACACACACAGACACACACCTCAGTGACTCAATGCAAAGCCCATACCATCACACACACACACACATACACACACAGCTCACTGTGAATCAGTGTACAGTCTTCAGCTCCATGTACATACACACACAACACACCTTAGTGAATCAATGCAGAGACCATACCAGCATACACACACACATACACACACCTGAGACTCAATGTTCTGCCTATTCCAGCACACACACGCACACACACGGATCACTGTGATTCAATACCAGCCTGTATGTGCACACACACACACTCTCACACACACCACCGTGTGACTCAATGCAGTTTATACCACCACACAGACACACAGACACACACACACCTCACTGTGACTCAATGCCAAGCCCATACATGTAAACAGACACACACAACCATGGCTCACTGAGACTCAATGAACAGTGTATACTAGCACATACAAACACAAGGCTCAATGTGAGTCAATGCATAGCCTATACCCTCACACACACACAGAGAAACACCCCTTAATGTGGCTCAGTGCACAGCCTATTGCAGTGCACACACACACACACACACTGCTCAGTAATTCAATGCAAATCCCATATCAGTATACACATACACATACACTCACCTAGGTGTGACTCAATTCTCAGCCTATAGCAGCACACACACACACCTTACTCTGACTCATGCAGACTCTACAGCACCAAATACACAAACACTAACACAGGGCTGGGATTCAATGCACAGTCCATACCAGCACACCACACTGTGACTCAATGCTCAGATTATACCAGCACACACACACGGCTCACTGTGTCCTAGTGCACAGCATATAACATCACACACACACACACACCACACACTGTGACTCAATGCGCAGCCTGTACCTGCACATACACACACACACACCTCACTGTGACAAAATGTGCAGCCTATACCAGCACACACACACAGACACACACACCTCAATGTGACATAATGGTCAGCCTATACCAGAACACGCAGACACACACACACATCACTGTGACTCAATGCACAGACTATACCAGCGTGCACACAAACACACAGCACTCTGACTCAATGTACAATGTATACCAAAACATACAAGCATACACACACACCTCAGTGTGTTTCAAAGCACAGCCTATACCAGCACACACACATACACACCTGCACAGATACAGGATTCACTGTGACTCAATGCACAGCCTATAGAAGAACACACACACATACCAACGTGCACACACACATGGCTCACCGTGACTCAATCAATCGCCTATACCAGCACATACACACATGACTCACTGTGACTCAATGCAGTCTTTCGCACAACAGACACACACACCCCATTGAATCAATGAAAGCCCACCAACACACACCCTCTCATAGACACACACACATGGCTCACTGTGACTCAATGCACAGTCTGTATCACCACACACACACATACACCTCAGTTACTCAATGCAAAGACCATACGAGCACACACACACACACATAACTGATTAAATGCTCCACACAAACTAGTGCACACACACACAGATATGCTCACTGTGATTCAAGGCACAGTCTATACGAGCACATTTACACACAAACAACTCATTTTCACACAATGCGCAGTCTACAGCAGCACACAGACACACATAACTCACTGTGACTCAATCCACAGCCTATATTATCACACAGACACACACAAGGCTCACTGTGACTCAATGACGTTTGTAGCACCACACACACACACACAAACACACACAGACACCTCAGTGGCTCAATGCAAACGCATACACTCACAGACACATACCTAACTGTGATTCAGTGCTCAACCTCTACCAGCACACACACGCACACACAGACACACACACACATGCATGGCTCATTCTGACATAATGTACAGTTCTTACCAGCACAAACACAAGCAACATATCTCACTGTAACTCAATGCTCAGACTGTACTTGCACACACACAAGGCTCCCTGTGAGTCAATGCACAGCCTATACCAGCAGAGACACACACACACTGCTCTCTATGACACAGTGCACATCCTGTACCATCACACACACACAGCTTATTGTGATGCAATACAGACTCTACAGAACCAAATACACACACACACGCACAGCTCACTGTGATTCCATGCAGACTCCATACCAGTGCACAAAAACACACAGCACACAACTCAGTGTGATTCAATGCTCACTTTATACCAAAACACACATAGACACACACACCGTTCTCTGTGACTCAGTGCACAGTCCATACCAGCACTGCACACACACTCACAGCTCACCTTGAATCAAAGCACAGCCTACCCCAGCAAACACACACACAGTTCACTGTGACTCAATGCACAGGCTATACCAGCACACACACATATACACACACAGCTTACTGCGACACAATACAGTCTCTACACCACCAAATACACACAGACACATGCACAGCTCCATGTGATTCCATGCACATTCCATGCCAGTGCATACAGACACACAAAACACACCTCAGTTTGACTCAATGCTTACAGTATGTCAAAACATACATAGACAAACACACGGCTCCCTGTTACTCAGTGCACAGTGTATGCTAGCAGAGTTACACACACTAAGAAACACACATGGCTCACTGTGAATCAACACACAGCCTGTACCTCCACACACACACACATACAAACACTCACACACAGCTTAGTGTGACTCAATGCAAAGCATATAGCACCACGTGCACTCACACAAACACTCACCTCCCTGTGACTCAGTGCATAGCATATAACATTCCACACACACACACACACCTCACTGTGACTGAATGCACAGCCTGTACCAGCACACACACATACAAAAACTCACACATGGTTGTGACTCAATGTACAATCCACACCAGCACATACACACACACGATACCTGTGTGAGTCAATGCTCAGTTTATACCAGCACAACCACACGGCTCACTGTGACTCAGTGCACAGCGTATGACATCACACACACACACACACATACACCTCGCTGTGACTCAATGCACAGCCTGTACCTGCACATAAACACACACACACATCACTGTGATGCGATATGCAGCCTATACCAGCACACACTCACACACCAAAGTCTGACTAAATGGTCAGCCTATATGAGAACACACAGACACACACATCCCTCACTGTGACACAATGCACAGTCTATACCAGCCTGCACACACTCACACGACACTGTGACTCAATGCACAATCTGTAATAGCCCACACACGCACACATACACACCTTATTGTGAATCAATGCACAGCCTATATGTGAACACACACATACTAACATGCACTCACACATGTCTCACGGTGACTCAATCGCCTATACAAGCACACACACATGGCTCACTGTGAGTCAGTGCCCACTCCATACCAGCACCAAACACACAACACAGCTCACTGTGACTCAAGGCACAGTGTATGGCAGCACACACACACACAGACACACTCATACCCACATCTCATTGTGCCTCTAAGCCTGTGAAAGCACACACACAATGAAACAAACACCCCTCACTGTGACTCACTGCACATCCTATACCAGTGCACTCACACACACACACACACATGGCTGACTGTGAATCAATGCACACTCTATACCAGGACACACACACACACACAAACGGCTCCCTGTGACTCAGTGCACAGGATATGCTAGCAGACATACACACACAGAGAAGCACATACGTCAAACTGTGAGTCAATCCACAGCCCATACCTCCACACACGCACATATACTGACACTCAAAAACTCAGCCCAGTGTGATTCAATGCAAATTCTATACCAGAAAATGCACACACACACACACACAAACCTCCCCATGAATCAGTGCATAGCACATAACATCACACACATACACCTCACTGTGACTCAATGTGTTGCCTCTACCTGCACATACACTCACAAACAACTCAATATGACTCAATGTGCAGGCTGTACCAGCACACACACACATACATGTGCACACACACCTCAGTTTGCCTCAATTGTCAGCCTATACCAGAACACACAGACACACACACCTCTCACTCTGACTCAATGCACAACCTATACCAGCGTGCACACACACTCACATGGCACAGTGAATCAAGGCACAATTTTACCAGCACATGCACACACACCTCAGAGGGACTCAAAGCTCAGCCTATACCAGAACACACACACACACACACATGCACAGATGCAGACCTCACTGCGACTCTATGCACAGCCTATACCAGAACACACACACATACCAACACGCACTCACACATGGCTCACTGGTACTCAATCAACCGCCTATACAAGCACACACACACACAGCTTGCTGTGACCCAATGCAGTCTGTATCACCACACACTCACACACACAACCATGTGTCAATAAAGCCCATACCAGCACACAAACTCACATGCACACACACACACACACACTTGACTGTGACAGAAAATGCTTCCTGTACCAACACACACACACACAAACACCTCACTGTGAATCAATGCACAGCTATTATCAGCACACACATACACACACAGCTCACAGTGACTCAATACAGAGTCTATACCAGCACACACACACACACACACACACACACATATATGACTCACTGACTCAATGCACAGCCTGTACTGGCACACACACAAGTCTTGCTGTGACTCAATGCAGAGTCTAAACCAGCATACAAACACATGGCTCACTGTGACTCAATGTAATTCCTATGCCAGCACACACACACATAGACACATGCATGGCTCTCTCTGATTCAATGCACGTCCTATACCATCACATACACACACACACACACGCAAAGTCACTGTGACACAATGCACAGCCTATACCACAACACCCATGCAAAGACACATATGCACGGCTCATTGTGACTCCATGCACACCCTATACTATCACATACACACATTCACACGTGGCTCATTGTGAATCAGTGCACAGTCTGTAGTTCCAGGTATACACACACAGACACACACCTCAGTGGCTCTATGCAAAGCCCATACCATCACACACACACACACATACACACACAGCTCACTGTGAATCAGTGTACAGTCTTCAGCTCCATGTACATACACACACAACACACCTTAGTGAATCAATGCAGAGACCATACCAGCATACACACACACATACACACACCTGAGACTCAATGCTCTGCCTATTCCAGCACACACACGCACACACACGGATCACTGTGATTCAATACCAGCCTGTATGTGCACACACACACACTCTCACACACACTACCATGTGACTCAATGCAGTTTATACCACCACACTGACACACAGACACACACACACACCTCACTGTGACTCAATGCCAAGCCCATACAAGTAAACAGACACACACAACCATGGCTCACTGAGACTCAATGAACAGTGTATACTAGCACATACAAACACAAGGCTCAATGTGAGTCAATGCATAGCCTATACCCGCACACACACACACACACAGAAACACCCCTTAATGTGGCTCAGTGCACAGCCTATTGAAGTGCACACACACACACACACACACACACTGCTCAGTAATTCAATGCAAATCCCATATCAGTATACACATACATATACACTAACCTAGGTGTGACTCAATTCTCAGCCTATAGCAGCACACACACACACCTTACTCTGACTCCTGCAGACTCTACAGCACCAAATACACAAACACTAACACAGGGCTGGGATTCAATGCACAGTCCATACCAGCAAAGGCACACACACCACACCACACTGTGACTCAATGCTCAGATTATACCAGCACACACACACAGCTCACTGTGTCCTAGTGCACAGCATATAACATCACACACACACACACACACCACACACTGTGACTCAATGCGCAGCCTGTACCTGCACATACACACAGACACACCTCACTGTGACAAAATGTGCAGCCTATACCAGCACACACACACAGACACACACACCTCAATGTGACATAATGGTCAGCCTATACCAGAACACGCAGACACACACACACATCACTGTGACTCAATGCACAGACTATACCAGCGTGAACACAAACACACAGCACTCTGACTCAATGTACAATGTATACCAAAACATACAAGCATACACACACACCTCAGTGTGTTTCAAAGCACAGCCTATACCAGCACACACACATACACACCTGCACAGATACAGGATTCACTGTGACTCAATGCACAGCCTATAGAAGAACACACACACATACCAACGTGCACACACACATGGCTCACCGTGACTCAATCAATCGCCTATACCAGCACATACACACATGACTCACTGTGACTCAATGCAGTCTTTCGCACAACAGACACACACACCCCATTGAATCAATGAAAGCCCACCAACACACACCCTCTCATAGACACACACACATGGCTCACTGTGACTCAATGCACAGTCTGTATCACCACACACACATACACCTCTGTTACTCAATGCAAAGACCATACGAGCACACACACACACACACATAACTGATTAAATGCTCCACACAAACTAGTGCACACACACACAGATATGCTCACTGTGATTCAAGGCACAGTCTATACGAGCACATTTACACACAAACCACTCATTTTCACACAATGCGCAGTCTACAGCAGCACACAGACACACATAACTCACTGTGACTCAATCCACAGCCTATATTATCACACAGACACACACAAGGCTCACTGTGACTCAATGACGTTTGTAGCACCACACACACACACACAAACACACACAGACACCTCAGTGGCTCAATGCAAACGCATACACTCACAGACACATACCTAACTGTGATTCAGTGCTCAACCTCTACCAGCACACACACGCACACACAGACACACACACACATGCATGGCTCATTCTGACATAATGTACAGTTCTTACCAGCACAAACACAAGCAACATATCTCACTGTAACTCAATGCTCAGACTGTACTTGCACACACACAAGGCTCCCTGTGAGTCAATGCACAGCCTATACCAGCAGAGACACACACACACTGCTCTCTATGACACAGTGCACATCCTGTACCATCACACACACACACAGCTTATTGTGATGCAATACAGACTCTACACAACCAAATACACACACACATGCACAGCTCACTGTGATTCCATGCAGACTCCATACCAGTGCACAAAAGCACACAGCACACAACTCAGTGTGATTCAATGCTCACTTTATACCAAAACACACATAGACACACACACCGTTCTCTGTGACTCAGTGCACAGTCCATACCAGCACTGCACACACACTCACAGCTCACCTTGAATCAAAGCACAGCCTACCCCAGCAAACACACACACACAGTTCACTGTGACTCAATGCACAGGCTATACCAGCACACACACATATACACACACAGCTTACTGTGACACAATACAGTCTCTACACCACCAAATACACACAGACACACGCACAGCTCCATGTGATTCCATGCACATTCCATGCCAGTGCATACAGACACACAAAACACACCTCAGTTTGACTCAATGCTTACAGTATGTCAAAACATACATAGACAAACACACAGCTCCCTGTTACTCAGTGCACAGTGTATGCTAGCAGAGTTACACACACAAAGAAACACACATGGCTCACTGTGAATCAACACACAGCCTGTACCTCCACACACACACACATACAAACACTCACACACAGCTTAGTGTGACTCAATGCAAAGCATATACCACCACGTGCACTCACACAAACACTCACCTCCCTGTGACTCAGTGCATAGCATATAACATTCCACACACACACACACACACACCTCACTGTGACTGAATGCACAGCCTGTACCAGCACACACACATACAAAAACTCACACATGGTTGTGACTCAATGTACAATCCACACCAGCACATACACACACACGATACCTGTGTGAGTCAATGCTCAGTTTATACCAGCACAACCACACGGCTCACTGTGACTCAGTGCACAGCGTATGACATCACACACACACACACACACATACACCTCGCTGTGACTCAATGCACAGCCTGTACCTGCGCATAAACACACACACACATCACTGTGATGCGATATGCAGCCTATACCAGCACACACACACACACCAAAGTCTGACTAAATGGTCAGCCTATATGAGAACACACAGACACACACATCCCTCACTGTGACACAATGCACAGTCTATACCAGCCTGCACATACTCACACGACACTGTGACTCAATGCACAATCTGTAATAGCCCACACACGCACTCATACACACCTTATTGTGAATCAATGCACAGCCTATATGTGAACACACACATACTAACATGCACTAACACATGTCTCACGGTGACTCAATCGCCTATACAAGCGCACACACATGGCTCACTGTGAGTCAGTGCCCACTCCATACCAGCACCAAACACACAACACAGCTCACTGTGACTCAAGGCACAGTGTATGGCAGCACACACACACACAGACACACTCATACCCACATCTCATTGTGCCTCTAAGCCTGTGAAAGCACACACACAATGAAACAAACACCCCTCACTGTGACTCACTGCACATCCTATACCAGTGCACTCACACACACACACACATGGCTGACTGTGAATCAATGCACACTCTATACCAGGACACACACACACACACACACGGCTCCCTGTGACTCAGTGCACAGGGTATGCTAGCAGACATACACACACAGAGAAGCACATACGTCAAACTGTGAGTCAATCAACAGCCCATACCTCCACACACGCACATATACTGACACTCAAAAACTCAGCCCAGTGTGATTCAATGCAAATTCTATACCAGAAAATGCACACACACACACACACAAACCTCCCCATGAATCAGTGCATAGCACATAACATCACACACATACACCTCACTGTGACTCAATGTGTTGCCTCTACCTGCACGTACACTCACAAACAACTCAATATGACTCAATGTGCAGGCTGTACCAGCACACACACACATACATGTGCACACACACCTCAGTTTGCCTCAATTGTCAGCCTATACCAGAACACACAGACACACACACCTCTCACTCTGACTCAATGCACAACCTATACCAGCGTGCACACACACTCACATGGCACAGTGAATCAAGGCACAATTTTACCAGCACATGCACACACACCTCAGAGGGACTCAATGCTCAGCCTATACCAGAACACACACACACACACACATGCACAGATGCAGACCTCACTGTGACTCTATGCACAGCCTATACCAGAACACACACACATACCAACACGCACTCACACATGGCTCACTGGTACTCAATCAACCGCCTATACAAGCACACACACACACAGCTTGCTGTGACCCAATGCAGTCTGTATCACCACACACTCACACACACAACCATGTGTCAATAAAGCCCATACCAGCACACAAACTCACATGCGCACACACACACACACCTGACTGTGACTGAAAACGCTTCCTGTACCAGCACACACACACACAAACACCTCACTGTGACTCAATGCACAGCCTATATGAGCACACACATACACACACAGCTCACAGTGACTCAATACAGAGTCTATACCAGCACACACAAACACACACTCACATATATTACTCACTGACTCAATGCACAGCCTGTACTGGCACACACACAAGTCTTGCTGTGACTCAATGCAGAGTCTAAACCAGCATACAAACACATGGTTCACCGTGACTCAATGTACTGCCTATGCCAGCACACACACACAGAGACACATGCATGGCTCTCTCTGATTCAATGCACGTCCTATACCATCACATACACACACACACACACGCACAGTCACTGTGACACAATGCACAGCCTATACCACAGCACCCATGCAAAGACACATATGCACGGCTCATTGTGACTCCATGCACACCCTATACTATCACATACACACATTCACACGTGGCTCATTGTGAATCAATGCACAGTCTGTAGTTCCAGGTATACACACACAGACACACACATCAGTGACTCAATGCAAAGCCCATACCATCACACACACACACACATACACACACAGCTCACTGTGAATCAGTGTACAGTCTTCAGCTCCATGTACATACACACAGAACACACCTTAGTGAATCAATGCAGAGACCATACCAGCATACACACACACATACACACACCTGAGACTCAATGTTCTGCCTATTCCAGCACACACACGCACACACACGGATCACTGTGATTCAATACCAGCCTGTATTTGCACACACACACACTCTCACACACACCACCGTGTGACTCAATGCAGTTTATACCACCACACAGACACACAGACACACACACACCTCACTGTGACTCAATGCCAAGCCCATACATGTAAACAGACACACACAACCATGGCTCACTGAGACTCAATGAACAGTGTATACTAGCACATACAAACACAAGGCTCAATGTGAGTCAATGCATAGCCTATACCCGCACACACACACAGAGAAACACCCCTTAATGTGGCTCAGTGCACAGCCTATTGCAGTGCACACACACACACACACACTGCTCAGTAATTCAATGCAAATCCCGTATCAGTATACACATACACTTACACTCACCTAGGTGTGACTCAATTCTCAGCCTATAGCAGCACACACACACACCTTACTCTGACTCATGCAGACTCTACAGCACCAAATACACAAACACTAACACAGGGCTGGGATTCAATGCACAGTCCATACCAGCACACCACACTGTGACTCAATGCTCAGATTATACCAGCACACACACACGGCTCACTGTGTCCTAGTGCACAGCATATAACATCACACACACACACACACCACACACTGTGACTCAATGCGCAGCCTGTACCTGCACATACACACACACACACCTCACTGTGACAAAATGTGCAGCCTATACCAGCACACACACACAGACACACACACCTCAATGTGACATAATGGTCAGCCTATACCAGAACACGCAGACACACACACACATCACTGTGACTCAATGCACAGACTATACCAGCGTGCACACAAACACACAGCACTCTGACTCAATGTACAATGTATACCAAAACATACAAGCATACACACACACCTCAGTGTGTTTCAAAGCACAGCCTATACCAGCACACACACATACACACCTGCACAGATACAGGATTCACTGTGACTCAATGCACAGCCTATAGAAGAACACACACACATACCAACGTGCACACACACATGGCTCACCATGACTCAATCAATCGCCTATACCAGCACATACACACATGACTCACTGTGACTCAATGCAGTCTTTCGCACAACAGACACACACACCCCATTGAATCAATGAAAGCCCACCAACACACACCCTCTCATAGACACACACACATGGCTCACTGTGACTCAATGCACAGTCTGTATCACCACACACACACATACACCTCAGTTACTCAATGCAAAGACCATACGAGCACACACACACACATAACTGATTAAATGCTCCACACAAACTAGTGCACACACACACAGATATGCTCACTGTGATTCAAGGCACAGTCTATACGAGCACATTTACACACAAACAACTCATTTTCACACAATGCGCATTCTACAGCAGCACACAGACACACATAACTCACTGTGACTCAATCTACAGCCTATATTATCACACAGACACACACAAGGCTCACTGTGACTCAATGACGTTTGTAGCACCACACACACACACACAAACACACACACACACCTCAGTGGCTCAATGCAAACGCATACACTCACAGACACATACCTAACTGTGATTCAGTGCTCAACCTCTACCAGCACACACACGCACACACAGACACACACACACATGCATGGCTCATTCTGACATAATGTACAGTTCTTACCAGCACAAACACAAGCAACATATCTCACTGTAACTCAATGCTCAGACTGTACTTGCACACACACAAGGCTCCCTGTGAGTCAATGCACAGCCTATACCAGCAGAGACACACACACACTGCTCTCTATGACACAGTGCACATCCTGTACCATCACACACACACAGCTTATTGTGATGCAATACAGACTCTACACAACCAAATACACACACACACGCACAGCTCACTGTGATTCCATGCAGACTCCATACCAGTGCACAAAAACACACAGCACACAACTCAGTGTGATTCAATGCTCACTTTATACCAAAACACACATAGACACACACACCGTTCTCTGTGACTCAGTGCACAGTCCATACCAGCACTGCACACACACTCACAGCCCACCTTGAATAAAAGCACAGCCTACCCCAGCAAACACACACACACAGTTCACTGTGACTCAATGCACAGGCTATACCAGCACACACACATATACACACACAGCTTACTGCGACACAATACAGTCTCTACACCACCAAATACACACAGACACATGCACAGCTCCATGTGATTCCATGCACATTCCATGCCAGTGCATACAGACACACAAAACACACCTCAGTTTGACTCAATGCTTACAGTATGTCAAAACATACATAGACAAACACACAGCTCCCTGTTACTCAGTGCACAGTGTATGCTAGCAGAGTTACACACACAAAGAAACACACATGGCTCACTGTGAATCAACACACAGCCTGTACCTCCACACACACACACATACAAACACTCACACACAGCTTAGTGTGACTCAATGCAAAGCATATACCACCACGTGCACTCACACAAACACTCACCTCCCTGTGACTCAGTGCATAGCATATAACATTCCACACACACACACACACCTCACTGTGACTGAATGCACAGCCTGTACCAGCACACACACATACAAAAACTCACACATGGTTGTGACTCAATGTACAATCCACACCAGCACATACACACACACGACACCTGTGTGAGTCAATGCTCAGTTTATACCAGCACAACCACACGGCTCACTGTGACTCAGTGCACAGCGTATGACATCACACACACACACACACATACACCTCGCTGTGACTCAATGCACAGCCTGTACCTGCACATAAACACACACACACATCACTGTGATGCGATATGCAGCCTATACCAGCACACACACACACACCAAAGTCTGACTAAATGGTCAGCCTATATGAGAACACACAGACACACACATCCCTCACTGTGACACAATGCACAGTTTATACAAGCCTGCACACACTCACACGACACTGTGACTCAATGCACAATCTGTAATAGCCCACACACGCACACATACACACCTTATTGTGAATCAATGCACAGCCTATATGTGAACACACACATACTAACATGCACTCACACATGTCTCACGGTGACTCAATCGCCTATACAAGCACACACACATGGCTCACTGTGAGTCAGTGCCCACTCCATACCAGCACCAAACACACAACACAGCTCACTGTGACTCAAGGCACAGTGTATGGCAGCACACACACACACAGACACACTCATACCCACATCTCATTGTGCCTCTAAGCCTGTGAAAGTACACACACAATGAAACAAACACCCCTTACTGTGACTCACTGCACATCCTATACCAGTGCACTCACACACACACACACATGGCTGACTGTGAATCAATGCACACTCTATACCAGGACACACACACACACACACACGGCTCCCTGTGACTCAGTGCACAGGATATGCTAGCAGACATACACACACAGAGAAGCACATACGTCAAACTGTGAGTCAATCCACAGACAATACCTCCACACACGCACCTATACTGACACTCAAAAACTCAGCCCAGTGTGATTCAATGCAAATTCTATACCAGAAAATGCACACACACACACACACAAACCTCCCCATGAATCAGTGCATAGCACATAACATCACACACATACACCTCACTGTGACTCAATGTGTTGCCTCTACCTGCACATACACTCACAAACAACTCAATATGACTCAATGTGCAGGCTGTACCAGCACACACACACATACATGTGCACACACACCTCAGTTTGCCTCAATTGTCAGCCTATACCAGAACACACAGACACACACACCTCTCACTCTGACTCAATGCACAACCTATACCAGCGTGCACACACACTCACATGGCACAGTGAATCAAGGCACAATTTTACCAGCACATGCACACACACCTCAGAGGGACTCAAAGCTCAGCCTATACCAGAACACACACACACACACACATGCACAGATGCAGACCTCACTGCGACTCTATGCACAGCCTATACCAGAACACACACACATACCAACACGCACTCACACATGGCTCACTGGTACTCAATCAACCGCCTATACAAGCACACACACACACAGCTTGCTGTGACCCAATGCAGTCTGTATCACCACACACTCACACACACAACCATGTGTCAATAAAGCCCATACCAGCACACAATCTCACATGCACACACACACACACACTTGACTGTGACAGAAAACGCTTCCTGTACCAGCACACACACACACAAACACCTCACTGTGAATCAATGCACAGCTATTATCAGCACACACATACACACACAGCTCACAGTGACTCAATACAGAGTCTATACCAGCACACACACACACACACACACACACACATATATGACTCACTGACTCAATGCACAGCCTGTACTGGCACACACACAAGTCTTGCTGTGACTCAATGCAGAGTCTAAACCAGCATACAAACACATGGCTCACTGTGACTCAATGTAATTCCTATGCCAGCACACACTCACATAGACACATGCATGGCTCTCTCTGATTCAATGCACGTCCTATACCATCACATACACACACACACACACGCAAAGTCACTGTGACACAATGCACAGCCTATACCACAACACCCATGCAAAGACACATATGCACGGCTCATTGTGACTCCATACACACCCTATACTATCACATACACACATTCACACGTGGCTCATTGTGAATCAGTGCACAGTCTGTAGTTCCAGGTATACACACACAGACACACACCTCAGTGGCTCTATGCAAAGCCCATACCATCACACACACACACACATACACACACAGCTCACTGTGAATCAGTGTACAGTCTTCAGCTCCATGTACATACACACACAACACACCTTAGTGAATCAATGCAGAGACCATACCAGCATACACACACACATACACACACCTGAGACTCAATGCTCTGCCTATTCCAGCACACACACGCACACACACGGATCACTGTGATTCAATACCAGCCTGTATGTGCACACACACACACTCTCACACACACTGCCATGTGACTCAATGCAGTTTATACCACCACACTGACACACAGACACACACACACACCTCACTGTGACTCAATGCCAAGCCCATACAAGTAAACAGACACACACAACCATGGCTCACTGAGACTCAATGAACAGTGTATACTAGCACATACAAACACAAGGCTCAATGTGAGTCAATGCATAGCCTATACCCGCACACACACACACACACAGAAACACCCCTTAATGTGGCTCAGTGCACAGCCTATTGAAGTGCACACACACACACACACACACACACACTGCTCAGTAATTCAATGCAAATCCCATATCAGTATACACATACATATACACTAACCTAGGTGTGACTCAATTCTCAGCCTATAGCAGCACACACACACACCTTACTCTGACTCCTGCAGACTCTACAGCACCAAATACACAAACACTAACACACGGCTGAGATTCAATGCACAGTCCACACCAGCAAAGGCACACACACCACACCACACTGTGACTCAATGCTCAGATTATACCAGCACACACACACAGCTCACTGTGTCCTAGTGCACAGCATATAACATCACACACACACACACACCACACACTGTGACTCAATGCGCAGCCTGTACCTGCACATACACACACACACACCTCACTGTGACAAAATGTGCAGCCTATACCAGCACACACACACAGACACACACACCTCAATGTGACATAATGGTCAGCCTATACCAGAACACGCAGACACACACACACATCACTGTGACTCAATGCACAGACTATACCAGCGTGCACACAAACACACAGCACTCTGACTCAATGTACAATGTATACCAAAACATACAAGCATACACACACACCTCAGTGTGTTTCAAAGCACAGCCTATACCAGCACACACACATACACACCTGCACAGATACAGGATTCACTGTGACTCAATGCACAGCCTATAGAAGAACACACACACATACCAACGTGCACACACACATGGCTCACCGTGACTCAATCAATCGCCTATACCAGCACATACACACATGACTCACTGTGACTCAATGCAGTCTTTCGCACAACAGACACACACACCCCATTGAATCAATGAAAGCCCACCAACACACACCCTCTCATAGACACACACACATGGCTCACTGTGACTCAATGCACAGTCTGTATCACCACACACACACATACACCTCAGTTACTCAATGCAAAGACCATACGAGCACACACACACACACACATAACTGATTAAATGCTCCACACAAACTAGTGCACACACACACAGATATGCTCACTGTGATTCAAGGCACAGTCTATACGAGCACATTTACACACAAACAACTCATTTTCACACAATGCGCAGTCTACAGCAGCACACAGACACACATAACTCACTGTGACTCAATCCACAGCCTATATTATCACACAGACACACACAAGGCTCACTGTGACTCAATGACGTTTGTAGCACCACACACACACACACAAACACACACAGACACCTCAGTGGCTCAATGCAAACGCATACACTCACAGACACATACCTAACTGTGATTCAGTGCTCAACCTCTACCAGCACACACACGCACACACAGACACACACACACATGCATGGCTCATTCTGACATAATGTACAGTTCTTACCAACACAAACACAAGCAACATATCTCACTGTAACTCAATGCTCAGACTGTACTTGCACACACACAAGGCTCCCTGTGAGTCAATGCACAGCCTATACCAGCAGAGACACACACACACTGCTCTCTATGACACAGTGCACATCCTGTACCATCACACACACACAGCTTATTGTGATGCAATACAGACTCTACACAACCAAATACACACACACACGCACAGCTCACTGTGATTCCATGCAGACTCCATACCAGTGCACAAAAACACACAGCACACAACTCAGTGTGATTCAATGCTCACTTTATACCAAAACACACATAGACACACACACCATTCTCTGTGACTCAGTGCACAGTCCATACCAGCACTGCACACACACTCACAGCTCACCTTGAATCAAAGCACAGCCTAACCCAGCAAACACACACACACAGTTCACTGTGACTCAATGCACAGGCTATACCAGCACACACACATATACACACACAGCTTACTGTGACACAATACAGTCTCTACACCACCAAATACACACAGACACACGCACAGCTCCATGTGATTCCATGCACATTCCATGCCAGTGCATACAGACACACAAAACACACCTCAGTTTGACTCAATGCTTACAGTATGTCAAAACATACATAGACAAACACACAGCTCCCTGTTACTCAGTGCACAGTGTATGCTAGCAGAGTTACACACACAAAGAAACACACATGGCTCACTGTGAATCAACACACAGCCTGTACCTCCACACACACACACATACAAACACTCACACACAGCTTAGTGTGACTCAATGCAAAGCATATACCACCACGTGCACTCACACAAACACTCACCTCCCTGTGACTCAGTGCATAGCATATAACATTCCACACACACACACACACCTCACTGTGACTGAATGCACAGCCTGTACCAGCACACACACATACAAAAACTCACACATGGTTGTGACTCAATGTACAATCCACACCAGCACATACACACACACGATACCTGTGTGAGTCAATGCTCAGTTTATACCAGCACAACCACACGGCTCAGTGTGACTCAGTGCACAGCGTATGACATCACACACACACACACACACACATACACCTCGCTGTGACTCAATGCACAGCCTGTACCTGCGCATAAACACACACACACATCACTGTGATGCGATATGCAGCCTATACCAGCACACACACACACACCAAAGTCTGACTAAATGGTCAGCCTATATGAGAACACACAGACACACACATCCCTCACTGTGACACAATGCACAGTCTATACCAGCCTGCACACACTCACACGACACTGTGACTCAATGCACAATCTGTAATAGCCCACACACGCACTCATACACACCTTATTGTGAATCAATGCACAGCCTATATGTGAACACACACATACTAACATGCACTCACACATGTCTCACGGTGACTCAATCGCCTATACAAGCACACACACATGGCTCACTGTGAGTCAGTGCCCACTCCATACCAGCACCAAACACACAACACAGCTCACTGTGACTCAAGGCACAGTGTATGGCAGCACACACACACACAGACACACTCATACCCACATCTCATTGTGCCTCTAAGCCTGTGAAAGCACACACACAATGAAACAAACACCCCTCACTGTGACTCACTGCACATCCTATACCAGTGCACTCACACACACACACACATGGCTGACTGTGAATCAATGCACACTCTATACCAGGACACACACACACACACACACACGGCTCCCTGTGACTCAGTGCACAGGATATGCTAGCAGACATACACACACAGAGAAGCACATACGTCAAACTGTGAGTCAATCCACAGCCCATACCTCCACACACGCACATATACTGACACTCAAAAACTCAGCTCAGTGTAATTCAATGCAAATTCTATACCAGAAAATGCACACACACACACACACAAACCTCCCCATGAATCAGTGCATAGCACATAACATCACACACATACACCTCACTGTGACTCAATGTGTTGCCTCTACCTGCACATACACTCACAAACAACTCAATATGACTCAATGTGCAGGCTGTACCAGCACACACACACATACATGTGCACACACACCTCAGTTTGCCTCAATTGTCAGCCTATACCAGAACACACAGACACACACACCTCTCACTCTGACTCAATGCACAACCTATACCAGCGTGCACACACACTCACATGGCACAGTGAATCAAGGCACAATTTTACCAGCACATGCACACACACCTCAGAGGGACTCAAAGCTCAGCCTATACCAGAACACACACACACACACACATGCACAGATGCAGACCTCACTGCGACTCTATGCACAGCCTATACCAGAACACACACACATACCAACACTCACTCACACATGGCTAACTGGTACTCAATCAACCGCCTATACAAACACACACACACACAGCTTGCTGTGACCCAATGCAGTCTGTATCACCACACACTCACACACACAACCATGTGTCAATAAAGCCCATACCAGCACACAAACTCACATGCGCACACACACACACACCTGACTGTGACTGAAAACGCTTCCTGTACCAGCACACACACACACAAACACCTCACTGTGACTCAATGCACAGCCTATATGAGCACACACATACACACACAGCTCACAGTGACTCAATACAGAGTCTATACCAGCACACACACACACACACAAACACACACATATATTACTCACTGACTCAATGCACAGCCTGTACTGACACACACACAAGACTTGCTGTGACTGAATGCAGAGTCTAAACCAGCATATAAACACATGGTTCACTGTGACTCAATGTAATGCCTATGCCAGCACACACAAACAGAGACACATGCATGGCTCTCTCTGATTCAATGCACGTCCTATACCATCACATACACACACACACACACGCACAGTCACTGTGACACAATGCACAGCCTATACCACAACACCCATGCAAAGACACATATGCACGGCTCATTGTGACTCCATGCACACCCTATACTATCACATACACACATTCACACATGGCTCATTGTGAATCAATGCACAGTCTGTAGTTCCAGGTATACACACACAGACACACACATCAGTGACTCAATGCAAAGCCCATACCATCACACACACACACACATACACACACAGCTCACTGTGAATCAGTGTACAGTCTTCAGCTCCATGTACATACACACAGAACACACCTTAGTGAATCAATGCAGAGACCATACCAGCATACACACACACATACACACACCTGAGACTCAATGTTCTGCCTATTCCAGCACACACACGCACACACACGGATCACTGTGATTCAATACCAGCCTGTATTTGCACACACACACACTCTCACACACACCACCGTGTGACTCAATGCAGTTTATACCACCACACAGACACACAGACACACACACACCTCACTGTGACTCAATGCCAAGCCCATACATGTAAACAGACACACACAACCATGGCTCACTGAGACTCAATGAACAGTGTATACTAGCACATACAAACACAAGGCTCAATGTGAGTCAATGCATAGCCTATACCCGCACACACACACAGAGAAACACCCCTTAATGTGGCTCAGTGCACAGCCTATTGCAGTGCACACACACACACACACACTGCTCAGTAATTCAATGCAAATCCCGTATCAGTATACACATACACATACACTCACCTAGGTGTGACTCAATTCTCAGCCTATAGCAGCACACACACACACCTTACTCTGACTCATGCAGACTCTACAGCACCAAATACACAAACACTAACACAGGGCTGGGATTCAATGCACAGTCCATACCAGCACACCACACTGTGACTCAATGCTCAGATTATACCAGCACACACACACGGCTCACTGTGTCCTAGTGCACAGCATATAACATCACACACACACACACACCACACACTGTGACTCAATGCGCAGCCTGTACCTGCACATACACACACACACACCTCACTGTGACAAAATGTGCAGCCTATACCAGCACACACACACAGACACACACACCTCAATGTGACATAATGGTCAGCCTATACCAGAACACGCAGACACACACACACATCACTGTGACTCAATGCACAGACTATACCAGCGTGCACACAAACACACAGCACTCTGACTCAATGTACAATGTATACCAAAACATACAAGCATACACACACACCTCAGTGTGTTTCAAAGCACAGCCTATACCAGCACACACACATACACACCTGCACAGATACAGGATTCACTGTGACTCAATGCACAGCCTATAGAAGAACACACACACATACCAACGTGCACACACACATGGCTCACCGTGACTCAATCAATCGCCTATACCAGCACATACACACATGACTCACTGTGACTCAATGCAGTCTTTCGCACAACAGACACACACACCCCATTGAATCAATGAAAGCCCACCAACACACACCCTCTCATAGACACACACACATGGCTCACTGTGACTCAATGCACAGTCTGTATCACCACACACACACATACACCTCAGTTACTCAATGCAAAGACCATACGAGCACACACACACACACACATAACTGATTAAATGCTCCACACAAACTAGTGCACACACACACAGATATGCTCACTGTGATTCAAGGCACAGTCTATACGAGCACATTTACACACAAACAACTCATTTTCACACAATGCGCAGTCTACAGCAGCACACAGACACACATAACTCACTGTGACTCAATCCACAGCCTATATTATCACACAGACACACACAAGGCTCACTGTGACTCAATGACGTTTGTAGCACCACACACACACACACAAACACACACAGACACCTCAGTGGCTCAATGCAAACGCATACACTCACAGACACATACCTAACTGTGATTCAGTGCTCAACCTCTACCAGCACACACACGCACACACAGACACACACACACATGCATGGCTCATTCTGACATAATGTACAGTTCTTACCAACACAAACACAAGCAACATATCTCACTGTAACTCAATGCTCAGACTGTACTTGCACACACACAAGGCTCCCTGTGAGTCAATGCACAGCCTATACCAGCAGAGACACACACACACTGCTCTCTATGACACAGTGCACATCCTGTACCATCACACACACACAGCTTATTGTGATGCAATACAGACTCTACACAACCAAATACACACACACACGCACAGCTCACTGTGATTCCATGCAGACTCCATACCAGTGCACAAAAACACACAGCACACAACTCAGTGTGATTCAATGCTCACTTTATACCAAAACACACATAGACACACACACCATTCTCTGTGACTCAGTGCACAGTCCATACCAGCACTGCACACACACTCACAGCTCACCTTGAATCAAAGCACAGCCTAACCCAGCAAACACACACACACAGTTCACTGTGACTCAATGCACAGGCTATACCAGCACACACACATATACACACACAGCTTACTGTGACACAATACAGTCTCTACACCACCAAATACACACAGACACACGCACAGCTCCATGTGATTCCATGCACATTCCATGCCAGTGCATACAGACACACAAAACACACCTCAGTTTGACTCAATGCTTACAGTATGTCAAAACATACATAGACAAACACACAGCTCCCTGTTACTCAGTGCACAGTGTATGCTAGCAGAGTTACACACACAAAGAAACACACATGGCTCACTGTGAATCAACACACAGCCTGTACCTCCACACACACACACATACAAACACTCACACACAGCTTAGTGTGACTCAATGCAAAGCATATACCACCACGTGCACTCACACAAACACTCACCTCCCTGTGACTCAGTGCATAGCATATAACATTCCACACACACACACACACCTCACTGTGACTGAATGCACAGCCTGTACCAGCACACACACATACAAAAACTCACACATGGTTGTGACTCAATGTACAATCCACACCAGCACATACACACACACGATACCTGTGTGAGTCAATGCTCAGTTTATACCAGCACAACCACACGGCTCAGTGTGACTCAGTGCACAGCGTATGACATCACACACACACACACACACACATACACCTCGCTGTGACTCAATGCACAGCCTGTACCTGCGCATAAACACACACACACATCACTGTGATGCGATATGCAGCCTATACCAGCACACACACACACACCAAAGTCTGACTAAATGGTCAGCCTATATGAGAACACACAGACACACACATCCCTCACTGTGACACAATGCACAGTCTATACCAGCCTGCACACACTCACACGACACTGTGACTCAATGCACAATCTGTAATAGCCCACACACGCACTCATACACACCTTATTGTGAATCAATGCACAGCCTATATGTGAACACACACATACTAACATGCACTCACACATGTCTCACGGTGACTCAATCGCCTATACAAGCACACACACATGGCTCACTGTGAGTCAGTGCCCACTCCATACCAGCACCAAACACACAACACAGCTCACTGTGACTCAAGGCACAGTGTATGGCAGCACACACACACACAGACACACTCATACCCACATCTCATTGTGCCTCTAAGCCTGTGAAAGCACACACACAATGAAACAAACACCCCTCACTGTGACTCACTGCACATCCTATACCAGTGCACTCACACACACACACACATGGCTGACTGTGAATCAATGCACACTCTATACCAGGACACACACACACACACACACACGGCTCCCTGTGACTCAGTGCACAGGATATGCTAGCAGACATACACACACAGAGAAGCACATACGTCAAACTGTGAGTCAATCCACAGCCCATACCTCCACACACGCACATATACTGACACTCAAAAACTCAGCTCAGTGTAATTCAATGCAAATTCTATACCAGAAAATGCACACACACACACACACAAACCTCCCCATGAATCAGTGCATAGCACATAACATCACACACATACACCTCACTGTGACTCAATGTGTTGCCTCTACCTGCACATACACTCACAAACAACTCAATATGACTCAATGTGCAGGCTGTACCAGCACACACACACATACATGTGCACACACACCTCAGTTTGCCTCAATTGTCAGCCTATACCAGAACACACAGACACACACACCTCTCACTCTGACTCAATGCACAACCTATACCAGCGTGCACACACACTCACATGGCACAGTGAATCAAGGCACAATTTTACCAGCACATGCACACACACCTCAGAGGGACTCAAAGCTCAGCCTATACCAGAACACACACACACACACACATGCACAGATGCAGACCTCACTGCGACTCTATGCACAGCCTATACCAGAACACACACACATACCAACACTCACTCACACATGGCTAACTGGTACTCAATCAACCGCCTATACAAACACACACACACACAGCTTGCTGTGACCCAATGCAGTCTGTATCACCACACACTCACACACACAACCATGTGTCAATAAAGCCCATACCAGCACACAAACTCACATGCGCACACACACACACACCTGACTGTGACTGAAAACGCTTCCTGTACCAGCACACACACACACAAACACCTCACTGTGACTCAATGCACAGCCTATATGAGCACACACATACACACACAGCTCACAGTGACTCAATACAGAGTCTATACCAGCACACACACACACACACAAACACACACATATATTACTCACTGACTCAATGCACAGCCTGTACTGACACACACACAAGACTTGCTGTGACTGAATGCAGAGTCTAAACCAGCATATAAACACATGGTTCACTGTGACTCAATGTAATGCCTATGCCAGCACACACAAACAGAGACACATGCATGGCTCTCTCTGATTCAATGCACGTCCTATACCATCACATACACACACACACACACGCACAGTCACTGTGACACAATGCACAGCCTATACCACAACACCCATGCAAAGACACATATGCACGGCTCATTGTGACTCCATGCACACCCTATACTATCACATACACACATTCACACATGGCTCATTGTGAATCAATGCACAGTCTGTAGTTCCAGGTATACACACACAGACACACACATCAGTGACTCAATGCAAAGCCCATACCATCACACACACACACACATACACACACAGCTCACTGTGAATCAGTGTACAGTCTTCAGCTCCATGTACATACACACAGAACACACCTTAGTGAATCAATGCAGAGACCATACCAGCATACACACACACATACACACACCTGAGACTCAATGTTCTGCCTATTCCAGCACACACACGCACACACACGGATCACTGTGATTCAATACCAGCCTGTATTTGCACACACACACACTCTCACACACACCACCGTGTGACTCAATGCAGTTTATACCACCACACAGACACACAGACACACACACACCTCACTGTGACTCAATGCCAAGCCCATACATGTAAACAGACACACACAACCATGGCTCACTGAGACTCAATGAACAGTGTATACTAGCACATACAAACACAAGGCTCAATGTGAGTCAATGCATAGCCTATACCCGCACACACACACAGAGAAACACCCCTTAATGTGGCTCAGTGCACAGCCTATTGCAGTGCACACACACACACACACACTGCTCAGTAATTCAATGCAAATCCCGTATCAGTATACACATACACATACACTCACCTAGGTGTGACTCAATTCTCAGCCTATAGCAGCACACACACACACCTTACTCTGACTCATGCAGACTCTACAGCACCAAATACACAAACACTAACACAGGGCTGGGATTCAATGCACAGTCCATACCAGCACACCACACTGTGACTCAATGCTCAGATTATACCAGCACACACACACGGCTCACTGTGTCCTAGTGCACAGCATATAACATCACACACACACACACACCACACACTGTGACTCAATGCGCAGCCTGTACCTGCACATACACACAGACACACCTCACTGTGACAAAATGTGCAGCCTATACCAGCACACACACACAGACACACACACCTCAATGTGACATAATGGTCAGCCTATACCAGAACACGCAGACACACACACACATCACTGTGACTCAATGCACAGACTATACCAGCGTGCACACAAACACACAGCACTCTGACTCAATGTACAATGTATACCAAAACATACAAGCATACACACACACCTCAGTGTGTTTCAAAGCACAGCCTATACCAGCACACACACATACACACCTGCACAGATACAGGATTCACTGTGACTCAATGCACAGCCTATAGAAGAACACACACACATACCAACGTGCACACACACATGGCTCACCGTGACTCAATCAATCGCCTATACCAGCACATACACACATGACTCACTGTGACTCAATGCAGTCTTTCGCACAACAGACACACACACCCCATTGAATCAATGAAAGCCCACCAACACACACCCTCTCATAGACACACACACATCGCTCACTGTGACTCAATGCACAGTCTGTATCACCACACACACACATACACCTCAGTTACTCAATGCAAAGACCATATGAGCACACACACACACACACATAACTGATTAAATGCTCCACACAAACTAGTGCACACACACACAGATATGCTCACTGTGATTCAAGGCACAGTCTATACGAGCACATTTACACACAAAGAACTCATTTTCACACAATGCGCAGTCTACAGCAGCACACAGACACACATAACTCACTGTGACTCAATCCACAGCCTATATTATCACACAGACACACACAAGGCTCACTGTGACTCAATGACGTTTGTAGCACCACACACACACACACAAACACACACATACACCTCAGTGGCTCAATGCAAACGCATACACTCACAGACACATACCTAACTGTGATTCAGTGCTCAACCTCTACCAGCACACACACGCACACACAGACACACACACACATGCATGGCTCATTCTGACATAATGTACAGTTCTTACCAACACAAACACAAGCAACATATCTCACTGTAACTCAATGCTCAGACTGTACTTGCACACACACAAGGCTCCCTGTGAGTCAATGCACAGCCTATACCAGCAGAGACACACACACACTGCTCTCTATGACACAGTGCACATCCTGTACCATCACACACACACACAGCTTATTGTGATGCAATACAGACTCTACACAACCAAATACACACACACACGCACAGCTCACTGTGATTCCATGCAGACTCCATACCAGTGCACAAAAACACACAGCACACAACTCAGTGTGATTCAATGCTCACTTTATACCAAAACACACATAGACACACACACCGTTCTCTGTGACTCAGTGCACAGTCCATACCAGCACTGCACACACACTCACAGCTCACCTTGAATCAAAGCACAGCCTACCCCAGCAAACACACACACACAGTTCACTGTGACTCAATGCACAGGCTATACCAGCACACACACATATACACACACAGCTTACTGTGACACAATACAGTCTCTACACCACCAAATACACACAGACACACGCACAGCTCCATGTGATCCCATGCACATTCCATGCCAGTGCATACAGACACACAAAACACACCTCAGTTTGACTCAATGCTCACAGTATGTCAAAACATACATAGACAAACACACAGCTCCCTGTTACTCAGTGCACAGTGTATGCTAGCAGAGTTACACACACAAAGAAACACACATGGCTCACTGTGAATCAACACACAGCCTGTACCTCCACACACACACACATACAAACACTCACACACAGCTTAGTGTGACTCAATGCAAAGCATATACCACCACGTGCACTCACACAAACACTCACCTCCCTGTGACTCAGTGCATAGCATATAACATTCCACACACACACACACACCTCACTGTGACTGAATGCACAGCCTGTACCAGCACACACACATACAAAAACTCACACATGGTTGTGACTCAATGTACAATCCACACCAGCACATACACACACACGATACCTGTGTGAGTCAATGCTCAGTTTATACCAGCACAACCACACGGCTCACTGTGACTCAGTGCACAGCGTATGACATCACACACACACACACACACACACACCTCGCTGTGACTCAATGCACAGCCTGTACCTGCGCATAAACACACACACACATCACTGTGATGCGATATGCAGCCTATACCAGCACACACACACACACCAAAGTCTGACTAAATGGTCAGCCTATATGAGAACACACAGACACACACATCCCTCACTGTGACACAATGCACAGTCTATACCAGCCTGCACACACTCACACGACACTGTGACTCAATGCACAATCTGTAATAGCCCACACACGCACTCATACATACCTTATTGTGAATCAATGCACAGCCTATATGTGAACACACACATACTAACATGCACTCACACATGTCTCACGGTGACTCAATCGCCTATACAAGCACACACACATGGCTCACTGTGAGTCAGTGCCCACTCCATACCAGCACCAAACACACAACACAGCTCACTGTGACTCAAGGCACAGTGTATGGCAGCACACACACACACAGACACACTCATACCCACATCTCATTGTGCCTCTAAGCCTGTGAAAGCACACACACAATGAAACAAACACCCCTCACTGTGACTCACTGCACATCCTATACCAGTGCACTCACACACACACACACATGGCTGACTGTGAATCAATGCACACTCTATACCAGGACACACACACACACACACACACACGGCTCCCTGTGACTCAGTGCACAGGATATGCTAGCAGACATACACACACAGAGAAGCACATACGTCAAACTGTGAGTCAATCCACAGCCCATACCTCCACACACGCACATATACTGACACTCAAAAACTCAGCTCAGTGTGATTCAATGCAAATTCTATACCAGAAAATGCACACACACACACACACAAACCTCCCCATGAATCAGTGCATAGCACATAACATCACACACATACACCTCACTGTGACTCAATGTGTTGCCTCTACCTGCACATACACTCACAAACAACTCAATATGACTCAATGTGCAGGCTGTACCAGCACACACACACATACATGTGCACACACACCTCAGTTTGCCTCAATTGTCAGCCTATACCAGAACACACAGACACACACACCTCTCACTCTGACTCAATGCACAACCTATACCAGCGTGCACACACACTCACATGGCACAGTGAATCAAGGCACAATTTTACCAGCACATGCACACACACCTCAGAGGGACTCAAAGCTCAGCCTATACCAGAACACACACACACACACACATGCACAGATGCAGACCTCACTGCGACTCTATGCACAGTCTATACCAGAACACACACACATACCAACACGCACTCACACATGGCTCACTGGTACTCAATCAACCGCCTATACAAGCACACACACACACAGCTTGCTGTGACCCAATGCAGTCTGTATCACCACACACTCACACACACAACCATGTGTCAATAAAGCCCATACCAGCACACAATCTCACATGCACACACACACACACACTTGACTGTGACAGAAAACACTTCCTGTACCAGCACACACACACACAAACACCTCACTGTGAATCAATGCACAGCTATTATCAGCACACACATACACACACAGCTCACAGTGACTCAATACAGAGTCTATACCAGCACACACACACACACACACACACACATATATGACTCACTGACTCAATGCACAGCCTGTACTGGCACACACACAAGTCTTGCTGTGACTCAATGCAGAGTCTAAACCAGCATACAAACACATGGCTCACTGTGACTCAATGTAATTCCTATGCCAGCACACACAAACATAGACACATGCATGGCTCTCTCTGATTCAATGCACGTCCTATACCATCACATACACACACACACACACGCAAAGTCACTGTGACACAATGCACAGCCTATACCACAACACCCATGCAAAGACACATATGCACGGCTCATTGTGACTCCATGCACACCCTATACTATCACATACACACATTCACACGTGGCTCATTGTGAATCAGTGCACAGTCTGTAGTTCCAGGTATACACACACAGACACACACCTCAGTGGCTCTATGCAAAGCCCATACCATCACACACACACACACATACACACACAGCTCACTGTGAATCAGTGTACAGTCTTCAGCTCCATGTACATACACACACAACACACCTTAGTGAATCAATGCAGAGACCATACCAGCATACACACACACATACACACACCTGAGACTCAATGCTCTGCCTATTCCAGCACACACACGCACACACACGGATCACTGTGATTCAATACCAGCCTGTATGTGCACACACACACACTCTCACACACACTGCCATGTGACTCAATGCAGTTTATACCACCACACTGACACACAGACACACACACACACCTCACTGTGACTCAATGCCAAGCCCATACAAGTAAACAGACACACACAACCATGGCTCACTGAGACTCAATGAACAGTGTATACTAGCACATACAAACACAAGGCTCAATGTGAGTCAATGCATAGCCTATACCCGCACACACACACACACACAGAAACACCCCTTAATGTGGCTCAGTGCACAGCCTATTGAAGTGCACACACACACACACACACACACTGCTCAGTAATTCAATGCAAATCCCATATCAGTATACACATACATATACACTAACCTAGGTGTGACTCAATTCTCAGCCTATAGCAGCACACACACACACCTTACTCTGACTCCTGCAGACTCTACAGCACCAAATACACAAACACTAACACACGGCTGAGATTCAATGCACAGTCCACACCAGCAAAGGCACACACACCACACCACACTGTGACTCAATGCTCAGATTATACCAGCACACACACACAGCTCACTGTGTCCTAGTGCACAGCATATAACATCACACACACACACACACCACACACTGTGACTCAATGCGCAGCCTGTACCTGCACATACACACACACACACCTCACTGTGACAAAATGTGCAGCCTATACCAGCGCACACACACAGACACACACACCTCAATGTGACATAATGGTCAGCCTATACCAGAACACGCAGACACACACACACATCACTGTGACTCAATGCACAGACTATACCAGCGTGCACACAAACACACAGCACTCTGACTCAATGTACAATGTATACCAAAACATACAAGCATACACACACACCTCAGTGTGTTTCAAAGCACAGCCTATACCAGCACACACACATACACACCTGCACAGATACAGGATTCACTGTGACTCAATGCACAGCCTATAGAAGAACACACACACATACCAACGTGCACACACACATGGCTCACCGTGACTCAATCAATCGCCTATACCAGCACATACACACATGACTCACTGTGACTCAATGCAGTCTTTCGCACAACAGACACACACACCCCATTGAATCAATGAAAGCCCACCAACACACACCCTCTCGTAGACACACACACATGGCTCACTGTGACTCAATGCACAGTCTGTATCACCACACACACACATACACCTCAGTTACTCAATGCAAAGACCATACGAGCACACACACACACATAACTGATTAAATGCTCCACACAAACTAGTGCACACACACACAGATATGCTCACTGTGATTCAAGGCACAGTCTATACGAGCACATTTACACACAAACAACTCATTTTCACACAATGCGCAGTCTACAGCAGCACACAGACACACATAACTCACTGTGACTCAATCTACAGCCTATATTATCACACAGACACACACAAGGCTCACTGTGACTCAATGACGTTTGTAGCACCACACACACACACACAAACACACACACACACCTCAGTGGCTCAATGCAAACGCATACACTCACAGACACATACCTAACTGTGATTCAGTGCTCAACCTCTACCAGCACACACACGCACACACAGACACACACACACATGCATGGCTCATTCTGACATAATGTACAGTTCTTACCAGCACAAACACAAGCAACATATCTCACTGTAACTCAATGCTCAGACTGTACTTGCACACACACAAGGCTCCCTGTGAGTCAATGCACAGCCTATACCAGCAGAGACACACACACACTGCTCTCTATGACACAGTGCACATCCTGTACCATCACACACACACAGCTTATTGTGATACAATACAGACTCTACACAACCAAATACACACACACACGCACAGCTCACTGTGATTCCATGCAGACTCCATACCAGTGCACAAAAACACACAGCACACAACTCAGTGTGATTCAATGCTCACTTTATACCAAAACACACATAGACACACACACCGTTCTCTGTGACTCAGTGCACAGTCCATACCAGCACTGCTCACACACTCACAGCCCACCTTGAATAAAAGCACAGCCTACCCCAGCAAACACACACACACAGTTCACTGTGACTCAATGCACAGGCTATACCAGCACACACACATATACACACACAGCTTACTGCGACACAATACAGTCTCTACACCACCAAATACACACAGACACATGCACAGCTCCATGTGATTCCATGCACATTCCATGCCAGTGCATACAGACACACAAAACACACCTCAGTTTGACTCAATGCTTACAGTATGTCAAAACATACATAGACAAACACACAGCTCCCTGTTACTCAGTGCACAGTGTATGCTAGCAGAGTTACACACACAAAGAAACACACATGGCTCACTGTGAATCAACACACAGCCTGTACCTCCACACACACACACATACAAACACTCACACACAGCTTAGTGTGACTCAATGCAAAGCATATACCACCACGTGCACTCACACAAACACTCACCTCCCTGTGACTCAGTGCATAGCATATAACATTCCACACACACACACACACCTCACTGTGACTGAATGCACAGCCTGTACCAGCACACACACATACAAAAACTCACACATGGTTGTGACTCAATGTACAATCCACACCAGCACATACACACACACGACACCTGTGTGAGTCAATGCTCAGTTTATACCAGCACAACCACACGGCTCACTGTGACTCAGTGCACAGCGTATGACATCACACACACACACACACATACACCTCGCTGTGACTCAATGCACAGCCTGTACCTGCACATAAACACACACACACATCACTGTGATGCGATATGCAGCCTATACCAGCACACACACACACACCAAAGTCTGACTAAATGGTCAGCCTATATGAGAACACACAGACACACACATCCCTCACTGTGACACAATGCACAGTTTATACAAGCCTGCACACACTCACACGACACTGTGACTCAATGCACAATCTGTAATAGCCCACACACGCACACATACACACCTTATTGTGAATCAATGCACAGCCTATATGTGAACACACACATACTAACATGCACTCACACATGTCTCACGGTGACTCAATCGCCTATACAAGCACACACACATGGCTCACTGTGAGTCAGTGCCCACTCCATACCAGCACCAAACACACAACACAGCTCACTGTGACTCAAGGCACAGTGTATGGCAGCACACACACACACAGACACACTCATACCCACATCTCATTGTGCCTCTAAGCCTGTGAAAGTACACACACAATGAAATAAACACCCCTTACTGTGACTCACTGCACATCCTATACCAGTGCACTCACACACACACACACATGGCTGACTGTGAATCAATGCACACTCTATACCAGGACACACACACACACACACATGGCTCCCTGTGACTCAGTGCACAGGATATGCTAGCAGACATACACACACAGAGAAGCACATACGTCAAACTGTGAGTCAATCCACAGACAATACCTCCACACACGCACCTATACTGACACTCAAAAACTCAGCCCAGTGTGATTCAATGCAAATTCTATACCAGAAAATGCACACACACACACACACAAACCTCCCCATGAATCAGTGCATAGCACATAACATCACACACATACACCTCACTGTGACTCAATGTGTTGCCTCTACCTGCACATACACTCACAAACAACTCAATATGACTCAATGTGCAGGCTGTACCAGCACACACACACATACATGTGCACACACACCTCAGTTTGCCTCAATTGTCAGCCTATACCAGAACACACAGACACACACACCTCTCACTCTGACTCAATGCACAACCTATACCAGCGTGCACACACACTCACATGGCACAGTGAATCAAGGCACAATTTTACCAGCACATGCACACACACCTCAGAGGGACTCAATGCTCAGCCTATACCAGAACACACACACACACACACATGCACAGATGCAGACCTCACTGTGACTCTATGCACAGCCTATACCAGAACACACACACATACCAACACGCACTCACACATGGCTCACTGGTACTCAATCAACCGCCTATACAAGCACACACACACACAGCTTGCTGTGACCCAATGCAGTCTGTATCACCACACACTCACACACACAACCATGTGTCAATAAAGCCCATACCAGCACACAAACTCACATGCGCACACACACACACACCTGACTGTGACTGAAAACGCTTCCTGTACCAGCACACACACACACAAACACCTCACTGTGACTCAATGCACAGCCTATATGAGCACACACATACACACACAGCTCACAGTGACTCAATACAGAGTCTATACCAGCACACACAAACACACACACACATATATTACTCACTGACTCAATGCACAGCCTGTACTGGCACACACAGAAGTCTTGCTGTGACTCAATGCAGAGTCTAAACCAGCATACAAACACATGGTTCACCGTGACTCAATGTACTGCCTATGCCAGCACACACACACAGAGACACATGCATGGCTCTCTCTGATTCAATGCACGTCCTATACCATCACATACACACACACACACACGCACAGTCACTGTGACACAATGCACAGCCTATACCACAGCACCCATGCAAAGACACATATGCACGGCTCATTGTGACTCCATGCACACCCTATACTATCACATACACACATTCACACGTGGCTCATTGTGAATCAATGCACAGTCTGTAGTTCCAGGTATACACACACAGACACACACATCAGTGACTCAATGCAAAGCCCATACCATCACACACACACACACATACACACACAGCTCACTGTGAATCAGTGTACAGTCTTCAGCTCCATGTACATACACACAGAACACACCTTAGTGAATCAATGCAGAGACCATACCAGCATACACACACACATACACACACCTGAGACTCAATGTTCTGCCTATTCCAGCACACACACGCACACACACGGATCACTGTGATTCAATACCAGCCTGTATTTGCACACACACACACTCTCACACACACCACCGTGTGACTCAATGCAGTTTATACCACCACACAGACACACAGACACACACACACCTCACTGTGACTCAATGCCAAGCCCATACATGTAAACAGACACACACAACCATGGCTCACTGAGACTCAATGAACAGTGTATACTAGCACATACAAACACAAGGCTCAATGTGAGTCAATGCATAGCCTATACCCGCACACACACACAGAGAAACACCCCTTAATGTGGCTCAGTGCACAGCCTATTGCAGTGCACACACACACACACACTGCTCAGTAATTCAATGCAAATCCCGTATCAGTATACACATACACTTACACTCACCTAGGTGTGACTCAATTCTCAGCCTATAGCAGCACACACACACACCTTACTCTGACTCATGCAGACTCTACAGCACCAAATACACAAACACTAACACAGGGCTGGGATTCAATGCACAGTCCATACCAGCACACCACACTGTGACTCAATGCTCAGATTATACCAGCACACACACACGGCTCACTGTGTCCTAGTGCACAGCATATAACATCACACACACACACACACCACACACTGTGACTCAATGCGCAGCCTGTACCTGCACATACACACACACACACCTCACTGTGACAAAATGTGCAGCCTATACCAGCACACACACACAGACACACACACCTCAATGTGACATAATGGTCAGCCTATACCAGAACACGCAGACACACACACACATCACTGTGACTCAATGCACAGACTATACCAGCGTGCACACAAACACACAGCACTCTGACTCAATGTACAATGTATACCAAAACATACAAGCATACACACACACCTCAGTGTGTTTCAAAGCACAGCCTATACCAGCACACACACATACACACCTGCACAGATACAGGATTCACTGTGACTCAATGCACAGCCTATAGAAGAACACACACACATACCAACGTGCACACACACATGGCTCACCGTGACTCAATCAATCGCCTATACCAGCACATACACACATGACTCACTGTGACTCAATGCAGTCTTTCGCACAACAGACACACACACCCCATTGAATCAATGAAAGCCCACCAACACACACCCTCTCATAGACACACACACATGGCTCACTGTGACTCAATGCACAGTCTGTATCACCACACACACACATACACCTCAGTTACTCAATGCAAAGACCATACGAGCACACACACACACATAACTGATTAAATGCTCCACACAAACTAGTGCACACACACACAGATATGCTCACTGTGATTCAAGGCACAGTCTATACGAGCACATTTACACACAAACAACTCATTTTCACACAATGCGCAGTCTACAGCAGCACACAGACACACATAACTCACTGTGACTCAATCTACAGCCTATATTATCACACAGACACACACAAGGCTCACTGTGACTCAATGACGTTTGTAGCACCACACACACACACACAAACACACACACACACCTCAGTGGCTCAATGCAAACGCATACACTCACAGACACATACCTAACTGTGATTCAGTGCTCAACCTCTACCAGCACACACACGCACACACAGACACACACACACATGCATGGCTCATTCTGACATAATGTACAGTTCTTACCAGCACAAACACAAGCAACATATCTCACTGTAACTCAATGCTCAGACTGTACTTGCACACACACAAGGCTCCCTGTGAGTCAATGCACAGCCTATACCAGCAGAGACACACACACACTGCTCTCTATGACACAGTGCACATCCTGTACCATCACACACACACAGCTTATTGTGATGCAATACAGACTCTACACAACCAAATACACACACACACGCACAGCTCACTGTGATTCCATGCAGACTCCATACCAGTGCACAAAAACACACAGCACACAACTCAGTGTGATTCAATGCTCACTTTATACCAAAACACACATAGACACACACACCGTTCTCTGTGACTCAGTGCACAGTCCATACCAGCACTGCACACACACTCACAGCCCACCTTGAATCAAAGCACAGCCTACCCCAGCAAACACACACACACAGTTCACTGTGACTCAATGCACAGGCTATACCAGCACACACACATATACACACACAGCTTACTGCGACACAATACAGTCTCTACACCACCAAATACACACAGACACATGCACAGCTCCATGTGATTCCATGCACATTCCATGCCAGTGCATACAGACACACAAAACACACCTCAGTTTGACTCAATGCTTACAGTATGTCAAAACATACATAGACAAACACACAGCTCCCTGTTACTCAGTGCACAGTGTATGCTAGCAGAGTTACACACACAAAGAAACACACATGGCTCACTGTGAATCAACACACAGCCTGTACCTCCACACACACACACATACAAACACTCACACACAGCTTAGTGTGACTCAATGCAAAGCATATACCACCACGTGCACTCACACAAACACTCACCTCCCTGTGACTCAGTGCATAGCATATAACATTCCACACACACACACACACCTCACTGTGACTGAATGCACAGCCTGTACCAGCACACACACATACAAAAACTCACACATGGTTGTGACTCAATGTACAATCCACACCAGCACATACACACACACGACACCTGTGTGAGTCAATGCTCAGTTTATACCAGCACAACCACACGGCTCACTGTGACTCAGTGCACAGCGTATGACATCACACACACACACACACATACACCTCGCTGTGACTCAATGCACAGCCTGTACCTGCACATAAACACACACACACATCACTGTGATGCGATATGCAGCCTATACCAGCACACACACACACACCAAAGTCTGACTAAATGGTCAGCCTATATGAGAACACACAGACACACACATCCCTCACTGTGACACAATGCACAGTTTATACAAGCCTGCACACACTCACACGACACTGTGACTCAATGCACAATCTGTAATAGCCCACACACGCACACATACACACCTTATTGTGAATCAATGCACAGCCTATATGTGAACACACACATACTAACATGCACTCACACATGTCTCACGGTGACTCAATCGCCTATACAAGCACACACACATGGCTCACTGTGAGTCAGTGCCCACTCCATACCAGCACCAAACACACAACACAGCTCACTGTGACTCAAGGCACAGTGTATGGCAGCACACACACACACAGACACACTCATACCCACATCTCATTGTGCCTCTAAGCCTGTGAAAGTACACACACAATGAAACAAACACCCCTTACTGTGACTCACTGCACATCCTATACCAGTGCACTCACACACACACACACATGGCTGACTGTGAATCAATGCACACTCTATACCAGGACACACACACACACACACACGGCTCCCTGTGACTCAGTGCACAGGATATGCTAGCAGACATACACACACAGAGAAGCACATACGTCAAACTGTGAGTCAATCCACAGACAATACCTCCACACACGCACCTATACTGACACTCAAAAACTCAGCCCAGTGTGATTCAATGCAAATTCTATACCAGAAAATGCACACACACACACACACAAACCTCCCCATGAATCAGTGCATAGCACATAACATCACACACATACACCTCACTGTGACTCAATGTGTTGCCTCTACCTGCACATACACTCACAAACAACTCAATATGACTCAATGTGCAGGCTGTACCAGCACACACACACATACATGTGCACACACACCTCAGTTTGCCTCAATTGTCAGCCTATACCAGAACACACAGACACACACACCTCTCACTCTGACTCAATGCACAACCTATACCAGCGTGCACACACACTCACATGGCACAGTGAATCAAGGCACAATTTTACCAGCACATGCACACACACCTCAGAGGGACTCAAAGCTCAGCCTATACCAGAACACACACACACACACACATGCACAGATGCAGACCTCACTGCGACTCTATGCACAGCCTATACCAGAACACACACACATACCAACACGCACTCACACATGGCTCACTGGTACTCAATCAACCGCCTATACAAGCACACACACACACAGCTTGCTGTGACCCAATGCAGTCTGTATCACCACACACTCACACACACAACCATGTGTCAATAAAGCCCATACCAGCACACAATCTCACATGCACACACACACACACACTTGACTGTGACAGAAAACGCTTCCTGTACCAGCACACACACACACAAACACCTCACTGTGAATCAATGCACAGCTATTATCAGCACACACATACACACACAGCTCACAGTGACTCAATACAGAGTCTATACCAGCACACACACACACACACACACACACATATATGACTCACTGACTCAATGCACAGCCTGTACTGGCACACACACAAGTCTTGCTGTGACTCAATGCAGAGTCTAAACCAGCATACAAACACATGGCTCACTGTGACTCAATGTAATTCCTATGCCAGCACACACACACATAGACACATGCATGGCTCTCTCTGATTCAATGCACGTCCTATACCATCACATACACACACACACACACACGCACAGTCACTGTGACACAATGCACAGCCTATACCACAACACCCATGCAAAGACACATATGCACGGCTCATTGTGACTCCATGCACACCCTATACTATCACATACACACATTCACACGTGGCTCATTGTGAATCAGTGCACAGTCTGTAGTTCCAGGTATACACACACAGACACACACCTCAGTGGCTCTATGCAAAGCCCATACCATCACACACACACACACATACACACACAGCTCACTGTGAATCAGTGTACAGTCTTCAGCTCCATGTACATACACACACAACACACCTTAGTGAATCAATGCAGAGACCATACCAGCATACACACACACATACACACACCTGAGACTCAATGCTCTGCCTATTCCAGCACACACACGCACACACACGGATCACTGTGATTCAATACCAGCCTGTATGTGCACACACACACACTCTCACACACACTGCCATGTGACTCAATGCAGTTTATACCACCACACTGACACACAGACACACACACACACCTCACTGTGACTCAATGCCAAGCCCATACAAGTAAACAGACACACACAACCATGGCTCACTGAGACTCAATGAACAGTGTATACTAGCACATACAAACACAAGGCTCAATGTGAGTCAATGCATAGCCTATACCCGCACACACACACACACACAGAAACACCCCTTAATGTGGCTCAGTGCACAGCCTATTGAAGTGCACACACACACACACACACACACACACACACTGCTCAGTAATTCAATGCAAATCCCATATCAGTATACACATACATATACACTAACCTAGGTGTGACTCAATTCTCAGCCTATAGCAGCACACACACACACCTTACTCTGACTCCTGCAGACTCTACAGCACCAAATACACAAACACTAACACACGGCTGAGATTCAATGCACAGTCCACACCAGCAAAGGCACACACACCACACCACACTGTGACTCAATGCTCAGATTATACCAGCACACACACACAGCTCACTGTGTCCTAGTGCACAGCATATAACATCACACACACACACACACCACACACTGTGACTCAATGCGCAGCCTGTACCTGCACATACACACAGACACACCTCACTGTGACAAAATGTGCAGCCTATACCAGCACACACACACAGACACACACACCTCAATGTGACATAATGGTCAGCCTATACCAGAACACGCAGACACACACACACATCACTGTGACTCAATGCACAGACTATACCAGCGTGCACACAAACACACAGCACTCTGACTCAATGTACAATGTATACCAAAACATACAAGCATACACACACACCTCAGTGTGTTTCAAAGCACAGCCTATACCAGCACACACACATACACACCTGCACAGATACAGGATTCACTGTGACTCAATGCACAGCCTATAGAAGAACACACACACATACCAACGTGCACACACACATGGCTCACCGTGACTCAATCAATCGCCTATACCAGCACATACACACATGACTCACTGTGACTCAATGCAGTCTTTCGCACAACAGACACACACACCCCATTGAATCAATGAAAGCCCACCAACACACACCCTCTCATAGACACACACACATGGCTCACTGTGACTCAATGCACAGTCTGTATCACCACACACACACATACACCTCAGTTACTCAATGCAAAGACCATACGAGCACACACACACACACACATAACTGATTAAATGCTCCACACAAACTAGTGCACACACACACAGATATGCTCACTGTGATTCAAGGCACAGTCTATACGAGCACATTTACACACAAACAACTCATTTTCACACAATGCGCAGTCTACAGCAGCACACAGACACACATAACTCACTGTGACTCAATCCACAGCCTATATTATCACACAGACACACACAAGGCTCACTGTGACTCAATGACGTTTGTAGCACCACACACACACACACAAACACACACAGACACCTCAGTGGCTCAATGCAAACGCATACACTCACAGACACATACCTAACTGTGATTCAGTGCTCAACCTCTACCAGCACACACACGCACACACAGACACACACACACATGCATGGCTCATTCTGACATAATGTACAGTTCTTACCAACACAAACACAAGCAACATATCTCACTGTAACTCAATGCTCAGACTGTACTTGCACACACACAAGGCTCCCTGTGAGTCAATGCACAGCCTATACCAGCAGAGACACACACACACTGCTCTCTATGACACAGTGCACATCCTGTACCATCACACACACACAGCTTATTGTGATGCAATACAGACTCTACACAACCAAATACACACACACACGCACAGCTCACTGTGATTCCATGCAGACTCCATACCAGTGCACAAAAACACACAGCACACAACTCAGTGTGATTCAATGCTCACTTTATACCAAAACACACATAGACACACACACCGTTCTCTGTGACTCAGTGCACAGTCCATACCAGCACTGCACACACACTCACAGCTCACCTTGAATCAAAGCACAGCCTACCCCAGCAAACACACACACACAGTTCACTGTGACTCAATGCACAGGCTATACCAGCACACACACATATACACACACAGCTTACTGCGACACAATACAGTCTCTACACCACCAAATACACACAGACACATGCACAGCTCCAGTGATTCCATACACATTCCATGCCAGTGCATACAGACACACAAAACACACCTCAGTTTGACTCAATGCTCACAGTATGTCAAAACATACATAGACAAACACACGGCTCCCTGTTACTCAGTGCACAGTGTATGCTAGCAGAGTTACACACACAAAGAAACACACATGGCTCACTGTGAATCAACACACAGCCTGTACCTCCACACACACACACATACAAACACTCACACACAGCTTAGTGTGACTCAATGCAAAGCATATACCACCACGTGCACTCACACAAACACTCACCTCCCTGTGACTCAGTGCATAGCATATAACATTCCACACACACACGCACAGCTCACTGTGATTCCATGCAGACTCCATACCAGTGCACAAAAACACACAGCACACAACTCAGTGTGATTCAATGCTCACTTTATACCAAAACACACATAGACACACACACCGTTCTCTGTGACTCAGTGCACAGTCCATACCAGCACTGCACACACACTCACAGCTCACCTTGAATCAAAGCACAGCCTACCCCAGCAAACACACACACACAGTTCACTGTGACTCAATGCACAGGCTATACCAGCACACACACATATACACACACAGCTTACTGTGACACAATACAGTCTCTACACCACCAAATACACACAGACACACGCACAGCTCCATGTGATTCCATGCACATTCCATGCCAGTGCATACAGACACACAAAACACACCTCAGTTTGACTCAATGCTTACAGTATGTCAAAACATACATAGACAAACACACAGCTCCCTGTTACTCAGTGCACAGTGTATGCTAGCAGAGTTACACACACAAAGAAACACACATGGCTCACTGTGAATCAACACACAGCCTGTACCTCCACACACACACACATACAAACACTCACACACAGCTTAGTGTGACTCAATGCAAAGCATATACCACCACGTGCACTCACACAAACACTCACCTCCCTGTGACTCAGTGCATAGCATATAACATTCCACACACACACACACACCTCACTGTGACTGAATGCACAGCCTGTACCAGCACACACACATACAAAAACTCACACATGGTTGTGACTCAATGTACAATCCACACCAGCACATACACACACACGATACCTGTGTGAGTCAATGCTCAGTTTATACCAGCACAACCACACGGCTCACTGTGACTCAGTGCACAGCGTATGACATCACACACACACACACACATACACCTCGCTGTGACTCAATGCACAGCCTGTACCTGCACATAAACACACACACACATCACTGTGATGCGATATGCAGCCTATACCAGCACACACACACACACACCAAAGTCTGACTAAATGGTCAGCCTATATGAGAACACACAGACACACACATCCCTCACTGTGACACAATGCACAGTCTATACCAGCCTGCACACACTCACACGACACTGTGACTCAATGCACAATCTGTAATAGCCCACACACGCACACATACACACCTTATTGTGAATCAATGCACAGCCTATATGTGAACACACACATACTAACATGCACTCACACATGTCTCACGGTGACTCAATCGCCTATACAAGCACACACACATGGCTCACTGTGAGTCAGTGCCCACTCCATACCAGCACCAAACACACAACACAGCTCACTGTGACTCAAGGCACAGTGTATGGCAGCACACACACACACAGACACACTCATACCCACATCTCATTGTGCCTCTAAGCCTGTGAAAGCACACACACAATGAAACAAACACCCCTCACTGTGACTCACTGCACATCCTATACCACTGCACTCACACACACACACACATGGCTGACTGTGAATCAATGCACACTCTATACCAGGACACACACACACACACACACACGGCTCCCTGTGACTCAGTGCACAGGATATGCTAGCAGACATACACACACAGAGAAGCACATACGTCAAACTGTGAGTCAATCCACAGCCCATACCTCCACACACGCACATATACTGACACTCAAAAACTCAGCTCAGTGTGATTCAATGCAAATTCTATACCAGAAAATGCACACACACACACACACAAACCTCCCCATGAATCAGTGCATAGCACATAACATCACACACATACACCTCACTGTGACTCAATGTGTTGCCTCTACCTGCACATACACTCACAAACAACTCAATATGACTCAATGTGCAGGCTGTACCAGCACACACACACATACATGTGCACACACACCTCAGTTTGCCTCAATTGTCAGCCTATACCAGAACACACAGACACACACACCTCTCACTCTGACTCAATGCACAACCTATACCAGCGTGCACACACACTCACATGGCACAGTGAATCAAGGCACAATTTTACCAGCACATGCACACACACCTCAGAGGGACTCAAAGCTCAGCCTATACCAGAACACACACACACACACACATGCACAGATGCAGACCTCACTGCGACTCTATGCACAGCCTATACCAGAACACACACACATACCAACACGCACTCACACATGGCTCACTGGTACTCAATCAACCGCCTATACAAGCACACACACACACAGCTTGCTGTGACCCAATGCAGTCTGTATCACCACACACTCACACACACAACCATGTGTCAATAAAGCCCATACCAGCACACAAACTCACATGCACACACACACACACACCTGACGGTGACTGAAAACGCTTCCTGTACCAGCACACACACACACAAACACCTCACTGTGAATCAATGCACAGCTATTATCAGCACACACATACACACACAGCTCACAGTGACTCAATACACAGTCTATACCAGCACACACACACACACACACACACACATATATGACTCACTGACTCAATGCACAGCCTGTACTGGCACACACACAAGTCTTGCTGTGACTCAATGCAGAGTCTAAACCAGCATACAAACACATGGCTCACTGTGACTCAATGTAATGCCTATGCCAGCACACACACACATAGACACATGCATGGCTCTCTCTGATTCAATGCACGTCCTATACCATCACATACACACACACACACGTACAGTCACTGTGACACAATGCACAGCCTATACCACAACACCCATGCAAAGACACATATGCACGGCTCATTGTGACTCCATGCACACCCTATACTATCACATACACACATTCACACGTGGCTCATTGTGAATCAGTGCACAGTCTGTAGTTCCAGGTATACACACACAGACACACACCTCAGTGGCTCTATGCAAAGCCCATACCATCACACACACACACACATACACACACAGCTCACTGTGAATCAGTGTACAGTCTTCAGCTCCATGTACATACACACACAATACACCTTAGTGAATCAATGCAGAGACCAAACCAGCATACACACACACATACACACACCTGAGACTCAATGCTCTGCCTATTCCAGCACACACACGCACACACACGGATCACTGTGATTCAATACCAGCCTGTATGTGCACACACACACACTCTCACACACACTGCCATGTGACTCAACGCAGTTTATACCACCACACTGAGACACAGACACACACACACACCTCACTGTGACTCAATGCCAAGCCCATACAAGTAAACAGACACACACAACCATGGCTCACTGAGACTCAATGAACAGTGTATACTAGCACATACAAACACAAGGCTCAATGTGAGTCAATGCATAGCCTATACCTGCACACACACACACACAGAAACACCCCTTAATGTGGCTCAGTGCACAGCCTATTGCAGTGCAAACACACACACACACACACACTGCTCAGTAATTCAATGCAAATCCCATATCAGTATACACATACATATACACTCACCTAGGTGTGACTCAATTCTCAGCCTATAGCAACACACACACACACCTTACTCTGACTCATGCAGACTCTACAGCACCAAATACACAAACACTAACACAGGGCTGGGATTCAATGCACAGTCCATACCAGCAAAGGCACACACACCACACCACACTGTGACTCTATGCTCAGATTATACCAGCACACACAGACGGCTCACTGTGTCCTAATGCACAGCATATAACATCACACACACACACACACCACACACTGTGACTCAATGCGCAGCCTGTACCTGCACATATACACACACACACCTCACTGTGACAAAATGTGCAGCCTATACCAGCACACACACACAGACACACACACCTCAATGTGACATAATGGTCAGCCTATACCAGAACACGCAGACACACACACACATCACTGTGACTCAATGCACAGACTATACCAGCGTGCACACAAACACACAGCACTCTGACTCAATGTACAATGTATACCAAAACATACAAGCATACACACACACCTCAGTGTGTTTCAAAGCACAGCCTATACCAGCACACACACATACACACCTGCACAGATACAGGATTCACTGTGACTCAATGCACAGCCTATAGAAGAACACACACACATACCAACGTGCACACACACATGGCTCACCGTGACTCAATCAATCGCCTATACCAGCACATACACACATGGCTCACTGTGACTCAATGCAGTCTTTCGCACAACAGACACACACACCCCATTGAATCAATGAAAGCCCACCAACACACACCCTCTCATAGACACACACACATGGCTCACTGTGACTCAATGCACAGTCTGTATCACCACACACACACATACACCTCAGTTACTCAATGCAAAGACCATACGAGCACACACACACACACACATAACTGATTAAATGCTCCACACAAACTAGTGCACACACACACAGATATGCTCACTGTGATTCAAGGCACAGTCTATACGAGCACATTTACACACAAACAACTCATTTTCACACAATGCGCAGTCTACAGCAGCACACAGACACACATAACTCACTGTGACTCAATCCACAGCCTATATTATCACACAGACACACACAAGGCTCACTGTGACTCAATGACGTTTGTAGCACCACACACACACACACAAACACACACATACACCTCAGTGGCTCAATGCAAACGCATACACTCACAGACACATACCTAACTGTGATTCAGTGCTCAACCTCTACCAGCACACACACGCACACACAGACACACACACACATGCATGGCTCATTCTGACATAATGTACAGTTCTTACCAGCACAAACACAAGCAACATATCTCACTGTAACTCAATGCTCAGACTGTACTTGCACACACACAAGGCTCCCTGTGAGTCAATGCACAGCCTATACCAGCAGAGACACACAAACACTGCTCTCTATGACACAGTGCACATCCTGTACCATCACACACACACACAGCTTATTGTGATGCAATACAGACTCTACACAACCAAATACACACACACACGCACAGCTCACTGTGATTCCATGCAGACTCCATACCAGTGCACAAAAACACACAGCACACAACTCAGTGTGATTCAATGCTCATTTTATACCAAAACACACATAGACACACACACCGTTCTCTGTGACTCAGTGCACAGTCCATACCAGCACTGCACACACTCACAGCTCACCTTGAATCAAAGCACAGCCTACCCCAGCAAACACACACACACAGTTCACTGTGACTCAATGCACAGGCTATACCAGCACACACACATATACACACACAGCTTACTGTGACACAATACAGTCTCTACACCACCAAATACACACAGACACATGCACAGCTCCATGTGATTCCATGCACATTCCATGCCAGTGCATACAGACACACAAAACACACCTCAGTTTGACTCAATGCTTACAGTATGTCAAAACATACATAGACAAACACACAGCTCCCTGTTACTCAGTGCACAGTGTATGCTAGCAGAGTTACACACACAAAGAAACACACATGGCTCACTGTGAATCAACACACAGCCTGTACCTCCACACACACACACATACAAACACTCACACACAGCTTAGTGTGACTCAATGCAAAGCATATACCACCACGTGCACTCACACAAACACTCACCTCCCTGTGACTCAGTGCATAGCATATAACATTCCACACACACACACGCACCTCACTGTGACTGAATGCACAGCCTGTACCAGCACACACACATACAAAAACTCACACATGGTTGTGACTCAATGTACAATCCACACCAGCACATACACACACATGATACCTGTGTGAGTCAATGCTCAGTTTATACCAGCACAACCACACGGCTCACTGTGACTCAGTGCACAGCGTATGACATCACACACACACACACACACACACACATACACCTCGCTGTGACTCAATGCACAGCCTGTACCTGCGCATAAACACACACACACATCACTGTGATGCGATATGCAGGCTATACCAGCACACACACACACACCAAAGTCTGACTAAACGGTCAGCCTATATGAGAACACACAGACACACACATCCCTCACTGTGACACAATGCACAGTCTATACCAGCCTGCACACACTCACACGACACTGTGACTCAATGCACAATCTGTAATAGCCCACACATGCACTCATACACACCTTATTGTGAATCAATGCACAGCCTATATGTGAACACACACATACTAACATGCACTCACACATGTCTCACGGTGACTCAATCGCCTATACAAGCACACACACATGGCTCACTGTGAGTCAGTGCCCACTCCATACCAGCACCAAACACACAACACAGCTCACTGTGACTCAAGGCACAGTGTATGGCAGCACACACACACACAGACACACTCATACCCACATCTCATTGTGCCTCTAAGCCTGTGAAAGCACACACACAATGAAACAAACACCCCTCACTGTGACTCACTGCACATCCTATACCAGTGCACTCACACACACACACACATGGCTGACTGTGAATCATTGCACACTCTATACCAGGACACACACACACACACACACACGGCTCCCTGTGACTCAGTGCACAGGATATGCTAGCAGACATACACACACAGAGAAGCACATACGTCAAACTGTGAGTCAATCCACAGCCCATACCTCCACACACGCACATATACTGACACTCAAAAACTCAGCTCAGTGTGATTCAATGCAAATTCTATACCAGAAATTGCACACACACACACACACAAACCTCCCCATGAATCAGTGCATAGCACATAACATCACACACATACACCTCACTGTGACTCAATGTGTTGCCTCTACCTGCACATACACTCACAAACAACTCAATATGACTCAATGTGCAGGCTGTACCAGCACACACACACATACATGTGCACACACACCTCAGTTTGCCTCAATTGTCAGCCTATACCAGAACACACAGACACACACACCTCTCACTCTGACTCAATGCACAACCTATACCAGCGTGCACACACACTCACATGGCACAGTGAATCAAGGCACAATTTTACCAGCACATGCACACACACCTCAGAGGGACTCAAAGCTCAGCCTATACCAGAACACACACACACACACACATGCACAGATGCAGACCTCACTGTGACTCTATGCACAGCCTATACCAGAACACACACACATACCAACATGCACTCACACATGGCTCACTGGTACTCAATCAACTGCCTATACAAGCACACACACACACAGCTTGCTGTGACCCAATGCAGTCTGTATCACCACACACTCACACACACAACCATGTGTCAATAAAGCCCATACCAGCACACAAACTCACATGCGCACACACACACACACCTGACTGTGACTGAAAACGCTTCCTGTACCAGCACACACACACAGAAACACCTCACTGTGACTCAATGCACAGCCTATATGAGCACACACATACACACACAGCTCACAGTGACTCAATACAGAGTCTATACCAGCACACACACACACACACAAACACACACATATATTACTCACTGACTCAATGCACAGCCTGTACTGGCACACACACAAGACTTGCTGTGACTGAATGCAGAGTCTAAACCAGCATATAAACACATGGTTCACTGTGACTCAATGTAATGCCTATGCCAGCACACACAAACAGAGACACATGCATGGCTCTCTCTGATTCAATGCACGTCCTATACCATCACATACACACACACACACACGCACAGTCACTGTGACACAATGCACAGCCTATACCACAACACCCATGCAAAGACACATATGCACGGCTCATTGTGACTCCATGCACACCCTATACTATCACATACACACATTCACACGTGGCTCATTGTGAATCAATGCACAGTCTGTAGTTCCAGGTATACACACACAGACACACACATCAGTGACTCAATGCAAAGCCCATACCATCACACACACACACACATACACACACAGCTCACTGTGAATCAGTGTACAGTCTTCAGCTCCATGTACATACACACAGAACACACCTTAGTGAATCAATGCAGAGACCATACCAGCATACACACACACATACACACACCTGAGACTCAATGTTCTGCCTATTCCAGCACACACACGCACACACACGGATCACTGTGATTCAATACCAGCCTGTATTTGCACACACACACACTCTCACACACACCACCGTGTGACTCAATGCAGTTTATACCACCACACAGACACACAGACACACACACACCTCACTGTGACTCAATGCCAAGCCCATACATGTAAACAGACACACACAACCATGGCTCACTGAGACTCAATGAACAGTGTATACTAGCACATACAAACACAAGGCTCAATGTGAGTCAATGCATAGCCTATACCCGCACACACACACAGAGAAACACCCCTTAATGTGGCTCAGTGCACAGCCTATTGCAGTGCACACACACACACACACACTGCTCAGTAATTCAATGCAAATCCCGTATCAGTATACACATACACATACACTCACCTAGGTGTGACTCAATTCTCAGCCTATAGCAGCACACACACACACCTTACTCTGACTCATGCAGACTCTACAGCACCAAATACACAAAAACTAACACAGGGCTGGGATTCAATGCACAGTCCATACCAGCACACCACACTGTGACTCAATGCTCAGATTATACCAGCACACACACACGGCTCACTGTGTCCTAGTGCACAGCATATAACATCACACACACACACACACCACACACTGTGACTCAATGCGCAGCCTGTACCTGCACATACACACAGACACACCTCACTGTGACAAAATGTGCAGCCTATACCAGCACACACACACAGACACACACACCTCAATGTGACATAATGGTCAGCCTATACCAGAACACGCAGACACACACACACATCACTGTGACTCAATGCACAGACTATACCAGCGTGCACACAAACACACAGCACTCTGACTCAATGTACAATGTATACCAAAACATACAAGCATACACACACACCTCAGTGTGTTTCAAAGCACAGCCTATACCAGCACACACACATACACACCTGCACAGATACAGGATTCACTGTGACTCAATGCACAGCCTATAGAAGAACACACACACATACCAACGTGCACACACACATGGCTCACCGTGACTCAATCAATCGCCTATACCAGCACATACACACATGACTCACTGTGACTCAATGCAGTCTTTCGCACAACAGACACACACACCCCATTGAATCAATGAAAGCCCACCAACACACACCCTCTCATAGACACACACACATGGCTCACTGTGACTCAATGCACAGTCTGTATCACCACACACACACATACACCTCAGTTACTCAATGCAAAGACCATATGAGCACACACACACACACACATAACTGATTAAATGCTCCACACAAACTAGTGCACACACACACAGATATGCTCACTGTGATTCAAGACACAGTCTATACGAGCACATTTACACACAAACAACTCATTTTCACACAATGCGCAGTCTACAGCAGCACACAGACACACATAACTCACTGTGACTCAATCCACAGCCTATATTATCACACAGACACACACAAGGCTCACTGTGACTCAATGACGTTTGTAGCACCACACACACACACACAAACACACACAGACACCTCAGTGGCTCAATGCAAACGCATACACTCACAGACACATACCTAACTGTGATTCAGTGCTCAACCTCTACCAGCACACACACGCACACACAGACACACACACACATGCATGGCTCATTCTGACATAATGTACAGTTCTTACCAACACAAACACAAGCAACATATCTCACTGTAACTCAATGCTCAGACTGTACTTGCACACACACAAGGCTCCCTGTGAGTCAATGCACAGCCTATACCAGCAGAGACACACACACACTGCTCTCTATGACACAGTGCACATCCTGTACCATCACACACACACACAGCTTATTGTGATGCAATACAGACTCTACACAACCAAATACACACACACACGCACAGCTCACTGTGATTCCATGCAGACTCCATACCAGTGCACAAAAACACACAGCACACAACTCAGTGTGATTCAATGCTCACTTTATACCAAAACACACATAGACACACACACCGTTCTCTGTGACTCAGTGCACAGTCCATACCAGCACTGCACACACACTCACAGCTCACCTTGAATCAAAGCACAGCCTACCCCAGCAAACACACACACACAGTTCACTGTGACTCAATGCACAGGCTATACCAGCACACACACATATACACACACAGCTTACTGCGACACAATACAGTCTCTACACCACCAAATACACACAGACACATGCACAGCTCCATGTGATTCCATGCCAGTGCATACAGACACACAAAACACACCTCAGTTTGACTCAATGCTCACAGTATGTCAAAACATACATAGACAAACACACGGCTCCCTGTTACTCAGTGCACAGTGTATGCTAGCAGAGTTACACACACAAAGAAACACACATGGCTCACTGTGAATCAACACACAGCCTGTACCTCCACACACACACACATACAAACACTCACACACAGCTTAGTGTGACTCAATGCAAAGCATATACCACCACGTGCACTCACACAAACACTCACCTCCCTGTGACACAGTGCATAGCATATAACATTCCACACACACACACACACTCACTGTGACTGAATGCACAGCCTGTACCAGCACACACACATACAAAAACTCACACATGGTTGTGACTCAATGTACAATCCACACCAGAACATACACACACACGATACCTGTGTGAGTCAATGCTCAGTTTATACCAGCACAACCACACGGCTCACTGTGACTCAGTGCACAGCGTATGACATCACACACACACACACACACACACACATACACCTCGCTGTGACTCAATGCACAGCCTGTACCTGCACATAAACACACACACACATCACTGTGATGCGATATGCAGCCTATACCAGCACACACACACACACCAAAGTCTGACTAAATGGTCAGCCTATATGAGAACACACAGACACACACATCCCTCACTGTGACACAATGCACAGTCTATACCAGCCTGCACACACTCACACGACACTATGACTCAATGCACAATCTGTAATAGCCCACACACGCACTCATACACACCTTATTGTGAATCAATGCACAGCCTATATGTGAACACACACATACTAACATGCACTCACACATGTCTCACGGTGACTCAATCACTTATACAAGCTCACACACATGGCTCACTGTGAGTCAGTGCCCACTCCATACCAGCACCAAACACACAACACAGCTCACTGTGACTCAAGGCACAGTGTATGGCAGCACACACACACACAGACACACTCATACCCACATCTCATTGTGCCTCTAAGCCTGTGAAAGCACACACACAATGAAACAAACACCCCTCACTGTGACTCACTGCACATCCTATACCAGTGCACTCACACACACACACACATGGCTGACTGTGAATCAATGCACACTCTATACCAGGACACACACACACACACACACACACGGCTCCCTGTGACTCAGTGCACAGGATATGCTAGCAGACATACACACACAGAGAAGCACATACGTCAAACTGTGAGTCAATCCACAGCCCATACCTCCACACACGCACATATACTGACACTCAAAAACTCAGCTCAGTGTGATTCAATGCAAATTCTATACCAGAAAATGCACACACACACACACACAAACCTCCCCATGAATCAGTGCATAGCACATAACATCACACACATACACCTCACTGTGACTCAATGTGTTGCCTCTACCTGCACATACACTCACAAACAACTCAATATGACTCAATGTGCAGGCTGTACCAGCACACACACACATACATGTGCACACACACCTCAGTTTGCCTCAATTGTCAGCCTATACCAGAACACACAGACACACACACCTCTCACTCTGACTCAATGCACAACCTATACCAGCGTGCACACACACTCACATGGCACAGTGAATCAAGGCACAATTTTACCAGCACATGCACACATACCTCAGAGGGACTCAAAGCTCAGCCTATACCAGAACACACACACACACACACACATGCACAGATGCAGACCTCACTGTGACTCTATGCACAGCCTATACCAGAACACACACACATACCAACACGCACTCACACATGGCTCACTGGTGCTCAATCAACCGCCTATACAAGCACACACACACACAGCTTGCTGTGACCCAATGCAGTCTGTATCACCACACACTCACACACACAACCATGTGTCAATAAAGCCCATACCAGCACACAAACTCACAAGCGCACACACACACACCTGACTGTGACTGAAAACGCTTCCTGTACCAGCACACACACACACAAACACCTCACTGTGACTCAATGCACAGCCTATAGAAGAACACACACACATACCAACGTGCACACACACATGGCTCACCGTGACTCAATCAATCGCCTATACCAGCACATACACACATGACTCACTGTGACTCAATGCAGTCTTTCGCACAACAGACACACACACCCCATTGAATCAATGAAAGCCCACCAACACACACCCTCTCATAGACACACACACATGGCTCACTGTGACTCAATGCACAGTCTGTATCACCACACACACACATACACCTCAGTTACTCAATGCAAAGACCATACGAGCACACACACACACACACAGAACTGATTAAATGCTCCACACAAACTAGTGCACACACACACAGATATGCTCACTGTGATTCAAGGCACAGTCTATACGAGCACATTTACACACAAACAACTCATTTTCACACAATGCGCAGTCTACAGCAGCACACAGACACACATAACTCACTGTGACTCAATCCACAGCCTATATTATCACACAGACACACACAAGGCTCACTGTGACTCAATGACGTTTGTAGCACCACACACACACACACAAACACACACACACACCTCAGTGGCTCAATGCAAACGCATACACTCACAGACACATACCTAACTGTGATTCAGTGCTCAACCTCTACCAGCACACACACGCACACACAGACACACACACACATGCATGGCTCATTCTGACATAATGTACAGTTCTTACCAGCACAAACACAAGCAACATATCTCACTGTAACTCAATGCTCAGACTGTACTTGCACACACACAAGGCTCCCTGTGAGTCAATGCACAGCCTATACCAGCAGAGACACACACACACTGCTCTCTATGACACAGTGCACATCCTGTACCATCACACACACACACAGCTTATTGTGATGCAATACAGACTCTACACAACCAAATACACACACACATGCACAGCTCACTGTGATTCCATGCAGACTCCATACCAGTGCACAAAAACACACAGCACACAACTCAGTGTGATTCAATGCTCACTTTATACCAAAACACACATAGACACACACACCGTTCTCTGTGACTCAGTGCACAGTCCATACCAGCACTGCACACACACTCACAGCTCACCTTGAATCAAAGCACAGCCTACCCCAGCAAACACACACACACAGTTCACTGTGACTCAATGCACAGGCTATACCAGCACACACACATATACACACACAGCTTACTGTGACACAATACAGTCTCTACACCACCAAATACACACAGACACACGCACAGCTCCATGTGATTCCATGCACATTCCATGCCAGTGCATACAGACACACAAAACACACCTCAGTTTGACTCAATGCTCACAGTATGTCAAAACATACATAGACAAACACACGGCTCCCTGTTACTCAGTGCACAGTGTATGCTAGCAGAGTTACACACACAAAGAAACACACATGGCTCACTGTGAATCAACACACAGCCTGTACCTCCACACACACACACATACAAACACTCACACACAGCTTAGTGTGACTCAATGCAAAGCATATACCACCACGTGCACTCACACAAACACTCACCTCCCTGTGACTCAGTGCATAGCATATAACATTCCACACACACACACACACCTCACTGTGACTGAATGCACAGCCTGTACCAGCACACACACATACAAAAACTCACACATGGTTGTGACTCAATGTACAATCCACACCCGCACATACACACACACGATACCTGTGTGAGTCAATGCTCAGTTTATACCAGCACAACCACACGGCTCACTGTGACTCAGTGCACAGCGTATGACATCACACACACACACACACACACATACACCTCGCTGTGACTCAATGCACAGCCTGTACCTGCACATAAACACACACACACATCACTGTGATGCGATATGCAGCCTATACCAGCACACACACACACACCAAAGTCTGACTAAATGGTCAGCCTATATGAGAACACACAGACACACACATCCCTCACTGTGACACAATGCACAGTCTATACCAGCCTGCACACACTCACACGACACTGTGACTCAATGCACAATCTGTAATAGCCCACACACGCACTCATACACACCTTATTGTGAATCAATGCACAGCCTATATGTGAACACACACATACTAACATGCACTCACACATGTCTCACGGTGACTCAATCGCCTATACAAGCACACACACATGGCTCACTGTGAGTCAGTGCCCACTCCATACCAGCACCAAACACACAACACAGCTCACTGTGACTCAAGGCACAGTGTATGGCAGCACACACACACACAGACACACTCATACCCACATCTCATTGTGCCTCTAAGCCTGTGAAATCACACACACAATGAAACAAACACCCCTCACTGTGACTCACTGCACATCCTATACCAGTGCACTCACACACACACACACATGGCTGACTGTGAATCAATGCACACTCTATACCAGGACACACACACACACACACACACGGCTCCCTGTGACTCAGTGCACAGGATATGCTAGCAGACATACACACACAGAGAAGCACATACGTCAAACTGTGAGTCAATCCACAGCCCATACCTCCACACACGCACATATACTGACACTCAAAAACTCAGCTCAGTGTGATTCAATGCAAATTCTATACCAGAAAATGCACACACACACACACACAAACCTCCCCATGAATCAGTGCATAGCACATAACATCACACACATACACCTCACTGTGACTCAATGTGTTGCCTCTACCTGCACATACACTCACAAACAACTCAATATGACTCAATGTGCAGGCTGTACCAGCACACACACACATACATGTGCACACACACCTCAGTTTGCCTCAATTGTCAGCCTATACCAGAACACACAGACACACACACCTCTCACTCTGACTCAATGCACAACCTATACCAGCGTGCACACACACTCACATGGCACAGTGAATCAAGGCACAAATTTACCAGCACATGCACACATACCTCAGAGGGACTCAAAGCTCAGCCTATACCAGAACACACACACACACACACATGCACAGATGCAGACCTCACTGTGACTCTATGCACAGCCTATACCAGAACACACACACATACCAACACGCACTCACACATGGCTCACTGGTACTCAATCAACCGCCTATACAAGCACACACACACACAGCTTGCTGTGACCCAATGCAGTCTGTATCACCACACACTCACACACACAACCATGTGTCAATAAAGCCCATACCAGCACACAAACTCACAAGCGCACACACACACACCTGACTGTGACTGAAAACGCTTCCTGTACCAGCACACACACACACAAACACCTCACTGTGACTCAATGCACAGCCTATATGAGCACACACATACACACACAGCTCACAGTGACTCAATACAGAGTCTATACCAGCACACACACACACACACACACACATATATGACTCACTGACTCAATGCACAGCCTGTACTGGCACACACACAAGTCTTGCTGTGACTCAATGCAGAGTCTAAACCAGCATACAAACACATGGCTCACTGTGACTCAATGTAATTCCTATGCCAGCACACACACACATAGACACATGCATGGCTCTCTCTGATTCAATGCACGTCCTATACCATCACATACACACACACACACACGCAAAGTCACTGTGACACAATGCACAGCCTATACCACAACACCCATGCAAAGACACATATGCACGGCTCATTGTGACTCCATGCACACCCTATACTATCACATACACACATTCACACGTGGCTCATTGTGAATCAATGCACAGTCTGTAGTTCCAGGTATACACACACAGACACACACCTCAGTGGCTCTATGCAAAGCCCATACCACCACACACACACACACATACACACACAGCTCACTGTGAATCAGTGTACAGTCTTCAGCTCCATGTACATACACACACAACACACCTTAGTGAATCAATGCAGAGACCAAACCAGCATACACACACACATACACACACCTGAGACTCAATGCTCTGCCTATTCCAGCACACACACGCACACACACGGATCACTGTGATTCAATACCAGCCTGTATGTGCACACACACACACTCTCACACACACCGCCGTGTGACTCAATGCAGTTTATACCACCACACAGACACACAGACACACACACACACCTCACTGTGACTCAATGCCAAGCCCATACATGTAAACAGACACACACAACCATGGCTCACTGAGACTCAATGAACAGTGTATACTAGCACATACAAACACAAGGCTCAATGTGAGTCAATGCATAGCCTATACCTGCACACAGACACAGAGAAACACCCCGTAATGTGGCTCAGTGCACAGCCTATTGCAGTGCACACACACACACACACACAGACTGCTCAGTAATTCAATGCAAATCCCATATCAGTATACACATACACATACACTCACCTAGGTGTGACTCAATTCTCAGCCTATAGCAGCACACACACACACCTTACTCTGACTCATGCAGACTCTACAGCACCAAATACACAAACACTAACACACGGCTGGGATTCAATGCACAGTCCATACCAGCACACCACACTGTGACTCAATGCTCAGATTATACCAGCACACACACACGGCTCACTGTGTCCTAGTGCACAGCATATAACATCACACACACACACACACCACACACTGTGACTCAATGCGCAGCCTGTACCTGCACATACACACACACACCTCACTGTGACAAAATATGCAGCCTATACCAGCACACACACACAGACACACACACCTCAATGTGACATAATGGTCAGCCTATACCAGAACATGCAGACACACACACACATCACTGTGACTCAATGCACAGACTATACCAGCGTGCACACAAACACACAGCACTCTGACTCAATGTACAATGTATACCAAAACATACAAGCATACACACACACCTCAGTGTGTTTCAAAGCACAGCCTATACCAGCACACACACATACACACCTGCACAGATACAGGATTCACTGTGACTCAATGCACAGCCTATAGAAGAACACACACACATACCAACGTGCACACACACATGGCTCACCATGACTCAATCAATCGCCTATACCAGCACATACACACATGACTCACTGTGACTCAATGCAGTCTTTCGCACAACAGACACACACACCCCATTGAATCAATGAAAGCCCACCAACACACACCCTCTCATAGACACACACACATGGCTCACTGTGACTCAATGCACAGTCTGTATCACCACACACACACATACACCTCAGTTACTCAATGCAAAGACCATACGAGCACACACACACACACATAACTGATTAAATGCTCCACACAAACTAGTGCACACACACACAGATATGCTCACTGTGATTCAAGGCACAGTCTATACGAGCACATTTACACACAAACAACTCATTTTCACACAATGCGCAGTCTACAGCAGCACACAGACACACATAACTCACTGTGACTCAATCCACAGCCTATATTATCACACAGACACACACAAGGCTCACTGTGACTCAATGACGTTTGTAGCACCACACACACACACACAAACACACACACACACCTCAGTGGCTCAATGCAAACGCATACACTCACAGACACATACCTAACTGTGATTCAGTGCTCAACCTCTACCAGCACACACACGCACACACAGACACACACACACATGCATGGCTCATTCTGACATAATGTACAGTTCTTACCAGCACAAACACAAGCAACATATCTCACTGTAACTCAATGCTCAGACTGTACTTGCACACACACAAGGCTCCCTGTGAGTCAATGCACAGCCTATACCAGCAGAGACACACACACACTGCTCTCTATGACACAGTGCACATCCTGTACCATCACACACACACACAGCTTATTGTGATGCAATACAGACTCTACACAACCAAATACACACACACATGCACAGCTCACTGTGATTCCATGCAGACTCCATACCAGTGCACAAAAACACACAGCACACAACTCAGTGTGATTCAATGCTCACTTTATACCAAAACACACATAGACACACACACCGTTCTCTGTGACTCAGTGCACAGTCCATACCAGCACTGCACACACACTCACAGCTCACCTTGAATCAAAGTACAGCCTACCCCAGCAAACACACACACACAGTTCACTGTGACTCAATGCACAGGCTATACCAGCACACACACATATACACACACAGCTTACTGCGACACAATACAGTCTCTACACCACCAAATACACACAGACACATGCACAGCTCCATGTGATTCCATGCACATTCCATGCCAGTGCATACAGACACACAAAACACACCTCAGTTTGACTCAATGCTCACAGTATGTCAAAACATACATAGACAAACACACGGCTCCCTGTTACTCAGTGCACAGTGTATGCTAGCAGAGTTACACACACAAAGAAACACACATGGCTCACTGTGAATCAACACACAGCCTGTACCTCCACACACACACACATACAAACACTCACACACAGCTTAGTGTGACTCAATGCAAAGCATATACCACCACGTGCACTCACACAAACACTCACCTCCCTGTGACTCACTGCATAGCATATAACATTCCACACACACACACACACCTCACTGTGACTGAATGCACAGCCTGTACCAGCACACACACATACAAAAACTCACACATGGTTGTGACTCAATGTACAATCCACACCAGCACATACACACACACGATACCTGTGTGAGTCAATGCTCAGTTTATACCAGCACAACCACACGGCTCACTGTGACTCAGTGCACAGCGTATGACATCACACACACACACACACATACACCTCGCTGTGACTCAATGCACAGCCTGTACCTGCGCATAAACACACACACACATCACTGTGATGCGATATGCAGCCTATACCAGCACACACACACACACCAAAGTCTGACTAAATGGTCAGCCTATATGAGAACACACAGACACACACATCCCTCACTGTGACACAATGCACAGTCTATACCAGCCTGCACACACTCACACGACACTGTGACTCAATGCACAATCTGTAATAGCCCACACACGCACACATACACACCTTATTGTGAATCAATGCACAGCCTATATGTGAACACACACATACTAACATGCACTCACACATGTCTCACGGTGACTCAATCACTTATACAAGCACACACACATGGCTCACTGTGAGTCAGTGCCCACTCCATACCAGCACCAAACACACAACACAGCTCACTGTGACTCAAGGCACAGTGTATGGCAGCACACACACACACAGACACACTCATACCCACATCTCATTGTGCCTCTAAGCCTGTGAAAGCACACACACAATGAAACAAACACCCCTCACTGTGACTCACTGCACATCCTATACCAGTGCACTCACACACACACACACATGGCTGACTGTGAATCAATGCACACTCTATACCAGGACACACACACACACACACACACGGCTCCCTGTGACTCAGTGCACAGGATATGCTAGCAGACATACACACACAGAGAAGCACATACGTCAAACTGTGAGTCAATCCACAGCCCATACCTCCACACACGCACATATACTGACACTCAAAAACACAGCTCAGTTTGATTCAATGCAAATCCTATACCAGAAAATGCACACACACACACACAAACCTCCCCATGAATCAGTGCATAGCACATAACATCACACACATACACCTCACTGTGACTCAATGTGTTGCCTCTACCTGCACATACACTCACAAACAACTCAATATGACTCAATGTGCAGGCTGTACCAGCACACACACACATACATGTGCACACACACCTCAGTTTGCCTCAATTGTCAGCCTATACCAGAACACACAGACACACACACCTCTCACTCTGACTCAATGCACAACCTATACCAGCGTGCACACACACTCACATGGCACAGTGAATCAAGGCACAATTTTACCAGCACATGCACACACACCTCAGAGGGACTCAAAGCTCAGCCTATACCAGAACACACACACACACACACATGCACAGATGCAGACCTCACTGCGACTCTATGCACAGCCTATACCAGAACACACACACATACCAACACGCACTCACACATGGCTCACTGGTACTCAATCAACCGCCTATACAAGCACACACACACACAGCTTGCTGTGACCCAAAGCAGTCTGTATCACCACACACTCACACACACAACCATGTGTCAATAAAGCCCATACCAGCACACAAACTCACATGCACACACACACACACACCTGACGGTGACTGAAAACGCTTCCTGTACCAGCACACACACACACAAACACCTCACTGTGAATCAATGCACAGCTATTATCAGCACACACATACACACACAGCTCACAGTGACTCAATACACAGTCTATACCAGCACACACACACACACACACACATATATGACTCCCTGACTCAATGCACAGCCTGTACTGGCACACACACAAGGCTTGCTGTGACTCAATGCAGAGTCTAAACCAGCATACAAACACATGGTTCACTGTGACTCAATGTAATGCCTATGCCAACACACACACACAGAGACACATGCATGGCTCTCTCTGATTCAATGCACGTCCTATACCATCACATACACACACACACACACGCACAGTCACTGTGACACAATGCACAGCCTATACCACAACACCCATGCAAAGACACATATGCACGGCTCATTGTGACTCCATGCACACCCTATACTATCACATACACACATTCACACGTGGCTCATTGTGAATCAATGCACAGTCTGTAGTTCCAGGTATACACACACAGACACACACCTCAGTGACTCAATGCAAAGCCCATACCATCACACACACACACACATACACACACAGCTCACTGTGAATCAGTGTACAGTCTTCAGCTCCATGTACATACACACACAACACACCTTAGTGAATCAATGCAGAGACCATACCAGCATACACACACACATACACACACCTGAGACTCAATGTTCTGCCTATTCCAGCACACACACGCACACACACGGATCACTGTGATTCAATACCAGCCTGTATGTGCACACACACACACTCTCACACACACCACCGTGTGACTCAATGCAGTTTATACCACCACACAGACACACAGACACACACACACCTCACTGTGACTCAATGCCAAGCCCATACATGTAAACAGACACACACAACCATGGCTCACTGAGACTCAATGAACAGTGTATACTAGCACATACAAACACAAGGCTCAATGTGAGTCAATGCATAGCCTATACCCTCACACACACACAGAGAAACACCCCTTAATGTGGCTCAGTGCACAGCCTATTGCAGTGCACACACACACACACACACTGCTCAGTAATTCAATGCAAATCCCATATCAGTATACACATACACATACACTCACCTAGGTGTGACTCAATTCTCAGCCTATAGCAGCACACACACACACCTTACTCTGACTCATGCAGACTCTACAGCACCAAATACACAAACACTAACACAGGGCTGGGATTCAATGCACAGTCCATACCAGCACACCACACTGTGACTCAATGCTCAGATTATACCAGCACACACACACGGCTCACTGTGTCCTAGTGCACAGCATATAACATCACACACACACACACACCACACACTGTGACTCAATGCGCAGCCTGTACCTGCACATACACACACACACACCTCACTGTGACAAAATGTGCAGCCTATACCAGCACACACACACAGACACACACACCTCAATGTGACATAATGGTCAGCCTATACCAGAACACGCAGACACACACACACATCACTGTGACTCAATGCACAGACTATACCAGCGTGCACACAAACACACAGCACTCTGACTCAATGTACAATGTATACCAAAACATACAAGCATACACACACACCTCAGTGTGTTTCAAAGCACAGCCTATACCAGCACACACACATACACACCTGCACAGATACAGGATTCACTGTGACTCAATGCACAGCCTATAGAAGAACACACACACATACCAACGTGCACACACACATGGCTCACCGTGACTCAATCAATCGCCTATACCAGCACATACACACATGACTCACTGTGACTCAATGCAGTCTTTCGCACAACAGACACACACACCCCATTGAATCAATGAAAGCCCACCAACACACACCCTCTCATAGACACACACACATGGCTCACTGTGACTCAATGCACAGTCTGTATCACCACACACACACATACACCTCAGTTACTCAATGCAAAGACCATACGAGCACACACACACACACATAACTGATTAAATGCTCCACACAAACTAGTGCACACACACACAGATATGCTCACTGTGATTCAAGGCACAGTCTATACGAGCACATTTACACACAAACAACTCATTTTCACACAATGCGCAGTCTACAGCAGCACACAGACACACATAACTCACTGTGACTCAATCCACAGCCTATATTATCACACAGACACACACAAGGCTCACTGTGACTCAATGACGTTTGTAGCACCACACACACACACACAAACACACACAGACACCTCAGTGGCTCAATGCAAACGCATACACTCACAGACACATACCTAACTGTGATTCAGTGCTCAACCTCTACCAGCACACACACGCACACACAGACACACACACACATGCATGGCTCATTCTGACATAATGTACAGTTCTTACCAGCACAAACACAAGCAACATATCTCACTGTAACTCAATGCTCAGACTGTACTTGCACACACACAAGGCTCCCTGTGAGTCAATGCACAGCCTATACCAGCAGAGACACACACACACTGCTCTCTATGACACAGTGCACATCCTGTACCATCACACACACACAGCTTATTGTGATGCAATACAGACTCTACAGAACCAAATACACACACACACGCACAGCTCACTGTGATTCCATGCAGACTCCATACCAGTGCACAAAAACACACAGCACACAACTCAGTGTGATTCAATGCTCACTTTATACCAAAACACACATAGACACACACACCGTTCTCTGTGACTCAGTGCACAGTCCATACCAGCACTGCACACACACTCACAGCTCACCTTGAATCAAAGCACAGCCTACCCCAGCAAACACACACACAGTTCACTGTGACTCAATGCACAGGCTATACCAGCACACACACATATACACACACAGCTTACTGCGACACAATACAGTCTCTACACCACCAAATACACACAGACACATGCACAGCTCCATGTGATTCCATGCACATTCCATGCCAGTGCATACAGACACACAAAACACACCTCAGTTTGACTCAATGCTTACAGTATGTCAAAACATACATAGACAAACACACGGCTCCCTGTTACTCAGTGCACAGTGTATGCTAGCAGAGTTACACACACTAAGAAACACACATGGCTCACTGTGAATCAACACACAGCCTGTACCTCCACACACACACACATACAAACACTCACACACAGCTTAGTGTGACTCAATGCAAAGCATATACCACCACGTGCACTCACACAAACACTCACCTCCCTGTGACTCAGTGCATAGCATATAACATTCCACACACACACACACACACACCTCACTGTGACTGAATGCACAGCCTGTACCAGCACACACACATACAAAAACTCACACATGGTTGTGACTCAATGTACAATCCACACCAGCACATACACACACACGATACCTGTGTGAGTCAATGCTCAGTTTATACCAGCACAACCACACGGCTCACTGTGACTCAGTGCACAGCGTATGACATCACACACACACACACACACACATACACCTCGCTGTGACTCAATGCACAGCCTGTACCTGCGCATAAACACACACACACATCACTGTGATGCGATATGCAGCCTATACCAGCACACACACACACACACCAAAGTCTGACTAAATGGTCAGCCTATATGAGAACACACAGACACACACATCCCTCACTGTGACACAATGCACAGTCTATACCAGCCTGCACACACTCACACGACACTGTGACTCAATGCACAATCTGTAATAGCCCACACACGCACTCATACACACCTTATTGTGAATCAATGCACAGCCTATATGTGAACACACACATACTAACATGCACTCACACATGTCTCACGGTGACTCAATCGCCTATACAAGCGCACACACATGGCTCACTGTGAGTCAGTGCCCACTCCATACCAGCACCAAACACACAACACAGCTCACTGTGACTCAAGGCACAGTGTATGGCAGCACACACACACACAGACACACTCATACCCACATCTCATTGTGCCTCTAAGCCTGTGAAAGCACACACACAATGAAACAAACACCCCTCACTGTGACTCACTGCACATCCTATACCAGTGCACTCACACACACACACACATGGCTGACTGTGAATCAATGCACACTCTATACCAGGACACACACACACACACACACGGCTCCCTGTGACTCAGTGCACAGGGTATGCTAGCAGACATACACACACAGAGAAGCACATACGTCAAACTGTGAGTCAATCAACAGCCCATACCTCCACACACGCACATATACTGACACTCAAAAACTCAGCCCAGTGTGATTCAATGCAAATTCTATACCAGAAAATGCACACACACACACACACAAACCTCCCCATGAATCAGTGCATAGCACATAACATCACACACATACACCTCACTGTGACTCAATGTGTTGCCTCTACCTGCACGTACACTCACAAACAACTCAATATGACTCAATGTGCAGGCTGTACCAGCACACACACACATACATGTGCACACACACCTCAGTTTGCCTCAATTGTCAGCCTATACCAGAACACACAGACACACACACCTCTCACTCTGACTCAATGCACAACCTATACCAGCGTGCACACACACTCACATGGCACAGTGAATCAAGGCACAATTTTACCAGCACATGCACACACACCTCAGAGGGACTCAATGCTCAGCCTATACCAGAACACACACACACACACACATGCACAGATGCAGACCTCACTGTGACTCTATGCACAGCCTATACCAGAACACACACACATACCAACACGCACTCACACATGGCTCACTGGTACTCAATCAACCGCCTATACAAGCACACACACACACAGCTTGCTGTGACCCAATGCAGTCTGTATCACCACACACTCACACACACAACCATGTGTCAATAAAGCCCATACCAGCACACAAACTCACATGCGCACACACACACACACCTGACTGTGACTGAAAACGCTTCCTGTACCAGCACACACACACACAAACACCTCACTGTGACTCAATGCACAGCCTATATGAGCACACACATACACACACAGCTCACAGTGACTCAATACAGAGTCTATACCAGCACACACAAACACACACTCACATATATTACTCACTGACTCAATGCACAGCCTGTACTGGCACACACACAAGTCTTGCTGTGACTCAATGCAGAGTCTAAACCAGCATACAAACACATGGTTCACCGTGACTCAATGTACTGCCTATGCCAGCACACACACACAGAGACACATGCATGGCTCTCTCTGATTCAATGCACGTCCTATACCATCACATACACACACACACACACGCACAGTCACTGTGACACAATGCACAGCCTATACCACAGCACCCATGCAAAGACACATATGCACGGCTCATTGTGACTCCATGCACACCCTATACTATCACATACACACATTCACACGTGGCTCATTGTGAATCAATGCACAGTCTGTAGTTCCAGGTATACACACACAGACACACACATCAGTGACTCAATGCAAAGCCCATACCATCACACACACACACACATACACACACAGCTCACTGTGAATCAGTGTACAGTCTTCAGCTCCATGTACATACACACAGAACACACCTTAGTGAATCAATGCAGAGACCATACCAGCATACACACACACATACACACACCTGAGACTCAATGTTCTGCCTATTCCAGCACACACACGCACACACACGGATCACTGTGATTCAATACCAGCCTGTATTTGCACACACACACACTCTCACACACACCACCGTGTGACTCAATGCAGTTTATACCACCACACAGACACACAGACACACACACACCTCACTGTGACTCAATGCCAAGCCCATACATGTAAACAGACACACACAACCATGGCTCACTGAGACTCAATGAACAGTGTATACTAGCACATACAAACACAAGGCTCAATGTGAGTCAATGCATAGCCTATACCCGCACACACACACAGAGAAACACCCCTTAATGTGGCTCAGTGCACAGCCTATTGCAGTGCACACACACACACACACACTGCTCAGTAATTCAATGCAAATCCCGTATCAGTATACACATACACTTACACTCACCTAGGTGTGACTCAATTCTCAGCCTATAGCAGCACACACACACACCTTACTCTGACTCATGCAGACTCTACAGCACCAAATACACAAACACTAACACAGGGCTGGGATTCAATGCACAGTCCATACCAGCACACCACACTGTGACTCAATGCTCAGATTATACCAGCACACACACACGGCTCACTGTGTCCTAGTGCACAGCATATAACATCACACACACACACACACCACACACTGTGACTCAATGCGCAGCCTGTACCTGCACATACACACACACACACCTCACTGTGACAAAATGTGCAGCCTATACCAGCACACACACACAGACACACACACCTCAATGTGACATAATGGTCAGCCTATACCAGAACACGCAGACACACACACACATCACTGTGACTCAATGCACAGACTATACCAGCGTGCACACAAACACACAGCACTCTGACTCAATGTACAATGTATACCAAAACATACAAGCATACACACACACCTCAGTGTGTTTCAAAGCACAGCCTATACCAGCACACACACATACACACCTGCACAGATACAGGATTCACTGTGACTCAATGCACAGCCTATAGAAGAACACACACACATACCAACGTGCACACACACATGGCTCACCATGACTCAATCAATCGCCTATACCAGCACATACACACATGACTCACTGTGACTCAATGCAGTCTTTCGCACAACAGACACACACACCCCATTGAATCAATGAAAGCCCACCAACACACACCCTCTCATAGACACACACACATGGCTCACTGTGACTCAATGCACAGTCTGTATCACCACACACACACATACACCTCAGTTACTCAATGCAAAGACCATACGAGCACACACACACACATAACTGATTAAATTCTCCACACAAACTAGTGCACACACACACAGATATGCTCACTGTGATTCAAGGCACAGTCTATACGAGCACATTTACACACAAACAACTCATTTTCACACAATGCGCATTCTACAGCAGCACACAGACACACATAACTCACTGTGACTCAATCTACAGCCTATATTATCACACAGACACACACAAGGCTCACTGTGACTCAATGACGTTTGTAGCACCACACACACACACACAAACACACACACACACCTCAGTGGCTCAATGCAAACGCATACACTCACAGACACATACCTAACTGTGATTCAGTGCTCAACCTCTACCAGCACACACACGCACACACAGACACACACACACATGCATGGCTCATTCTGACATAATGTACAGTTCTTACCAGCACAAACACAAGCAACATATCTCACTGTAACTCAATGCTCAGACTGTACTTGCACACACACAAGGCTCCCTGTGAGTCAATGCACAGCCTATACCAGCAGAGACACACACACACTGCTCTCTATGACACAGTGCACATCCTGTACCATCACACACACACAGCTTATTGTGATGCAATACAGACTCTACACAACCAAATACACACACACACGCACAGCTCACTGTGATTCCATGCAGACTCCATACCAGTGCACAAAAACACACAGCACACAACTCAGTGTGATTCAATGCTCACTTTATACCAAAACACACATAGACACACACACCGTTCTCTGTGACTCAGTGCACAGTCCATACCAGCACTGCACACACACTCACAGCCCACCTTGAATAAAAGCACAGCCTACCCCAGCAAACACACACACACAGTTCACTGTGACTCAATGCACAGGCTATACCAGCACACACACATATACACACACAGCTTACTGCGACACAATACAGTCTCTACACCACCAAATACACACAGACACATGCACAGCTCCATGTGATTCCATGCACATTCCATGCCAGTGCATACAGACACACAAAACACACCTCAGTTTGACTCAATGCTTACAGTATGTCAAAACATACATAGACAAACACACAGCTCCCTGTTACTCAGTGCACAGTGTATGCTAGCAGAGTTACACACACAAAGAAACACACATGGCTCACTGTGAATCAACACACAGCCTGTACCTCCACACACACACACATACAAACACTCACACACAGCTTAGTGTGACTCAATGCAAAGCATATACCACCACGTGCACTCACACAAACACTCACCTCCCTGTGACTCAGTGCATAGCATATAACATTCCACACACACACACACACCTCACTGTGACTGAATGCACAGCCTGTACCAGCACACACACATACAAAAACTCACACATGGTTGTGACTCAATGTACAATCCACACCAGCACATACACACACACGATACCTGTGTGAGTCAATGCTCAGTTTATACCAGCACAACCACACGGCTCACTGTGACTCAGTGCACAGCGTATGACATCACACACACACACACACACATACACCTCGCTGTGACTCAATGCACAGCCTGTACCTGCACATAAACACACACACACATCACTGTGATGCGATATGCAGCCTATACCAGCACACACACACACACACCAAAGTCTGACTAAATGGTCAGCCTATATGAGAACACACAGACACACACATCCCTCACTGTGACACAATGCACAGTCTATACCAGCCTGCACACACTCACACGACACTGTGACTCAATGCACAATCTGTAATAGCCCACACACGCACTCATACACACCTTATTGTGAATCAATGCACAGCCTATATGTGAACACACACATACTAACATGCACTCACACATGTCTCACGGTGACTCAATCACCTATACAAGCACACACACATGGCTCACTGTGAGTCAGTGCCCACTCCATACCAGCACCAAACACACAACACAGCTCACTGTGACTCAAGGCACAGTGTATGGCAGCACACACACACACAGACACACTCATACCCACATCTCATTGTGCCTCTAAGCCTGTGAAAGCACACACACAATGAAACAAACACCCCTCACTGTGACTCACTGCACATCCTATACCAGTGCACTCACACACACACACACATGGCTGACTGTGAATCAATGCACACTCTATACCAGGACACACACACACACACACACACGGCTCCCTGTGACTCAGTGCACAGGATATGCTAGCAGACATACACACACAGAGAAGCACATACGTCAAACTGTGAGTCAATCCACAGCCCATACCTCCACACACGCACATATACTGACACTCAAAAACTCAGCTCAGTGTGATTCAATGCAAATTCTATACCAGAAAATGCACACACACACACACACAAACCTCCCCATGAATCAGTGCATAGCACATAACATCACACACATACACCTCACTGTGACTCAATGTGTTGCCTCTACCTGCACATACACTCACAAACAACTCAATATGACTCAATGTGCAGGCTGTACCAGCACACACACACATACATGTGCACACACACCTCAGTTTGCCTCAATTGTCAGCCTATACCAGAACACACAGACACACACACCTCTCACTCTGACTCAATGCACAACCTATACCAGCGTGCACACACACTCACATGGCACAGTGAATCAAGGCACAATTTTACCAGCACATGCACACACACCTCAGAGGGACTCAAAGCTCAGCCTATACCAGAACACACACACACACACACATGCACAGATGCAGACCTCACTGTGACTCTATGCACAGCCTATACCAGAACACACACACATACCAACACGCACTCACACATGGCTCACTGGTACTCAATCAACCGCCTATACAAGCACACACACACACAGCTTGCTGTGACCCAATGCAGTCTGTATCACCACACACTCACACACACAACCATGTGTCAATAAAGCCCATACCGGTACACAAACTCACAAGCGCACACACACACACCTGACTGTGACTGAAAACGCGTCCTGTACCAGCACACACACACACAAACACCTCACTGTGACTCAATGCACAGCCTATATGAGCACACACATACACACACAGCTCACAGTGACTCAAAACAGAGTGTATACCAGCACACACACACACACACACATATATGACTCACTGACTCAATGCACAGCCTGTACTGGCACACACACAAGTCTTGCTGTGACTCAATGCAGAGTCTAAACCAGCATACAAACACATGGCTCACTGTGACTCAATGTAATGCCTATGCCAGCACACACACACATAGACACATGCATGGCTCTCTCTGATTCAATGCACGTCCTATACCATCACATACACACACACACACACGCAAAGTCACTGTGACACAATGCACAGCCTATACCACAACACCCATGCAAAGACACATATGCACGGCTCATTGTGACTCCATGCACACCCTATACTATCACATACACACATTCACACGTGGCTCATTGTGAATCAGTGCACAGTCTGTAGTTCCAGGTATACACACACAGACACACACCTCAGTGGCTCTATGCAAAGCCCATACCACCACACACACACACACATACACACACAGCTCACTGTGAATCAGTGTACAGTCTTCAGCTCCATGAACATACACACACAACACACCTTAGTGAATCAATGCAGAGACCATACCAGCATACACACACACATACACACACCTGAGACTCAATGCTCTGCCTATTCCAGCACACACACGCACACACACGGATCACTGTGATTCAATACCAGCCTGTATGTGCACACACACACACTCTCACACACACCGCCGTGTGACTCAATGCAGTTTATACCACCACACAGACACACAGACACACACACACACCTCACTGTGACTCAATGCCAAGCCCATACAAGTAAACAGACACACACAACCATGGCTCACTGAGACTCAATGAACAGTGTATACTAGCACATACAAACACAAGGCTCAATGTAAGTCAATGCATAGCCTATACCTGCACACAGACACAGAGAAACACCCCTTAATGTGGCTCAGTGCACAGCCTATTGCAGTGCGCACACACACACACACACACACACACTGCTCAGTAATTCAATGCAAATCCCATATCAGTATACACATACACATACACTCACCTAGGTGTGACTCAATTCTCAGCCTATAGCAGCACACACACACACCTTACTCTGACTCATGCAGACTCTACAGCACCAAATACACCAACACTAACACAGGGCTGGGATTCAATGCACAGTCCATACCAGCACACCACACTGTGACTCAATGCTCAGATTATACCAGCACACACACACGGCTCACTGTGTCCTAGTGCACAGCATATAACATCACACACACACACACACCACACACTGTGACTCAATGCGCAGCCTGTACCTGCACATACACACACACACACCTCACTGTGACAAAATGTGCAGCCTATACCAGCACACACACACAGACACACACACCTCAATGTGACATAATGGTCAGCCTATACCAGAACACGCAGACACACACACACATCACTGTGACTCAATGCACAGACTATACCAGCGTGCACACAAACACACAGCACTCTGACTCAATGTACAATGTATACCAAAACATACAAGCATACACACACACCTCAGTGTGTTTCAAAGCACAGCCTATACCAGCACACACACATACACACCTGCACAGATACAGGATTCACTGTGACTCAATGCACAGCCTATAGAAGAACACACACACATACCAACGTGCACACACACATGGCTCACCGTGACTCAATCAATCGCCTATACCAGCACATACACACATGACTCACTGTGACTCAATGCAGTCTTTCGCACAACAGACACACACACCCCATTGAATCAATGAAAGCCCACCAACACACACCCTCTCATAGACACACACACATGGCTCACTGTGACTCAATGCACAGTCTGTATCACCACACACACACATACACCTCAGTTACTCAATGCAAAGACCATACGAGCACACACACACACACACATAACTGATTAAATGCTCCACACAAACTAGTGCACACACACACAGATATGCTCACTGTGATTCAAGGCACAGTCTATACGAGCACATTTACACACAAACAACTCATTTTCACACAATGCGCAGTCTACAGCAGCACACAGACACACATAACTCACTGTGACTCAATCCACAGCCTATATTATCACACAGACACACACAAGGCTCACTGTGACTCAATGACGTTTGTAGCACCACACACACACACACACAAACACACACATACACCTCAGTGGCTCAATGCAAACGCATACACTCACAGACACATACCTAACTGTGATTCAGTGCTCAACCTCTACCAGCACACACACGCACACACAGACACACACACACATGCATGGCTCATTCTGACATAATGTACAGTTCTTACCAGCACAAACACAAGCAACATATCTCACTGTAACTCAATGCTCAGACTGTACTTGCACACACACAAGGCTCCCTGTGAGTCAATGCACAGCCTATACCAGCAGAGACACACACACACTGCTCTCTATGACACAGTGCACATCCTGTACCATCACACACACACAGCTTATTGTGATGCAATACAGACTCTACACAACCAAATACACACACACATGCACAGCTCACTGTGATTCCATGCAGACTCCATACCAGTGCACAAAAACACACAGCACACAACTCAGTGTGATTCAATGCTCACTTTATACCAAAACACACATAGACACACACACCGTTCTCTGTGACTCAGTGCACAGTCCATACCAGCACTGCACACACACTCACAGCTCACCTTGAATCAAAGCACAGCCTACCCCAGCAAACACACACACACAGTTCACTGTGACTCAATGCACAGGCTATACCAGCACACACACATATACACACACAGCTTACTGTGACACAATACAGTCTCTACACCACCAAATACACACAGACACACGCACAGCTCCATGTGATTCCATGCACATTCCATGCCAGTGCATACAGACACACAAAACACACCTCAGTTTGACTCAATGCTTACAGTATGTCAAAACATACATAGACAAACACACAGCTCCCTGTTACTCAGTGCACAGTGTATGCTAGCAGAGTTACACACACAAAGAAACACACATGGCTCACTGTGAATCAACACACAGCCTGTACCTCCACACACACACACATACAAACACTCACACACAGCTTAGTGTGACTCAATGCAAAGCATATACCACCACGTGCACTCACACAAACACTCACCTCCCTGTGACTCAGTGCATAGCATATAACATTCCACACACACACACACACCTCACTGTGACTGAATGCACAGCCTGTACCAGCACACACACATACAAAAACTCACACATGGTTGTGACTCAATGTACAATCCACACCAGCACATACACACACACGATACCTGTGTGAGTCAATGCTCAGTTTATACCAGCACAACCACACGGCTCACTGTGACTCAGTGCACAGCGTATGACATCACACACACACACACACACACATACACCTCGCTGTGACTCAATGCACAGTCTGTACCTGCACATAAACACACACACACATCACTGTGATGCGATATGCAGCCTATACCAGCACACACACACACACCAAAGTCTGACTAAATGGTCAGCCTATATGAGAACACACAGACACACACATCCCTCACTGTGACACAATGCACAGTCTATACCAGCCTGCACACACTCACACGACACTGTGACTCAATGCACAATCTGTAATAGCCCACACACGCACTCATACACACCTTATTGTGAATCAATGCACAGCCTATATGTGAACACACACATACTAACATGCACTCACACATGTCTCACGGTGACTCAATCACCTATACAAGCACACACACATGGCTCACTGTGAGTCAGTGCCCACTCCATACCAGCACCAAACACACAACACAGCTCACTGTGAATCAAGGCACAGTGTATGGCAGCACACACACACACAGACACACTCATACCCACATCTCATTGTGCCTCTAAGCCTGTGAAAGCACACACACAATGAAACAAACACCCCTCACTGTGACTCATTGCACATCCTATACCAGTGCACTCACACACACACACACGGCTGACTGTGAATCAATGCACACTCTATACCAGGACACACACACACACACACACACACGGCTCCCTGTGACTCAGTGCACAGGATATGCTAGCAGACATACACACACAGAGAAGCACATACGTCAAACTGTGAGTCAATCCACAGCCCATACCTCCACACACGCACATATACTGACACTCAAAAACTCAGCTCAGTGTGATTCAATGCAAATTCTATACCAGAAAATGCACACACACACACACACAAACCTCCCCATGAATCAGTGCATAGCACATAACATCACACACATACACCTCACTGTGACTCAATGTGTTGCCTCTACCTGCACATACACTCACAAACAACTCAATATGACTCAATGTGCAGGCTGTACCAGCACACACACACATACATGTGCACACACACCTCAGTTTGCCTCAATTGTCAGCCTATACCAGAACACACAGACACACACACCTCTCACTCTGACTCAATGCACAACCTATACCAGCGTGCACACACACTCACATGGCACAGTGAATCAAGGCACAATTTTACCAGCACATGCACACACACCTCAGAGGGACTCAAAGCTCAGCCTATACCAGAACACACACACACACACACATGCACAGATGCAGACCTCACTGTGACTCTATGCACAGCCTATACCAGAACACACACACATAGCAACACGCACTCACACATGGCTCACTGGTACTCAATCAACCGCCTATACAAGCACACACACACACAGCTTGCTGTGACCCAATGCAGTCTGTATCACCACACACTCACACACACAACCATGTGTCAATAAAGCCCATACCGGCACACAAACTCACAAGCGCACACACACACACCTGACTGTGACTGAAAACGCTTCCTGTACCAGCACACACACACACAAACACCTCACTGTGACTCAATGCACAGCCTATATGAGCACACACATACACACACAGCTCACAGTGACTCAATACAGAGTCTATACCAGCACACACACACACACACACACATATATGACTCACTGACTCAATGCACAGCCTGTACTGGCACACACACAAGGCTTGCTGTGACTCAATGCAGAGTCTAAACCAGCATACAAACACATGGCTCACTGTGACTCAATGTAATTCCTATGCCAGCACACACACACATAGACACATGCATGGCTCTCTCTGATTCAATGCACGTCCTATACCATCACATACACACACACACACACGCACAGTCACTGTGACACAATGCACAGCCTATACCACAACACCCATGCAAAGACACATATGCACGGCTCATTGTGACTCCATGCACACCCTATACTATCACATACACACATTCACACGTGGCTCATTGTGAATCAGTGCACAGTCTGTAGTTCCAGGTATACACACACAGACACACACCTCAGTGGCTCTATGCTAAGCCCATACCACCACACACACACACACATACACACACAGCTCACTGTGAATCAGTGTACAGTCTTCAGCTCCATGAACATACACACACAACACACCTTAGTGAATCAATGCAGAGACCATACCAGCATACACACACACATACACACACCTGAGACTCAATGCTCTGCCTATTCCAGCACACACACGCACACACACGGATCACTGTGATTCAATACCAGCCTGTATGTGCACACACACACACTCTCACACACACCGCCGTGTGACTCAATGCAGTTTATACCACCACACAGACACACAGACACACACACACACCTCACTGTGACTCAATGCCAAGCCCATACAAGTAAACAGACACACACAACCATGGCTCACTGAGACTCAATGAACAGTGTATACTAGCACATACAAACACAAGGCTCAATGTAAGTCAATGCATAGCCTATACCTGCACACAGACACAGAGAAACACCCCTTAATGTGGCTCAGTGCACAGCCTATTGCAGTGCGCACACACACACACACACACACACACTGCTCAGTAATTCAATGCAAATCCCATATCAGTATACACATACACATACACTCACCTAGGTGTGACTCAATTCTCAGCCTATAGCAGCACACACACACACCTTACTCTGACTCATGCAGACTCTACAGCACCAAATACACAAACACTAACACAGGGCTGGGATTCAATGCACAGTCCATACCAGCACACCACACTGTGACTCAATGCTCAGATTATACCAGCACACACACACGGCTCACTGTGTCCTAGTGCACAGCATATAACATCACACACACACACACCACACACTGTGACTCAATGCGCAGCCTGTACCTGCACATACACACACACACACCTCACTGTGACAAAATGTGCAGCCTATACCAGCACACACACACAGACACACACACCTCAATGTGACATAATGGTCAGCCTATACCAGAACACGCAGACACACACACACATCACTGTGACTCAATGCACAGACTATACCAGCGTGCACACAAACACACAGCACTCTGACTCAATGTACAATGTATACCAAAACATACAAGCATACACACACACCTCAGTGTGTTTCAAAGCACAGCCTATACCAGCACACACACATACACACCTGCACAGATACAGGATTCACTGTGACTCAATGCACAGCCTATAGAAGAACACACACACATACCAACGTGCACACACACATGGCTCACCGTGACTCAATCAATCGCCTATACCAGCACATACACACATGACTCACTGTGACTCAATGCAGTCTTTCGCACAACAGACACACACACCCCATTGAATCAATGAAAGCCCACCAACACACACCCTCTCATAGACACACACACATGGCTCACTGTGACTCAATGCACAGTCTGTATCACCACACACACACATACACCTCAGTTACTCAATGCAAAGACCATACGAGCACACACACACACACACATAACTGATTAAATGCTCCACACAAACTAGTGCACACACACACAGATATGCTCACTGTGATTCAAGGCACAGTCTATACGAGCACATTTACACACAAACAACTCATTTTCACACAATGCGCAGTCTACAGCAGCACACAGACACACATAACTCACTGTGACTCAATCCACAGCCTATATTATCACACAGACACACACAAGGCTCACTGTGACTCAATGACGTTTGTAGCACCACACACACACACACACAAACACACACATACACCTCAGTGGCTCAATGCAAACGCATACACTCACAGACACATACCTAACTGTGATTCAGTGCTCAACCTCTACCAGCACACACACGCACACACAGACACACACACACATGCATGGCTCATTCTGACATAATGTACAGTTCTTACCAGCACAAACACAAGCAACATATCTCACTGTAACTCAATGCTCAGACTGTACTTGCACACACACAAGGCTCCCTGTGAGTCAATGCACAGCCTATACCAGCAGAGACACACACACACTGCTCTCTATGACACAGTGCACATCCTGTACCATCACACACACACAGCTTATTGTGATGCAATACAGACTCTACACAACCAAATACACACACACATGCACAGCTCACTGTGATTCCATGCAGACTCCATACCAGTGCACAAAAACACACAGCACACAACTCAGTGTGATTCAATGCTCACTTTATACCAAAACACACATAGACACACACACCGTTCTCTGTGACTCAGTGCACAGTCCATACCAGCACTGCACACACACTCACAGCTCACCTTGAATCAAAGCACAGCCTACCCCAGCAAACACACACACACAGTTCACTGTGACTCAATGCACAGGCTATACCAGCACACACACATATACACACACAGCTTACTGTGACACAATACAGTCTCTACACCACCAAATACACACAGACACACGCACAGCTCCATGTGATTCCATGCACATTCCATGCCAGTGCATACAGACACACAAAACACACCTCAGTTTGACTCAATGCTTACAGTATGTCAAAACATACATAGACAAACACACAGCTCCCTGTTACTCAGTGCACAGTGTATGCTAGCAGAGTTACACACACAAAGAAACACACATGGCTCACTGTGAATCAACACACAGCCTGTACCTCCACACACACACACATACAAACACTCACACACAGCTTAGTGTGACTCAATGCAAAGCATATACCACCACGTGCACTCACACAAACACTCACCTCCCTGTGACTCAGTGCATAGCATATAACATTCCACACACACACACACACCTCACTGTGACTGAATGCACAGCCTGTACCAGCACACACACATACAAAAACTCACACATGGTTGTGACTCAATGTACAATCCACACCAGCACATACACACACACGATACCTGTGTGAGTCAATGCTCAGTTTATACCAGCACAACCACACGGCTCACTGTGACTCAGTGCACAGCGTATGACATCACACACACACACACACACACATACACCTCGCTGTGACTCAATGCACAGTCTGTACCTGCACATAAACACACACACACATCACTGTGATGCGATATGCAGCCTATACCAGCACACACACACACACCAAAGTCTGACTAAATGGTCAGCCTATATGAGAACACACAGACACACACATCCCTCACTGTGACACAATGCACAGTCTATACCAGCCTGCACACACTCACACGACACTGTGACTCAATGCACAATCTGTAATAGCCCACACACGCACTCATACACACCTTATTGTGAATCAATGCACAGCCTATATGTGAACACACACATACTAACATGCACTCACACATGTCTCACGGTGACTCAATCACCTATACAAGCACACACACATGGCTCACTGTGAGTCAGTGCCCACTCCATACCAGCACCAAACACACAACACAGCTCACTGTGACTCAAGGCACAGTGTATGGCAGCACACACACACACAGACACACTCATACCCACATCTCATTGTGCCTCTAAGCCTGTGAAAGCACACACACAATGAAACAAACACCCCTCACTGTGACTCATTGCACATCCTATACCAGTGCACTCACACACACACACACGGCTGACTGTGAATCAATGCACACTCTATACCAGGACACACACACACACACACACACACGGCTCCCTGTGACTCAGTGCACAGGATATGCTAGCAGACATACACACACAGAGAAGCACATACGTCAAACTGTGAGTCAATCCACAGCCCATACCTCCACACACGCACATATACTGACACTCAAAAACTCAGCTCAGTGTGATTCAATGCAAATTCTATACCAGAAAATGCACACACACACACACACAAACCTCCCCATGAATCAGTGCATAGCACATAACATCACACACATACACCTCACTGTGACTCAATGTGTTGCCTCTACCTGCACATACACTCACAAACAACTCAATATGACTCAATGTGCAGGCTGTACCAGCACACACACACATACATGTGCACACACACCTCAGTTTGCCTCAATTGTCAGCCTATACCAGAACACACAGACACACACACCTCTCACTCTGACTCAATGCACAACCTATACCAGCGTGCACACACACTCACATGGCACAGTGAATCAAGGCACAATTTTACCAGCACATGCACACACACCTCAGAGGGACTCAAAGCTCAGCCTATACCAGAACACACACACACACACACATGCACAGATGCAGACCTCACTGTGACTCTATGCACAGCCTATACCAGAACACACACACATACCAACACGCACTCACACATGGCTCACTGGTACTCAATCAACCGCCTATACAAGCACACACACACACAGCTTGCTGTGACCCAATGCAGTCTGTATCACCACACACTCACACACACAACCATGTGTCAATAAAGCCCATACCGGCACACAAACTCACAAGCGCACACACACACACCTGACTGTGACTGAAAACGCTTCCTGTACCAGCACACACACACACAAACACCTCACTGTGACTCAATGCACAGCCTATATGAGCACACACATACACACACAGCTCACAGTGACTCAATACAGAGTCTATACCAGCACACACACACACACACACACACATATATGACTCACTGACTCAATGCACAGCCTGTACTGGCACACACACAAGGCTTGCTGTGACTCAATGCAGAGTCTAAACCAGCATACAAACACATGGCTCACTGTGACTCAATGTAATTCCTATGCCAGCACACACACACATAGACACATGCATGGCTCTCTCTGATTCAATGCACGTCCTATACCATCACATACACACACACACACACGCACAGTCACTGTGACACAATGCACAGCCTATACCACAACACCCATGCAAAGACACATATGCACGGCTCATTGTGACTCCATGCACACCCTATACTATCACATACACACATTCACACGTGGCTCATTGTGAATCAGTGCACAGTCTGTAGTTCCAGGTATACACACACAGACACACACCTCAGTGGCTCTATGCAAAGCCCATACCACCACACACACACACACATACACACACAGCTCACTGTGAATCAGTGTACAGTCTTCAGCTCCATGTACATACACACACAACACACCTTAGTGAATCAATGCAGAGACCATACCAGCATACACACACACATACACACACCTGAGACTCAATGCATTGCCTATTCCAGCACACACACGCACACACACGGATCACTGTGATTCAATACCAGCCTGTATGTGCACACACACACACTCTCACACACACCGCCGTGTGACTCAATGCAGTTTATACCACCACACAGACACACAGACACACACACACACCTCACTGTGACTCAATGCCAAGCCCATACAAGTAAACAGACACACACAACCATGGCTCACTGAGACTCAATGAACAGTGTATACTAGCACATACAAACACAAGGCTCAATGTGAGTCAATGCATAGCCTATACCTGCACACAGACACAGAGAAACACCCCTTAATGTGGCTCAGTGCACAGCCTATTGCAGTGCACACACACACACACACACACACACTGCTCAGTAATTCAATGCAAATCCCATATCAGTATACACATACACATACACTCACCTAGGTGTGACTCAATTCTCAGCCTATAGCAGCACACACACACACCTTATTCTGACTCATGCAGACTCTACAGCACCAAATACACAAACACTAACACAGGGCTGGGATTCAATGCACAGTCCATACCAGCACACCACACTGTGACTCAATGCTCAGATTATACCAGCACACACACACGGCTCACTGTGTCCTAGTGCACAGCATATAACATCACACACACACACACCACACACTGTGACTCAATGCGCAGCCTGTACCTGCACATACACACAGACACACCTCACTGTGACAAAATGTGCAGCCTATACCAGCACACACACACAGACACACACACCTCAATGTGACATAATGGTCAGCCTATACCAGAACACGCAGACACACACACACATCACTGTGACTCAATGCACAGACTATACCAGCGTGCACACAAACACACAGCACTCTGACTCAATGTACAATGTATACCAAAACATACAAGCATACACACACACCTCAGTGTGTTTCAAAGCACAGCCTATACCAGCACACACACATACACACCTGCACAGATACAGGATTCACTGTGACTCAATGCACAGCCTATAGAAGAACACACACACATACCAACGTGCACACACACATGGCTCACCGTGACTCAATCAATCGCCTATACCAGCACATACACACATGACTCACTGTGACTCAATGCAGTCTTTCGCACAACAGACACACACACCCCATTGAATCAATGAAAGCCCACCAACACACACCCTCTCATAGACACACACACATGGCTCACTGTGACTCAATGCACAGTCTGTATCACCACACACACACATACACCTCAGTTACTCAATGCAAAGACCATACGAGCACACACACACACACACATAACTGATTAAATGCTCCACACAAACTAGTGCACACACACACAGATATGCTCACTGTGATTCAAGGCACAGTCTATACGAGCACATTTACACACAAACAACTCATTTTCACACAATGCGCAGTCTACAGCAGCACACAGACACACATAACTCACTGTGACTCAATCCACAGCCTATATTATCACACAGACACACACAAGGCTCAATGTGACTCAATGACGTTTGTAGCACCACACACACACACACACAAACACACACATACACCTCAGTGGCTCAATGCAAACGCATACACTCACAGACACATACCTAACTGTGATTCAGTGCTCAACCTCTACCAGCACACACACGCACACACAGACACACACACACATGCATGGCTCATTCTGACATAATGTACAGTTCTTACCAGCACAAACACAAGCAACATATCTCACTGTAACTCAATGCTCAGACTGTACTTGCACACACACAAGGCTCCCTGTGAGTCAATGCACAGCCTATACCAGCAGAGACACACACACACTGCTCTCTATGACACAGTGCACATCCTGTACCATCACACACACACAGCTTATTGTGATGCAATACAGACTCTACACAACCAAATACACACACACATGCACAGCTCACTGTGATTCCATGCAGACTCCATACCAGTGCACAAAAACACACAGCACACAACTCAGTGTGATTCAATGCTCACTTTATACCAAAACACACATAGACACACACACCGTTCTCTGTGACTCAGTGCACAGTCCATACCAGCACTGCACACACACTCACAGCTCACCTTAAATCAAAGCACAGCCTACCCCAGCAAACACACACACACAGTTCACTGTGACTCAATGCACAGGCTATACCAGCACACACACATATACACACACAGCTTACTGTGACACAATACAGTCTCTACACCACCAAATACACACAGACACACGCACAGCTCCATGTGATTCCATGCACATTCCATGCCAGTGCATACAGACACACAAAACACACCTCAGTTTGACTCAATGCTTACAGTATGTCAAAACATACATAGACAAACACACAGCTCCCTGTTACTCAGTGCACAGTGTATGCTAGCAGAGTTACACACACAAAGAAACACACATGGCTCACTGTGAATCAACACACAGCCTGTACCTCCACACACACACACATACAAACACTCACACACAGCTTAGTGTGACTCAATGCAAAGCATATACCACCACGTGCACTCACACAAACACTCACCTCCCTGTGACTCAGTGCATAGCATATAACATTCCACACACACACACACACCTCACTGTGACTGAATGCACAGCCTGTACCAGCACACACACATACAAAAACTCACACATGGTTGTGACTCAATGTACAATCCACACCAGCACATACACACACACGATACCTGTGTGAGTCAATGCTCAGTTTATACCAGCACAACCACACGGCTCACTGTGACTCAGTGCACAGCGTATGACATCACACACACACACACACACATACACCTCTCTGTGACTCAATGCACAGTCTGTACCTGCACATAAACACACACACACATCACTGTGATGCGATATGCAGCCTATACCAGCACACACACACACACCAAAGTCTGACTAAATGGTCAGCCTATATGAGAACACACAGACACACACATCCCTCACTGTGACACAATGCACAGTCTATACCAGCCTGCACACACTCACACGACACTGTGACTCAATGCACAATCTGTAATAGCCCACACACGCACTCATACACACCTTATTGTGAATCAATGCACAGCCTATATGTGAACACACACATACTAACATGCACTCACACATGTCTCACGGTGACTCAATCACCTATACAAGCACACACACATGGCTCACTGTGAGTCAGTGCCCACTCCATACCAGCACCAAACACACAACACAGCTCACTGTGACTCAAGGCACAGTGTATGGCAGCACACACACACACAGACACACTCATACCCACATCTCATTGTGCCTCTAAGCCTGTGAAAGCACACACACAATGAAACAAACACCCCTCACTGTGACTCATTGCACATCCTATACCAGTGCACTCACACACACACACACGGCTGACTGTGAATCAATGCACACTCTATACCAGGACACACACACACACACACACACACGGCTCCCTGTGACTCAGTGCACAGGATATGCTAGCAGACATACACACACAGAGAAGCACATATGTCAAACTGTGAGTCAATCCACAGCCCATACCTCCACACACGCACATATACTGACACTCAAAATCTCAGCTCAGTGTGATTCAATGCAAATTCTATACCAGAAAATGCACACACACACACACACAAACCTCCCCATGAATCAGTGCATAGCACATAACATCACACACATACACCTCACTGTGACTCAATGTGTTGCCTCTACCTGCACATACACTCACAAACAACTCAATATGACTCAATGTGCAGGCTGTACCAGCACACACACACATACATGTGCACACACACCTCAGTTTGCCTCAATTGTCAGCCTATACCAGAACACACAGACACACACACCTCTCACTCTGACTCAATGCACAACCTATACCAGCGTGCACACACACTCACATGGCACAGTGAATCAAGGCACAATTTTACCAGCACATGCACACACACCTCAGAGGGACTCAAAGCTCAGCCTATACCAGAACACACACACACACACACATGCACAGATGCAGACCTCACTGTGACTCTATGCACAGCCTATACCAGAACACACACACATACCAACACGCACTCACACATGGCTCACTGGTACTCAATCAACCGCCTATACAAGCACACACACACACAGCTTGCTGTGACCCAATGCAGTCTGTATCACCACACACTCACACACACAACCATGTGTCAATAAAGCCCATACCGGCACACAAACTCACAAGCGCACACACACACACCTGACTGTGACTGAAAACGCTTCCTGTACCAGCACACACACACACAAACACCTCACTGTGACTCAATGCACAGCCTATATGAGCACACACATACACACACAGCTCACAGTGACTCAATACAGAGTCTATACCAGCACACACACACACACACACACATATATGACTCACTGACTCAATGCACAGCCTGTACTGGCACACACACAAGGCTTGCTGTGACTCAATGCAGAGTCTAAACCAGCATACAAACACATGGCTCACTGTGACTCAATGTAATTCCTATGCCAGCACACACACACATAGACACATGCATGGCTCTCTCTGATTCAATGCACGTCCTATACCATCACATACACACACACACACACGCACAGTCACTGTGACACAATGCACAGCCTATACCACAACACCCATGCAAAGACACATATGCACGGCTCATTGTGACTCCATGCACACCCTATACTATCACATACACACATTCACACGTGGCTCATTGTGAATCAGTGCACAGTCTGTAGTTCCAGGTATACACACACAGACACACACCTCAGTGGCTCTATGCAAAGCCCATACCACCACACACACACACACATACACACACAGCTCACTGTGAATCAGTGTACAGTCTTCAGCTCCATGTACATACACACACAACACACCTTAGTGAATCAATGCAGAGACCATACCAGCATACACACACACATACACACACCTGAGACTCAATGCATTGCCTATTCCAGCACACACACGCACACACACGGATCACTGTGATTCAATACCAGCCTGTATGTGCACACACACACACTCTCACACACACCGCCGTGTGACTCAATGCAGTTTATACCACCACACAGACACACAGACACACACACACACCTCACTGTGACTCAATGCCAAGCCCATACAAGTAAACAGACACACACAACCATGGCTCACTGAGACTCAATGAACAGTGTATACTAGCACATACAAACACAAGGCTCAATGTGAGTCAATGCATAGCCTATACCTGCACACAGACACAGAGAAACACCCCTTAATGTGGCTCAGTGCACAGCCTATTGCAGTGCACACACACACACACACACACACACTGCTCAGTAATTCAATGCAAATCCCATATCAGTATACACATACACATACACTCACCTAGGTGTGACTCAATTCTCAGCCTATAGCAGCACACACACACACCTTACTCTGACTCATGCAGACTCTACAGCACCAAATACACAAACACTAACACAGGGCTGGGATTCAATGCACAGTCCATACCAGCACACCACACTGTGACTCAATGCTCAGATTATACCAGCACACACACACGGCTCACTGTGTCCTAGTGCACAGCATATAACATCACACACACACACACCACACACTGTGACTCAATGCGCAGCCTGTACCTGCACATACACACAGACACACCTCACTGTGACAAAATGTGCAGCCTATACCAGCACACACACACAGACACACACACCTCAATGTGACATAATGGTCAGCCTATACCAGAACACGCAGACACACACACACATCACTGTGACTCAATGCACAGACTATACCAGCGTGCACACAAACACACAGCACTCTGACTCAATGTACAATGTATACCAAAACATACAAGCATACACACACACCTCAGTGTGTTTCAAAGCACAGCCTATACCAGCACACACACATACACACCTGCACAGATACAGGATTCACTGTGACTCAATGCACAGCCTATAGAAGAACACACACACATACCAACGTGCACACACACATGGCTCACCGTGACTCAATCAATCGCCTATACCAGCACATACACACATGACTCACTGTGACTCAATGCAGTCTTTCGCACAACAGACACACACACCCCATTGAATCAATGAAAGCCCACCAACACACACCCTCTCATAGACACACACACATGGCTCACTGTGACTCAATGCACAGTCTGTATCACCACACACACACATACACCTCAGTTACTCAATGCAAAGACCATACGAGCACACACACACACACACATAACTGATTAAATGCTCCACACAAACTAGTGCACACACACACAGATATGCTCACTGTGATTCAAGGCACAGTCTATACGAGCACATTTACACACAAACAACTCATTTTCACACAATGCGCAGTCTACAGCAGCACACAGACACACATAACTCACTGTGACTCAATCCACAGCCTATATTATCACACAGACACACACAAGGCTCACTGTGACTCAATGACGTTTGTAGCACCACACACACACACACACACAAACACACACATACACCTCAGTGGCTCAATGCAAACGCATACACTCACAGACACATACCTAACTGTGATTCAGTGCTCAACCTCTACCAGCACACACACGCACACACAGACACACACACACATGCATGGCTCATTCTGACATAATGTACAGTTCTTACCAGCACAAACACAAGCAACATATCTCACTGTAACTCAATGCTCAGACTGTACTTGCACACACACAAGGCTCCCTGTGAGTCAATGCACAGCCTATACCAGCAGAGACACACACACACTGCTCTCTATGACACAGTGCACATCCTGTACCATCACACACACACACAGCTTATTGTGATGCAATACAGACTCTACACAACCAAATACACACACACATGCACAGCTCACTGTGATTCCATGCAGACTCCATACCAGTGCACAAAAACACACAGCACACAACTCAGTGTGATTCAATGCTCACTTTATACCAAAACACACATAGACACACACACCGTTCTCTGTGACTCAGTGCACAGTCCATACCAGCACTGCACACACACTCACAGCTCACCTTGAATCAAAGCACAGCCTACCCCAGCAAACACACACACACAGTTCACTGTGACTCAATGCACAGGCTATACCAGCACACACACATATACACACACAGCTTACTGTGACACAATACAGTCTCTACACCACCAAATACACACAGACACACGCACAGCTCCATGTGATTCCATGCACATTCCATGCCAGTGCATACAGACACACAAAACACACCTCAGTTTGACTCAATGCTCACAGTATGTCAAAACATACATAGACAAACACACGGCTCCCTGTTACTCAGTGCACAGTGTATGCTAGCAGAGTTACACACACAAAGAAACACACATGGCTCACTGTGAATCAACACACAGCCTGTACCTCCACACACACACACATACAAACACTCACACACAGCTTAGTGTGACTCAATGCAAAGCATATACCACCACGTGCACTCACACAAACACTCACCTCCCTGTGACTCAGTGCATAGCATATAACATTCCACACACACACACACACCTCACTGTGACTGAATGCACAGCCTGTACCAGCACACACACATACAAAAACTCACACATGGTTGTGACTCAATGTACAATCCACACCAGCACATACACACACACGATACCTGTGTGAGTCAATGCTCAGTTTATACCAGCACAACCACACGGCTCACTGTGACTCAGTGCACAGCGTATGACATCACACACACACACACACACATACACCTCGCTGTGACTCAATGCACAGCCTGTACCTGCAGATAAACACACACACACATCACGGTGATGCGATATGCAGCTTATACCAGCACACACACACACACCAAAGTCTGACTAAATGGTCAGCCTACATGAGAACACACAGACACACACATCCCTCACTGTGACACAATGCACAGTCTATACCAGCCTGCACACACTCACACGACACTGTGACTCAATGCACAATCTGTAATAGCCCACACACGCACACATACACACCTTATTGTGAATCAATGCACAGCCTATATGTGAACACACACATACTAACATGCACTCACACATGTCTCACGGTGACTCAATCGCCTATACAAGCACACACACATGGCTCACTGTGAGTCAGTGCCCACTCCATACCAGCACCAAACACACAACACAGCTCACTGTGACTCAAGGCACAGTGTATGGCAGCAAACACACACACAGACACACTCATACCCACATCTCATTGTGCCTCTAAGCCTGTGAAAGCACACACACAATGAAACAAACACCCCTCACTGTGACTCACTGCACATCCTATACCAGTGCACTCACACACACACACACACATGGCTGACTGTGAATCAATGCACACTCTATACCAGGACACACACACACACACACACACACACACGGCTCCCTGTGACTCAGTGCACAGGATATGCTAGCAGACATACACACACAGAGAAGCACATACGTCAAACTGTGAGTCAATCCACAGCCCATACCTCCACACACGCACATATACTGACACTCAAAAACACAGCTCAGTTTGATTCAATGCAAATCCTATACCAGAAAATGCACACACACACACACACAAACCTCCCCATGAATCAGTGCATAGCACATAACATCACACACATACACCTCACTGTGACTCAATGTGTTGCCTCTACCTGCACATACACTCACAAACAACTCAATATGACTCAATGTGCAGGCTGTACCAGCACACACACACATACATGTGCACACACACCTCAGTTTGCCTCAATTGTCAGCCTATACCAGAACACACAGACACACACACCTCTCACTCTGACTCAATGCACAACCTATACCAGCGTGCACACACACTCACATGGCACAGTGAATCAAGGCACAATTTTACCAGCACATGCACACACACCTCAGAGGGACTCAAAGCTCAGCCTATACCAGAACACACACACACACACACATGCACAGATGCAGACCTCACTGCGACTCTATGCACAGCCTATACCAGAACACACACACATACCAACACGCACTCACACATGGCTCACTGGTACTCAATCAACCGCCTATACAAGCACACACACACACAGCTTGCTGTGACCCAATGCAGTCTGTATCACCACACACTCACACACACAACCATGTGTCAATAAAGCCCATACCAGCACACAAACTCACATGCACACACACACACACACCTGACGGTGACTGAAAACGCTTCCTGTACCAGCACACACACACACAAACACCTCACTGTGAATCAATGCACAGCTATTATCAGCACACACATACACACACAGCTCACAGTGACTCAATACACAGTCTATACCAGCACACACACACACACACACACACATATATGACTCACTGACTCAATGCACAGCCTGTACTGGCACACACACAAGTCTTGCTGTGACTCAATGCAGAGTCTAAACCAGCATACAAACACATGGCTCACTGTGACTCAATGTAATGCCTATGCCAGCACACACACACATAGACACATGCATGGCTCTCTCTGATTCAATGCACGTCCTATACCATCACATACACACACACACACACGTACAGTCACTGTGACACAATGCACAGCCTATACCACAACACCCATGCAAAGACACATATGCACGGCTCATTGTGACTCCATGCACACCCTATACTATCACATACACACATTCACACGTGGCTCATTGTGAATCAGTGCACAGTCTGTAGTTCCAGGTATACACACACAGACACACACCTCAGTGGCTCTATGCAAAGCCCATACCATCACACACACACACATACACACACAGCTCACTGTGAATCAGTGTACAGTCTTCAGCTCCATGTACATACACACACAACACACCTTAGTGAATCAATGCAGAGACCAAACCAGCATACACACACACATACACACACCTGAGACTCAATGCTCTGCCTATTCCAGCACACACACGCACACACACGGATCACTGTGATTCAATACCAGCCTGTATGTGCACACACACACACTCTCACACACACCGCCGTGTGACTCAACGCAGTTTATACCACCACACTGACACACAGACACACACACACACCTCACTGTGACTCAATGCCAAGCCCATACAAGTAAACAGACACACACAACCGTGGCTCACTGAGACTCAATGAACAGTGTATACTAGCACATACAAACACAAGGCTCAATGTGAGTCAATGCATAGCCTATACCTGCACACACACACACACAGAAACACCCCTTAATGTGGCTCAGTGCACAGCCTATTGAAGTGCACACACACACACACACACACACACTGCTCAGTAATTCAATGCAAATCCCATATCAGTATACACATACATATACACTCACCTAGGTGTGACTCAATTCTCAGCCTATAGCAACACACACACACACCTTACTCTGACTCATGCAGACTCTACAGCACCAAATACACAAACACTAACACAGGGCTGGGATTCAATGCACAGTCCATACCAGCAAAGGCACACACACCACACCACACTGTGACTCAATGCTCAGATTATACCAGCACACACACACGGCTCACTGTGTCCTAGTGCACAGCATATAACATCACACACACACACACACCACACACTGTGACTCAATGCGCAGCCTGTACCTGCACATACACACACACACACCTCACTGTGACAAAATGTGCAGCCTATACCAGCACACACACACAGACACACACACCTCAATGTGACATAATGGTCAGCCTATACCAGAACACGCAGACACACACACACATCACTGTGACTCAATGCACAGACTATACCAGCGTGCACACAAACACACAGCACTCTGACTCAATGTACAATGTATACCAAAACATACAAGCATACACACACACCTCAGTGTGTTTCAAAGCACAGCCTATACCAGCACACACACATACACACCTGCACAGATACAGGATTCACTGTGACTCAATGCACAGCCTATAGAAGAACACACACACATACCAACGTGCACACACACATGGCTCACCGTGACTCAATCAATCGCCTATACCAGCACATACACACATGACTCACTGTGACTCAATGCAGTCTTTCGCACAACAGACACACACACCCCATTGAATCAATGAAAGCCCACCAACACACACCCTCTCATAGACACACACACATGGCTCACTGTGACTCAATGCACAGTCTGTATCACCACACACACACATACACCTCAGTTACTCAATGCAAAGACCATACGAGCACACACACACACACACATAACTGATTAAATGCTCCACACAAACTAGTGCACACACACACAGATATGCTCACTGTGATTCAAGGCACAGTCTATACGAGCACATTTACACACAAACAACTCATTTTCACACAATGCGCAGTCTACAGCAGCACACAGACACACATAACTCACTGTGACTCAATCCACAGCCTATATTATCACACAGACACACACAAGGCTCACTGTGACTCAATGACGTTTGTAGCACCACACACACACACACACAAACACACACATACACCTCAGTGGCTCAATGCAAACGCATACACTCACAGACACATACCTAACTGTGATTCAGTGCTCAACCTCTACCAGCACACACACGCACACACAGACACACACACACATGCATGGCTCATTCTGACATAATGTACAGTTCTTACCAGCACAAACACAAGCAACATATCTCACTGTAACTCAATGCTCAGACTGTACTTGCACACACACAAGGCTCCCTGTGAGTCAATGCACAGCCTATACCAGCAGAGACACACACACACTGCTCTCTATGACACAGTGCACATCCTGTACCATCACACACACACACAGCTTATTGTGATGCAATACAGACTCTACACAACCAAATACACACACACATGCACAGCTCACTGTGATTCCATGCAGACTCCATACCAGTGCACAAAAACACACAGCACACAACTCAGTGTGATTCAATGCTCACTTTATACCAAAACACACATAGACACACACACCGTTCTCTGTGACTCAGTGCACAGTCCATACCAGCACTGCACACACACTCACAGCTCACCTTGAATCAAAGCACAGCCTACCCCAGCAAACACACACACACAGTTCACTGTGACTCAATGCACAGGCTATACCAGCACACACACATATACACACACAGCTTACTGTGACACAATACAGTCTCTACACCACCAAATACACACAGACACACGCACAGCTCCATGTGATTCCATGCACATTCCATGCCAGTGCATACAGACACACAAAACACACCTCAGTTTGACTCAATGCTTACAGTATGTCAAAACATACATAGACAAACACACAGCTCCCTGTTACTCAGTGCACAGTGTATGCTAGCAGAGTTACACACACAAAGAAACACACATGGCTCACTGTGAATCAACACACAGCCTGTACCTCCACACACACACACATACAAACACTCACACACAGCTTAGTGTGACTCAATGCAAAGCATATACCACCACGTGCACTCACACAAACACTCACCTCCCTGTGACTCAGTGCATAGCATATAACATTCCACACACACACACACACCTCACTGTGACTGAATGCACAGCCTGTACCAGCACACACACATACAAAAACTCACACATGGTTGTGACTCAATGTACAATCCACACCAGCACATACACACACACGATACCTGTGTGAGTCAATGCTCAGTTTATACCAGCACAACCACACGGCTCACTGTGACTCAGTGCACAGCGTATGACATCACACACACACACACACACACATACACCTCGCTGTGACTCAATGCACAGCCTGTACCTGCACATAAACACACACACACATCACTGTGATGCGATATGCAGCCTATACCAGCACACACACACACACACCAAAGTCTGACTAAATGGTCAGCCTATATGAGAACACACAGACACACACATCCCTCACTGTGACACAATGCACAGTCTATACCAGCCTGCACACACTCACACGACACTGTGACTCAATGCACAATCTGTAATAGCCCACACACGCACTCATACACACCTTATTGTGAATCAATGCACAGCCTATATGTGAACACACACATACTAACATGCACTCACACATGTCTCACGGTGACTCAATCACCTATACAAGCACACACACATGGCTCACTGTGAGTCAGTGCCCACTCCATACCAGCACCAAACACACAACACAGCTCACTGTGACTCAAGGCACAGTGTATGGCAGCACACACACACACAGACACACTCATACCCACATCTCATTGTGCCTCTAAGCCTGTGAAAGCACACACACAATGAAACAAACACCCCTCACTGTGACTCACTGCACATCCTATACCAGTGCACTCACACACACACACACATGGCTGACTGTGAATCAATGCACACTCTATACCAGGACACACACACACACACACACACACGGCTCCCTGTGACTCAGTGCACAGGATATGCTAGCAGACATACACACACAGAGAAGCACATACGTCAAACTGTGAGTCAATCCACAGCCCATACCTCCACACACGCACATATACTGACACTCAAAAACTCAGCTCAGTGTGATTCAATGCAAATTCTATACCAGAAAATGCACACACACACACACACAAACCTCCCCATGAATCAGTGCATAGCACATAACATCACACACATACACCTCACTGTGACTCAATGTGTTGCCTCTACCTGCACATACACTCACAAACAACTCAATATGACTCAATGTGCAGGCTGTACCAGCACACACACACATACATGTGCACACACACCTCAGTTTGCCTCAATTGTCAGCCTATACCAGAACACACAGACACACACACCTCTCACTCTGACTCAATGCACAACCTATACCAGCGTGCACACACACTCACATGGCACAGTGAATCAAGGCACAATTTTACCAGCACATGCACACACACCTCAGAGGGACTCAAAGCTCAGCCTATACCAGAACACACACACACACACACATGCACAGATGCAGACCTCACTGTGACTCTATGCACAGCCTATACCAGAACACACACACATACCAACACGCACTCACACATGGCTCACTGGTACTCAATCAACCGCCTATACAAGCACACACACACACAGCTTGCTGTGACCCAATGCAGTCTGTATCACCACACACTCACACACACAACCATGTGTCAATAAAGCCCATACCGGCACACAAACTCACAAGCGCACACACACACACCCGACTGTGACTGAAAACGCTTCCTGTACCAGCACACACACACACAAACACCTCACTGTGACTCAATGCACAGCCTATATGAGCACACACATACACACACAGCTCACAGTGACTCAATACAGAGTCTATACCAGCACACACACACACACACACACACACATATATGACTCACTGACTCAATGCACAGCCTGTACTGGCACACACACAAGTCTTGCTGTGACTCAATGCAGAGTCTAAACCAGCATACAAACACATGGCTCACTGTGACTCAATGTAATTCCTATGCCAGCACACACACACATAGACACATGCATGGCTCTCTCTGATTCAATGCACGTCCTATACCATCACATACACACACACACACACGCAAAGTCACTGTGACACAATGCACAGCCTATACCACAACACCCATGCAAAGACACATATGCACGGCTCATTGTGACTCCATGCACACCCTATACTATCACATACACACATTCACACGTGGCTCATTGTGAATCAGTGCACAGTCTGTAGTTCCAGGTATACACACACAGACACACACCTCAGTGGCTCTATGCAAAGCCCATACCACCACACACACACACACATACACACACAGCTCACTGTGAATCAGTGTACAGTCTTCAGCTCCATGTACATACACACACAACACACCTTAGTGAATCAATGCAGAGACCATACCAGCATACACACACACATACACACACCTGAGACTCAATGCTCTGCCTATTCCAGCACACACACGCACACACACGGATCACTGTGATTCAATACCAGCCTGTATGTGCACACACACACACTCTCACACACACCGCCGTGTGACTCAATGCAGTTTATACCACCACACAGACACACAGACACACACACACACCTCACTGTGACTCAATGCCAAGCCCATACAAGTAAACAGACACACACAACCATGGCTCACTGAGACTCAATGAACAGTGTATACTAGCACATACAAACACAAGGCTCAATGTGAGTCAATGCATAGCCTATACCTGCACACAGACACAGAGAAACACCCCTTAATGTGGCTCAGTGCACAGCCTATTGCAGTGCACACACACACACACACACACACACACTGCTCAGTAATTCAATGCAAATCCCATATCAGTATACACATACACATACACTCACCTAGGTGTGACTCAATTCTCAGCCTATAGCAGCACACACACACACCTTACTCTGACTCATGCAGACTCTACAGCACCAAATACACAAACACTAACACAGGGCTGGGATTCAATGCACAGTCCATACCAGCACACCACACTGTGACTCAATGCTCAGATTATACCAGCACACACACACGGCTCACTGTGTCCTAGTGCACAGCATATAACATCACACACACACACACACCACACACTGTGACTCAATGCGCAGCCTGTACCTGCACATACACACACACACACCTCACTGTGACAAAATGTGCAGCCTATACCAGCACACACACACAGACACACACACCTCAATGTGACATAATGGTCAGCCTATACCAGAACACGCAGACACACACACACATCACTGTGACTCAATGCACAGACTATACCAGCGTGCACACAAACACACAGCACTCTGACTCAATGTACAATGTATACCAAAACATACAAGCATACACACACACCTCAGTGTGTTTCAAAGCACAGCCTATACCAGCACACACACATACACACCTGCACAGATACAGGATTCACTGTGACTCAATGCACAGCCTATAGAAGAACACACACACATACCAACGTGCACACACACATGGCTCACCGTGACTCAATCAATCGCCTATACCAGCACATACACACATGACTCACTGTGACTCAATGCAGTCTTTCGCACAACAGACACACACACCCCATTGAATCAATGAAAGCCCACCAACACACACCCTCTCATAGACACACACACATGGCTCACTGTGACTCAATGCACAGTCTGTATCACCACACACACACATACACCTCAGTTACTCAATGCAAAGACCATACGAGCACACACACACACACACATAACTGATTAAATGCTCCACACAAACTAGTGCACACACACACAGATATGCTCACTGTGATTCAAGGCACAGTCTATACGAGCACATTTACACACAAACAACTCATTTTCACACAATGCGCAGTCTACAGCAGCACACAGACACACATAACTCACTGTGACTCAATCCACAGCCTATATTATCACACAGACACACACAAGGCTCACTGTGACTCAATGACGTTTGTAGCACCACACACACACACACACAAACACACACATACACCTCAGTGGCTCAATGCAAACGCATACACTCACAGACACATACCTAACTGTGATTCAGTGCTCAACCTCTACCAGCACACACACGCACACACAGACACACACACACATGCATGGCTCATTCTGACATAATGTACAGTTCTTACCAGCACAAACACAAGCAACATATCTCACTGTAACTCAATGCTCAGACTGTACTTGCACACACACAAGGCTCCCTGTGAGTCAATGCACAGCCTATACCAGCAGAGACACACACACACTGCTCTCTATGACACAGTGCACATCCTGTACCATCACACACACACACAGCTTATTGTGATGCAATACAGACTCTACACAACCAAATACACACACACATGCACAGCTCACTGTGATTCCATGCAGACTCCATACCAGTGCACAAAAACACACAGCACACAACTCAGTGTGATTCAATGCTCACTTTATACCAAAACACACATAGACACACACACCGTTCTCTGTGACTCAGTGCACAGTCCATACCAGCACTGCACACACACTCACAGCTCACCTTGAATCAAAGCACAGCCTACCCCAGCAAACACACACACACAGTTCACTGTGACTCAATGCACAGGCTATACCAGCACACACACATATACACACACAGCTTACTGTGACACAATACAGTCTCTACACCACCAAATACACACAGACACACGCACAGCTCCATGTGATTCCATGCACATTCCATGCCAGTGCATACAGACACACAAAACACACCTCAGTTTGACTCAATGCTTACAGTATGTCAAAACATACATAGACAAACACACGGCTCCCTGTTACTCAGTGCACAGTGTATGCTAGCAGAGTTACACACACAAAGAAACACACATGGCTCACTGTGAATCAACACACAGCCTGTACCTCCACACACACACACATACAAACACTCACACACAGCTTAGTGTGACTCAATGCAAAGCATATACCACCACGTGCACTCACACAAACACTCACCTCCCTGTGACTCAGTGCATAGCATATAACATTCCACACACACACACACACCTCACTGTGACTGAATGCACAGCCTGTACCAGCACACACACATACAAAAACTCACACATGGTTGTGACTCAATGTACAATCCACACCAGCACATACACACACACGATACCTGTGTGAGTCAATGCTCAGTTTATACCAGCACAACCACACGGCTCACTGTGACTCAGTGCACAGCGTATGACATCACACACACACACACACACACATACACCTCGCTGTGACTCAATGCACAGCCTGTACCTGCACATAAACACACACACACATCACTGTGATGCGATATGCAGCCTATACCAGCACACACACACACACACCAAAGTCTGACTAAATGGTCAGCCTATATGAGAACACACAGACACACACATCCCTCACTGTGACACAATGCACAGTCTATACCAGCCTGCACACACTCACACGACACTGTGACTCAATGCACAATCTGTAATAGCCCACACACGCACTCATACACACCTTATTGTGAATCAATGCACAGCCTATATGTGAACACACACATACTAACATGCACTCACACATGTCTCACGGTGACTCAATCACCTATACAAGCACACACACATGGCTCACTGTGAGTCAGTGCCCACTCCATACCAGCACCAAACACACAACACAGCTCACTGTGACTCAAGGCACAGTGTATGGCAGCACACACACACACAGACACACTCATACCCACATCTCATTGTGCCTCTAAGCCTGTGAAAGCACACACACAATGAAACAAACACCCCTCACTGTGACTCACTGCACATCCTATACCAGTGCACTCACACACACACACACATGGCTGACTGTGAATCAATGCACACTCTATACCAGGACACACACACACACACACACACACGGCTCCCTGTGACTCAGTGCACAGGATATGCTAGCAGACATACACACACAGAGAAGCACATACGTCAAACTGTGAGTCAATCCACAGCCCATACCTCCACACACGCACATATACTGACACTCAAAAACTCAGCTCAGTGTGATTCAATGCAAATTCTATACCAGAAAATGCACACACACACACACACAAACCTCCCCATGAATCAGTGCATAGCACATAACATCACACACATACACCTCACTGTGACTCAATGTGTTGCCTCTACCTGCACATACACTCACAAACAACTCAATATGACTCAATGTGCAGGCTGTACCAGCACACACACACATACATGTGCACACACACCTCAGTTTGCCTCAATTGTCAGCCTATACCAGAACACACAGACACACACACCTCTCACTCTGACTCAATGCACAACCTATACCAGCGTGCACACACACTCACATGGCACAGTGAATCAAGGCACAATTTTACCAGCACATGCACACACACCTCAGAGGGACTCAAAACTCAGCCTATACCAGAACACACACACACACACACATGCACAGATGCAGACCTCACTGTGACTCTATGCACAGCCTATACCAGAACACACACACATACCAACACGCACTCACACATGGCTCACTGGTACTCAATCAACCGCCTATACAAGCACACACACACACAGCTTGCTGTGACCCAATGCAGTCTGTATCACCACACACTCACACACACAACCATGTGTCAATAAAGCCCATACCGGCACACAAACTCACAAGCGCACACACACACACCTGACTGTGACTGAAAACGCTTCCTGTACCAGCACACACACACAAACACCTCACTGTGACTCAATGCACAGCCTATATGAGCACACACATACACACACAGCTCACAGTGACTCAATACAGAGTCTATACCAGCACACACACACACACACACACATATATGACTCACTGACTCAATGCACAGCCTGTACTGGCACACACACAAGTCTTGCTGTGACTCAATGCAGAGTCTAAACCAGCATACAAACACATGGCTCACTGTGACTCAATGTAATTCCTATGCCAGCACACACACACATAGACACATGCATGGCTCTCTCTGATTCAATGCACGTCCTATACCATCACATACACACACACACACACGCAAAGTCACTGTGACACAATGCACAGCCTATACCACAACACCCATGCAAAGACACATATGCACGGCTCATTGTGACTCCATGCACACCCTATACTATCACATACACACATTCACACGTGGCTCATTGTGAATCAGTGCACAGTCTGTAGTTCCAGGTATACACACACAGACACACACCTCAGTGGCTCTATGCAAAGCCCATACCACCACACACACACACACATACACACACAGCTCACTGTGAATCAGTGTACAGTCTTCAGCTCCATGTACATACACACACAACACACCTTAGTGAATCAATGCAGAGACCATACCAGCATACACACACACATACACACACCTGAGACTCAATGCATTGCCTATTCCAGCACACACACGCACACACACGGATCACTGTGATTCAATACCAGCCTGTATGTGCACACACACACACTCTCACACACACCGCCGTGTGACTCAATGCAGTTTATACCACCACACAGACACACAGACACACACACACACCTCACTGTGACTCAATGCCAAGCCCATACAAGTAAACAGACACACACAACCATGGCTCACTGAGACTCAATGAACAGTGTATACTAGCACATACAAACACAAGGCTCAATGTGAGTCAATGCATAGCCTATACCTGCACACAGACACAGAGAAACACCCCTTAATGTGGCTCAGTGCACAGCCTATTGCAGTGCACACACACACACACACACACACACTGCTCAGTAATTCAATGCAAATCCCATATCAGTATACACATACACATACACTCACCTAGGTGTGACTCAATTCTCAGCCTATAGCAGCACACACACACACCTTACTCTGACTCATGCAGACTCTACAGCACCAAATACACAAACACTAACACAGGGCTGGGATTCAATGCACAGTCCATACCAGCACACCACACTGTGACTCAATGCTCAGATTATACCAGCACACACACACGGCTCACTGTGTCCTAGTGCACAGCATATAACATCACACACACACACACCACACACTGTGACTCAATGCGCAGCCTGTACCTGCACATACACACAGACACACCTCACTGTGACAAAATGTGCAGCCTATACCAGCACACACACACAGACACACACACCTCAATGTGACATAATGGTCAGCCTATACCAGAACACGCAGACACACACACACATCACTGTGACTCAATGCACAGACTATACCAGCGTGCACACAAACACACAGCACTCTGACTCAATGTACAATGTATACCAAAACATACAAGCATACACACACACCTCAGTGTGTTTCAAAGCACAGCCTATACCAGCACACACACATACACACCTGCACAGATACAGGATTCACTGTGACTCAATGCACAGCCTATAGAAGAACACACACACATACCAACGTGCACACACACATGGCTCACCGTGACTCAATCAATCGCCTATACCAGCACATACACACATGACTCACTGTGACTCAATGCAGTCTTTCGCACAACAGACACACACACCCCATTGAATCAATGAAAGCCCACCAACACACACCCTCTCATAGACACACACACATGGCTCACTGTGACTCAATGCACAGTCTGTATCACCACACACACACATACACCTCAGTTACTCAATGCAAAGACCATACGAGCACACACACACACACACATAACTGATTAAATGCTCCACACAAACTAGTGCACACACACACAGATATGCTCACTGTGATTCAAGGCACAGTCTATACGAGCACATTTACACACAAACAACTCATTTTCACACAATGCGCAGTCTACAGCAGCACACAGACACACATAACTCACTGTGACTCAATCCACAGCCTATATTATCACACAGACACACACAAGGCTCAATGTGACTCAATGACGTTTGTAGCACCACACACACACACACACAAACACACACATACACCTCAGTGGCTCAATGCAAACGCATACACTCACAGACACATACCTAACTGTGATTCAGTGCTCAACCTCTACCAGCACACACACGCACACACAGACACACACACACATGCATGGCTCATTCTGACATAATGTACAGTTCTTACCAGCACAAACACAAGCAACATATCTCACTGTAACTCAATGCTCAGACTGTACTTGCACACACACAAGGCTCCCTGTGAGTCAATGCACAGCCTATACCAGCAGAGACACACACACACTGCTCTCTATGACACAGTGCACATCCTGTACCATCACACACACACAGCTTATTGTGATGCAATACAGACTCTACACAACCAAATACACACACACATGCACAGCTCACTGTGATTCCATGCAGACTCCATACCAGTGCACAAAAACACACAGCACACAACTCAGTGTGATTCAATGCTCACTTTATACCAAAACACACATAGACACACACACCGTTCTCTGTGACTCAGTGCACAGTCCATACCAGCACTGCACACACACTCACAGCTCACCTTGAATCAAAGCACAGCCTACCCCAGCAAACACACACACACAGTTCACTGTGACTCAATGCACAGGCTATACCAGCACACACACATATACACACACAGCTTACTGTGACACAATACAGTCTCTACACCACCAAATACACACAGACACACGCACAGCTCCATGTGATTCCATGCACATTCCATGCCAGTGCATACAGACACACAAAACACACCTCAGTTTGACTCAATGCTTACAGTATGTCAAAACATACATAGACAAACACACAGCTCCCTGTTACTCAGTGCACAGTGTATGCTAGCAGAGTTACACACACAAAGAAACACACATGGCTCACTGTGAATCAACACACAGCCTGTACCTCCACACACACACACATACAAACACTCACACACAGCTTAGTGTGACTCAATGCAAAGCATATACCACCACGTGCACTCACACAAACACTCACCTCCCTGTGACTCAGTGCATAGCATATAACATTCCACACACACACACACACCTCACTGTGACTGAATGCACAGCCTGTACCAGCACACACACATACAAAAACTCACACATGGTTGTGACTCAATGTACAATCCACACCAGCACATACACACACACGATACCTGTGTGAGTCAATGCTCAGTTTATACCAGCACAACCACACGGCTCACTGTGACTCAGTGCACAGCGTATGACATCACACACACACACACACATACACCTCGCTGTGACTCAATGCACAGCCTGTACCTGCACATAAACACACACACACATCACTGTGATGCGATATGCAGCCTATACCAGCACACACACACACACACCAAAGTCTGACTAAATGGTCAGCCTATATGAGAACACACAGACACACACATCCCTCACTGTGACACAATGCACAGTCTATACCAGCCTGCACACACTCACACGACACTGTGACTCAATGCACAATCTGTAATAGCCCACACACGCACTCATACACACCTTATTGTGAATCAATGCACAGCCTATATGTGAACACACACATACTAACATGCACTCACACATGTCTCACGGTGACTCAATCACCTATACAAGCACACACACATGGCTCACTGTGAGTCAGTGCCCACTCCATACCAGCACCAAACACACAACACAGCTCACTGTGACTCAAGGCACAGTGTATGGCAGCACACACACACACAGACACACTCATACCCACATCTCATTGTGCCTCTAAGCCTGTGAAAGCACACACACAATGAAACAAACACCCCTCACTGTGACTCATTGCACATCCTATACCAGTGCACTCACACACACACACACGGCTGACTGTGAATCAATGCACACTCTATACCAGGACACACACACACACACACACACACGGCTCCCTGTGACTCAGTGCACAGGATATGCTAGCAGACATACACACACAGAGAAGCACATATGTCAAACTGTGAGTCAATCCACAGCCCATACCTCCACACACGCACATATACTGACACTCAAAATCTCAGCTCAGTGTGATTCAATGCAAATTCTATACCAGAAAATGCACACACACACACACACAAACCTCCCCATGAATCAGTGCATAGCACATAACATCACACACATACACCTCACTGTGACTCAATGTGTTGCCTCTACCTGCACATACACTCACAAACAACTCAATATGACTCAATGTGCAGGCTGTACCAGCACACACACACATACATGTGCACACACACCTCAGTTTGCCTCAATTGTCAGCCTATACCAGAACACACAGACACACACACCTCTCACTCTGACTCAATGCACAACCTATACCAGCGTGCACACACACTCACATGGCACAGTGAATCAAGGCACAATTTTACCAGCACATGCACACACACCTCAGAGGGACTCAAAGCTCAGCCTATACCAGAACACACACACACACACACATGCACAGATGCAGACCTCACTGTGACTCTATGCACAGCCTATACCAGAACACACACACATACCAACACGCACTCACACATGGCTCACTGGTACTCAATCAACCGCCTATACAAGCACACACACACACAGCTTGCTGTGACCCAATGCAGTCTGTATCACCACACACTCACACACACAACCATGTGTCAATAAAGCCCATACCGGCACACAAACTCACAAGCGCACACACACACACCTGACTGTGACTGAAAACGCTTCCTGTACCAGCACACACACACACAAACACCTCACTGTGACTCAATGCACAGCCTATATGAGCACACACATACACACACAGCTCACAGTGACTCAATACAGAGTCTATACCAGCACACACACACACACACACACACATATATGACTCACTGACTCAATGCACAGCCTGTACTGGCACACACACAAGGCTTGCTGTGACTCAATGCAGAGTCTAAACCAGCATACAAACACATGGCTCACTGTGACTCAATGTAATTCCTATGCCAGCACACACACACATAGACACATGCATGGCTCTCTCTGATTCAATGCACGTCCTATACCATCACATACACACACACACACACGCACAGTCACTGTGACACAATGCACAGCCTATACCACAACACCCATGCAAAGACACATATGCACGGCTCATTGTGACTCCATGCACACCCTATACTATCACATACACACATTCACACGTGGCTCATTGTGAATCAGTGCACAGTCTGTAGTTCCAGGTATACACACACAGACACACACCTCAGTGGCTCTATGCAAAGCCCATACCACCACACACACACACACATACACACACAGCTCACTGTGAATCAGTGTACAGTCTTCAGCTCCATGTACATACACACACAACACACCTTAGTGAATCAATGCAGAGACCATACCAGCATACACACACACATACACACACCTGAGACTCAATGCATTGCCTATTCCAGCACACACACGCACACACACGGATCACTGTGATTCAATACCAGCCTGTATGTGCACACACACACACTCTCACACACACCGCCGTGTGACTCAATGCAGTTTATACCACCACACAGACACACAGACACACACACACACCTCACTGTGACTCAATGCCAAGCCCATACAAGTAAACAGACACACACAACCATGGCTCACTGAGACTCAATGAACAGTGTATACTAGCACATACAAACACAAGGCTCAATGTGAGTCAATGCATAGCCTATACCTGCACACAGACACAGAGAAACACCCCTTAATGTGGCTCAGTGCACAGCCTATTGCAGTGCACACACACACACACACACACACACTGCTCAGTAATTCAATGCAAATCCCATATCAGTATACACATACACATACACTCACCTAGGTGTGACTCAATTCTCAGCCTATAGCAGCACACACACACACCTTATTCTGACTCATGCAGACTCTACAGCACCAAATACACAAACACTAACACAGGGCTGGGATTCAATGCACAGTCCATACCAGCACACCACACTGTGACTCAATGCTCAGATTATACCAGCACACACACACGGCTCACTGTGTCCTAGTGCACAGCATATAACATCACACACACACACACCACACACTGTGACTCAATGCGCAGCCTGTACCTGCACATACACACAGACACACCTCACTGTGACAAAATGTGCAGCCTATACCAGCACACACACACAGACACACACACCTCAATGTGACATAATGGTCAGCCTATACCAGAACACGCAGACACACACACACATCACTGTGACTCAATGCACAGACTATACCAGCGTGCACACAAACACACAGCACTCTGACTCAATGTACAATGTATACCAAAACATACAAGCATACACACACACCTCAGTGTGTTTCAAAGCACAGCCTATACCAGCACACACACATACACACCTGCACAGATACAGGATTCACTGTGACTCAATGCACAGCCTATAGAAGAACACACACACATACCAACGTGCACACACACATGGCTCACCGTGACTCAATCAATCGCCTATACCAGCACATACACACATGACTCACTGTGACTCAATGCAGTCTTTCGCACAACAGACACACACACCCCATTGAATCAATGAAAGCCCACCAACACACACCCTCTCATAGACACACACACATGGCTCACTGTGACTCAATGCACAGTCTGTATCACCACACACACACATACACCTCAGTTACTCAATGCAAAGACCATACGAGCACACACACACACACACATAACTGATTAAATGCTCCACACAAACTAGTGCACACACACACAGATATGCTCACTGTGATTCAAGGCACAGTCTATACGAGCACATTTACACACAAACAACTCATTTTCACACAATGCGCAGTCTACAGCAGCACACAGACACACATAACTCACTGTGACTCAATCCACAGCCTATATTATCACACAGACACACACAAGGCTCACTGTGACTCAATGACGTTTGTAGCACCACACACACACACACACACAAACACACACATACACCTCAGTGGCTCAATGCAAACGCATACACTCACAGACACATACCTAACTGTGATTCAGTGCTCAACCTCTACCAGCACACACACGCACACACAGACACACACACACATGCATGGCTCATTCTGACATAATGTACAGTTCTTACCAGCACAAACACAAGCAACATATCTCACTGTAACTCAATGCTCAGACTGTACTTGCACACACACAAGGCTCCCTGTGAGTCAATGCACAGCCTATACCAGCAGAGACACACACACACTGCTCTCTATGACACAGTGCACATCCTGTACCATCACACACACACACAGCTTATTGTGATGCAATACAGACTCTACACAACCAAATACACACACACATGCACAGCTCACTGTGATTCCATGCAGACTCCATACCAGTGCACAAAAACACACAGCACACAACTCAGTGTGATTCAATGCTCACTTTATACCAAAACACACATAGACACACACACCGTTCTCTGTGACTCAGTGCACAGTCCATACCAGCACTGCACACACACTCACAGCTCACCTTGAATCAAAGCACAGCCTACCCCAGCAAACACACACACACAGTTCACTGTGACTCAATGCACAGGCTATACCAGCACACACACATATACACACACAGCTTACTGTGACACAATACAGTCTCTACACCACCAAATACACACAGACACACGCACAGCTCCATGTGATTCCATGCACATTCCATGCCAGTGCATACAGACACACAAAACACACCTCAGTTTGACTCAATGCTCACAGTATGTCAAAACATACATAGACAAACACACGGCTCCCTGTTACTCAGTGCACAGTGTATGCTAGCAGAGTTACACACACAAAGAAACACACATGGCTCACTGTGAATCAACACACAGCCTGTACCTCCACACACACACACATACAAACACTCACACACAGCTTAGTGTGACTCAATGCAAAGCATATACCACCACGTGCACTCACACAAACACTCACCTCCCTGTGACTCAGTGCATAGCATATAACATTCCACACACACACACACACCTCACTGTGACTGAATGCACAGCCTGTACCAGCACACACACATACAAAAACTCACACATGGTTGTGACTCAATGTACAATCCACACCAGCACATACACACACACGATACCTGTGTGAGTCAATGCTCAGTTTATACCAGCACAACCACACGGCTCACTGTGACTCAGTGCACAGCGTATGACATCACACACACACACACACACATACACCTCGCTGTGACTCAATGCACAGCCTGTACCTGCAGATAAACACACACACACATCACGGTGATGCGATATGCAGCTTATACCAGCACACACACACACACCAAAGTCTGACTAAATGGTCAGCCTATATGAGAACACACAGACACACACATCCCTCACTGTGACACAATGCACAGTCTATACCAGCCTGCACACACTCACACGACACTGTGACTCAATGCACAATCTGTAATAGCCCACACACGCACACATACACACCTTATTGTGAATCAATGCACAGCCTATATGTGAACACACACATACTAACATGCACTCACACATGTCTCACGGTGACTCAATCGCCTATACAAGCACACACACATGGCTCACTGTGAGTCAGTGCCCACTCCATACCAGCACCAAACACACAACACAGCTCACTGTGACTCAAGGCACAGTGTATGGCAGCAAACACACACACAGACACACTCATACCCACATCTCATTGTGCCTCTAAGCCTGTGAAAGCACACACACAATGAAACAAACACCCCTCACTGTGACTCACTGCACATCCTATACCAGTGCACTCACACACACACACACACATGGCTGACTGTGAATCAATGCACACTCTATACCAGGACACACACACACACACACACACACACACGGCTCCCTGTGACTCAGTGCACAGGATATGCTAGCAGACATACACACACAGAGAAGCACATACGTCAAACTGTGAGTCAATCCACAGCCCATACCTCCACACACGCACATATACTGACACTCAAAAACACAGCTCAGTTTGATTCAATGCAAATCCTATACCAGAAAATGCACACACACACACACACAAACCTCCCCATGAATCAGTGCATAGCACATAACATCACACACATACACCTCACTGTGACTCAATGTGTTGCCTCTACCTGCACATACACTCACAAACAACTCAATATGACTCAATGTGCAGGCTGTACCAGCACACACACACATACATGTGCACACACACCTCAGTTTGCCTCAATTGTCAGCCTATACCAGAACACACAGACACACACACCTCTCACTCTGACTCAATGCACAACCTATACCAGCGTGCACACACACTCACATGGCACAGTGAATCAAGGCACAATTTTACCAGCACATGCACACACACCTCAGAGGGACTCAAAGCTCAGCCTATACCAGAACACACACACACACACACATGCACAGATGCAGACCTCACTGCGACTCTATGCACAGCCTATACCAGAACACACACACATACCAACACGCACTCACACATGGCTCACTGGTACTCAATCAACCGCCTATACAAGCACACACACACACAGCTTGCTGTGACCCAATGCAGTCTGTATCACCACACACTCACACACACAACCATGTGTCAATAAAGCCCATACCAGCACACAAACTCACATGCACACACACACACACACCTGACGGTGACTGAAAACGCTTCCTGTACCAGCACACACACACACAAACACCTCACTGTGAATCAATGCACAGCTATTATCAGCACACACATACACACACAGCTCACAGTGACTCAATACACAGTCTATACCAGCACACACACACACACACACACACATATATGACTCACTGACTCAATGCACAGCCTGTACTGGCACACACACAAGTCTTGCTGTGACTCAATGCAGAGTCTAAACCAGCATACAAACACATGGCTCACTGTGACTCAATGTAATGCCTATGCCAGCACACACACACATAGACACATGCATGGCTCTCTCTGATTCAATGCACGTCCTATACCATCACATACACACACACACACACGTACAGTCACTGTGACACAATGCACAGCCTATACCACAACACCCATGCAAAGACACATATGCACGGCTCATTGTGACTCCATGCACACCCTATACTATCACATACACACATTCACACGTGGCTCATTGTGAATCAGTGCACAGTCTGTAGTTCCAGGTATACACACACAGACACACACCTCAGTGGCTCTATGCAAAGCCCATACCATCACACACACACACATACACACACAGCTCACTGTGAATCAGTGTACAGTCTTCAGCTCCATGTACATACACACACAACACACCTTAGTGAATCAATGCAGAGACCAAACCAGCATACACACACACATACACACACCTGAGACTCAATGCTCTGCCTATTCCAGCACACACACGCACACACACGGATCACTGTGATTCAATACCAGCCTGTATGTGCACACACACACACTCTCACACACACCGCCGTGTGACTCAACGCAGTTTATACCACCACACTGACACACAGACACACACACACACCTCACTGTGACTCAATGCCAAGCCCATACAAGTAAACAGACACACACAACCATGGCTCACTGAGACTCAATGAACAGTGTATACTAGCACATACAAACACAAGGCTCAATGTGAGTCAATGCATAGCCTATACCTGCACACACACACACACAGAAACACCCCTTAATGTGGCTCAGTGCACAGCCTATTGAAGTGCACACACACACACACACACACACACTGCTCAGTAATTCAATGCAAATCCCATATCAGTATACACATACATATACACTCACCTAGGTGTGACTCAATTCTCAGCCTATAGCAACACACACACACACCTTACTCTGACTCATGCAGACTCTACAGCACCAAATACACAAACACTAACACAGGGCTGGGATTCAATGCACAGTCCATACCAGCAAAGGCACACACACCACACCACACTGTGACTCAATGCTCAGATTATACCAGCACACACACACGGCTCACTGTGTCCTAGTGCACAGCATATAACATCACACACACACACACACCACACACTGTGACTCAATGCGCAGCCTGTACCTGCACATACACACACACACACCTCACTGTGACAAAATGTGCAGCCTATACCAGCACACACACACAGACACACACACCTCAATGTGACATAATGGTCAGCCTATACCAGAACACGCAGACACACACACACATCACTGTGACTCAATGCACAGACTATACCAGCGTGCACACAAACACACAGCACTCTGACTCAATGTACAATGTATACCAAAACATACAAGCATACACACACACCTCAGTGTGTTTCAAAGCACAGCCTATACCAGCACACACACATACACACCTGCACAGATACAGGATTCACTGTGACTCAATGCACAGCCTATAGAAGAACACACACACATACCAACGTGCACACACACATGGCTCACCGTGACTCAATCAATCGCCTATACCAGCACATACACACATGACTCACTGTGACTCAATGCAGTCTTTCGCACAACAGACACACACACCCCATTGAATCAATGAAAGCCCACCAACACACACCCTCTCATAGACACACACACATGGCTCACTGTGACTCAATGCACAGTCTGTATCACCACACACACACATACACCTCAGTTACTCAATGCAAAGACCATACGAGCACACACACACACACACATAACTGATTAAATGCTCCACACAAACTAGTGCACACACACACAGATATGCTCACTGTGATTCAAGGCACAGTCTATACGAGCACATTTACACACAAACAACTCATTTTCACACAATGCGCAGTCTACAGCAGCACACAGACACACATAACTCACTGTGACTCAATCCACAGCCTATATTATCACACAGACACACACAAGGCTCACTGTGACTCAATGACGTTTGTAGCACCACACACACACACACACACAAACACACACATACACCTCAGTGGCTCAATGCAAACGCATACACTCACAGACACATACCTAACTGTGATTCAGTGCTCAACCTCTACCAGCACACACACGCACACACAGACACACACACACATGCATGGCTCATTCTGACATAATGTACAGTTCTTACCAGCACAAACACAAGCAACATATCTCACTGTAACTCAATGCTCAGACTGTACTTGCACACACACAAGGCTCCCTGTGAGTCAATGCACAGCCTATACCAGCAGAGACACACACACACTGCTCTCTATGACACAGTGCACATCCTGTACCATCACACACACACACAGCTTATTGTGATGCAATACAGACTCTACACAACCAAATACACACACACATGCACAGCTCACTGTGATTCCATGCAGACTCCATACCAGTGCACAAAAACACACAGCACACAACTCAGTGTGATTCAATGCTCACTTTATACCAAAACACACATAGACACACACACCGTTCTCTGTGACTCAGTGCACAGTCCATACCAGCACTGCACACACACTCACAGCTCACCTTGAATCAAAGCACAGCCTACCCCAGCAAACACACACACACAGTTCACTGTGACTCAATGCACAGGCTATACCAGCACACACACATATACACACACAGCTTACTGTGACACAATACAGTCTCTACACCACCAAATACACACAGACACACGCACAGCTCCATGTGATTCCATGCACATTCCATGCCAGTGCATACACACACACACAACACACCTCAGTTTGACTCAATGCTTACAGTATGTCAAAACATACATAGACAAACACACAGCTCCCTGTTACTCAGTGCACAGTGTATGCTAGCAGAGTTACACACACAAAGAAACACACATGGCTCACTGTGAATCAACACACAGCCTGTACCTCCACACACACACACATACAAACACTCACACACAGCTTAGTGTGACTCAATGCAAAGCATATACCACCACGTGCACTCACACAAACACTCACCTCCCTGTGACTCAGTGCATAGCATATAACATTCCACACACACACACACACCTCACTGTGACTGAATGCACAGCCTGTACCAGCACACACACATACAAAAACTCACACATGGTTGTGACTCAATGTACAATCCACACCAGCACATACACACACACGATACCTGTGTGAGTCAATGCTCAGTTTATACCAGCACAACCACACGGCTCACTGTGACTCAGTGCACAGCGTATGACATCACACACACACACACACACACATACACCTCGCTGTGACTCAATGCACAGCCTGTACCTGCACATAAACACACACACACATCACTGTGATGCGATATGCAGCCTATACCAGCACACACACACACACACCAAAGTCTGACTAAATGGTCAGCCTATATGAGAACACACAGACACACACATCCCTCACTGTGACACAATGCACAGTCTATACCAGCCTGCACACACTCACACGACACTGTGACTCAATGCACAATCTGTAATAGCCCACACACGCACTCATACACACCTTATTGTGAATCAATGCACAGCCTATATGTGAACACACACATACTAACATGCACTCACACATGTCTCACGGTGACTCAATCACCTATACAAGCACACACACATGGCTCACTGTGAGTCAGTGCCCACTCCATACCAGCACCAAACACACAACACAGCTCACTGTGACTCAAGGCACAGTGTATGGCAGCACACACACACACAGACACACTCATACCCACATCTCATTGTGCCTCTAAGCCTGTGAAAGCACACACACAATGAAACAAACACCCCTCACTGTGACTCACTGCACATCCTATACCAGTGCACTCACACACACACACACATGGCTGACTGTGAATCAATGCACACTCTATACCAGGACACACACACACACACACACACACGGCTCCCTGTGACTCAGTGCACAGGATATGCTAGCAGACATACACACACAGAGAAGCACATACGTCAAACTGTGAGTCAATCCACAGCCCATACCTCCACACACGCACATATACTGACACTCAAAAACTCAGCTCAGTGTGATTCAATGCAAATTCTATACCAGAAAATGCACACACACACACACACAAACCTCCCCATGAATCAGTGCATAGCACATAACATCACACACATACACCTCACTGTGACTCAATGTGTTGCCTCTACCTGCACATACACTCACAAACAACTCAATATGACTCAATGTGCAGGCTGTACCAGCACACACACACATACATGTGCACACACACCTCAGTTTGCCTCAATTGTCAGCCTATACCAGAACACACAGACACACACACCTCTCACTCTGACTCAATGCACAACCTATACCAGCGTGCACACACACTCACATGGCACAGTGAATCAAGGCACAATTTTACCAGCACATGCACACACACCTCAGAGGGACTCAAAGCTCAGCCTATACCAGAACACACACACACACACACATGCACAGATGCAGACCTCACTGTGACTCTATGCACAGCCTATACCAGAACACACACACATACCAACACGCACTCACACATGGCTCACTGGTACTCAATCAACCGCCTATACAAGCACACACACACACAGCTTGCTGTGACCCAATGCAGTCTGTATCACCACACACTCACACACACAACCATGTGTCAATAAAGCCCATACCGGCACACAAACTCACAAGCGCACACACACACACCTGACTGTGACTGAAAACGCTTCCTGTACCAGCACACACACACACAAACACCTCACTGTGACTCAATGCACAGCCTATATGAGCACACACATACACACACAGCTCACAGTGACTCAATACAGAGTCTATACCAGCACACACACACACACACACACACACATATATGACTCACTGACTCAATGCACAGCCTGTACTGGCACACACACAAGTCTTGCTGTGACTCAATGCAGAGTCTAAACCAGCATACAAACACATGGCTCACTGTGACTCAATGTAATTCCTATGCCAGCACACACACACATAGACACATGCATGGCTCTCTCTGATTCAATGCACGTCCTATACCATCACATACACACACACACACACGCAAAGTCACTGTGACACAATGCACAGCCTATACCACAACACCCATGCAAAGACACATATGCACGGCTCATTGTGACTCCATGCACACCCTATACTATCACATACACACATTCACACGTGGCTCATTGTGAATCAGTGCACAGTCTGTAGTTCCAGGTATACACACACAGACACACACCTCAGTGGCTCTATGCAAAGCCCATACCACCACACACACACACACATACACACACAGCTCACTGTGAATCAGTGTACAGTCTTCAGCTCCATGTACATACACACACAACACACCTTAGTGAATCAATGCAGAGACCATACCAGCATACACACACACATACACACACCTGAGACTCAATGCTCTGCCTATTCCAGCACACACACGCACACACACGGATCACTGTGATTCAATACCAGCCTGTATGTGCACACACACACACTCTCACACACACCGCCGTGTGACTCAATGCAGTTTATACCACCACACAGACACACAGACACACACACACACCTCACTGTGACTCAATGCCAAGCCCATACAAGTAAACAGACACACACAACCATGGCTCACTGAGACTCAATGAACAGTGTATACTAGCACATACAAACACAAGGCTCAATGTGAGTCAATGCATAGCCTATACCTGCACACAGACACAGAGAAACACCCCTTAATGTGGCTCAGTGCACAGCCTATTGCAGTGCACACACACACACACACACACACACACTGCTCAGTAATTCAATGCAAATCCCATATCAGTATACACATACACATACACTCACCTAGGTGTGACTCAATTCTCAGCCTATAGCAGCACACACACACACCTTACTCTGACTCATGCAGACTCTACAGCACCAAATACACAAACACTAACACAGGGCTGGGATTCAATGCACAGTCCATACCAGCACACCACACTGTGACTCAATGCTCAGATTATACCAGCACACACACACGGCTCACTGTGTCCTAGTGCACAGCATATAACATCACACACACACACACCACACACTGTGACTCAATGCGCAGCCTGTACCTGCACATACACACACACACACCTCACTGTGACAAAATGTGCAGCCTATACCAGCACACACACACAGACACACACACCTCAATGTGACATAATGGTCAGCCTATACCAGAACACGCAGACACACACACACATCACTGTGACTCAATGCACAGACTATACCAGCGTGCACACAAACACACAGCACTCTGACTCAATGTACAATGTATACCAAAACATACAAGCATACACACACACCTCAGTGTGTTTCAAAGCACAGCCTATACCAGCACACACACATACACACCTGCACAGATACAGGATTCACTGTGACTCAATGCACAGCCTATAGAAGAACACACACACATACCAACGTGCACACACACATGGCTCACCGTGACTCAATCAATCGCCTATACCAGCACATACACACATGACTCACTGTGACTCAATGCAGTCTTTCGCACAACAGACACACACACCCCATTGAATCAATGAAAGCCCACCAACACACACCCTCTCATAGACACACACACATGGCTCACTGTGACTCAATGCACAGTCTGTATCACCACACACACACATACACCTCAGTTACTCAATGCAAAGACCATACGAGCACACACACACACACACATAACTGATTAAATGCTCCACACAAACTAGTGCACACACACACAGATATGCTCACTGTGATTCAAGGCACAGTCTATACGAGCACATTTACACACAAACAACTCATTTTCACACAATGCGCAGTCTACAGCAGCACACAGACACACATAACTCACTGTGACTCAATCCACAGCCTATATTATCACACAGACACACACAAGGCTCACTGTGACTCAATGACGTTTGTAGCACCACACACACACACACACAAACACACACATACACCTCAGTGGCTCAATGCAAACGCATACACTCACAGACACATACCTAACTGTGATTCAGTGCTCAACCTCTACCAGCACACACACGCACACACAGACACACACACACATGCATGGCTCATTCTGACATAATGTACAGTTCTTACCAGCACAAACACAAGCAACATATCTCACTGTAACTCAATGCTCAGACTGTACTTGCACACACACAAGGCTCCCTGTGAGTCAATGCACAGCCTATACCAGCAGAGACACACACACACTGCTCTCTATGACACAGTGCACATCCTGTACCATCACACACACACACAGCTTATTGTGATGCAATACAGACTCTACACAACCAAATACACACACACATGCACAGCTCACTGTGATTCCATGCAGACTCCATACCAGTGCACAAAAACACACAGCACACAACTCAGTGTGATTCAATGCTCACTTTATACCAAAACACACATAGACACACACACCGTTCTCTGTGACTCAGTGCACAGTCCATACCAGCACTGCACACACACTCACAGCTCACCTTGAATCAAAGCACAGCCTACCCCAGCAAACACACACACACAGTTCACTGTGACTCAATGCACAGGCTATACCAGCACACACACATATACACACACAGCTTACTGTGACACAATACAGTCTCTACACCACCAAATACACACAGACACACGCACAGCTCCATGTGATTCCATGCACATTCCATGCCAGTGCATACAGACACACAAAACACACCTCAGTTTGACTCAATGCTTACAGTATGTCAAAACATACATAGACAAACACACGGCTCCCTGTTACTCAGTGCACAGTGTATGCTAGCAGAGTTACACACACAAAGAAACACACATGGCTCACTGTGAATCAACACACAGCCTGTACCTCCACACACACACACATACAAACACTCACACACAGCTTAGTGTGACTCAATGCAAAGCATATACCACCACGTGCACTCACACAAACACTCACCTCCCTGTGACTCAGTGCATAGCATATAACATTCCACACACACACACACACCTCACTGTGACTGAATGCACAGCCTGTACCAGCACACACACATACAAAAACTCACACATGGTTGTGACTCAATGTACAATCCACACCAGCACATACACACACACGATACCTGTGTGAGTCAATGCTCAGTTTATACCAGCACAACCACACGGCTCACTGTGACTCAGTGCACAGCGTATGACATCACACACACACACACACACACATACACCTCGCTGTGACTCAATGCACAGCCTGTACCTGCACATAAACACACACACACATCACTGTGATGCGATATGCAGCCTATACCAGCACACACACACACACACCAAAGTCTGACTAAATGGTCAGCCTATATGAGAACACACAGACACACACATCCCTCACTGTGACACAATGCACAGTCTATACCAGCCTGCACACACTCACACGACACTGTGACTCAATGCACAATCTGTAATAGCCCACACACGCACTCATACACACCTTATTGTGAATCAATGCACAGCCTATATGTGAACACACACATACTAACATGCACTCACACATGTCTCACGGTGACTCAATCACCTATACAAGCACACACACATGGCTCACTGTGAGTCAGTGCCCACTCCATACCAGCACCAAACACACAACACAGCTCACTGTGACTCAAGGCACAGTGTATGGCAGCACACACACACACAGACACACTCATACCCACATCTCATTGTGCCTCTAAGCCTGTGAAAGCACACACACAATGAAACAAACACCCCTCACTGTGACTCACTGCACATCCTATACCAGTGCACTCACACACACACACACATGGCTGACTGTGAATCAATGCACACTCTATACCAGGACACACACACACACACACACACACGGCTCCCTGTGACTCAGTGCACAGGATATGCTAGCAGACATACACACACAGAGAAGCACATACGTCAAACTGTGAGTCAATCCACAGCCCATACCTCCACACACGCACATATACTGACACTCAAAAACTCAGCTCAGTGTGATTCAATGCAAATTCTATACCAGAAAATGCACACACACACACACACAAACCTCCCCATGAATCAGTGCATAGCACATAACATCACACACATACACCTCACTGTGACTCAATGTGTTGCCTCTACCTGCACATACACTCACAAACAACTCAATATGACTCAATGTGCAGGCTGTACCAGCACACACACACATACATGTGCACACACACCTCAGTTTGCCTCAATTGTCAGCCTATACCAGAACACACAGACACACACACCTCTCACTCTGACTCAATGCACAACCTATACCAGCGTGCACACACACTCACATGGCACAGTGAATCAAGGCACAATTTTACCAGCACATGCACACACACCTCAGAGGGACTCAAAACTCAGCCTATACCAGAACACACACACACACACACATGCACAGATGCAGACCTCACTGTGACTCTATGCACAGCCTATACCAGAACACACACACATACCAACACGCACTCACACATGGCTCACTGGTACTCAATCAACCGCCTATACAAGCACACACACACACAGCTTGCTGTGACCCAATGCAGTCTGTATCACCACACACTCACACACACAACCATGTGTCAATAAAGCCCATACCGGCACACAAACTCACAAGCGCACACACACACACCTGACTGTGACTGAAAACGCTTCCTGTACCAGCACACACACACAAACACCTCACTGTGACTCAATGCACAGCCTATATGAGCACACACATACACACACAGCTCACAGTGACTCAATACAGAGTCTATACCAGCACACACACACACACACACACATATATGACTCACTGACTCAATGCACAGCCTGTACTGGCACACACACAAGTCTTGCTGTGACTCAATGCAGAGTCTAAACCAGCATACAAACACATGGCTCACTGTGACTCAATGTAATTCCTATGCCAGCACACACACACATAGACACATGCATGGCTCTCTCTGATTCAATGCACGTCCTATACCATCACATACACACACACACACACGCAAAGTCACTGTGACACAATGCACAGCCTATACCACAACACCCATGCAAAGACACATATGCACGGCTCATTGTGACTCCATGCACACCCTATACTATCACATACACACATTCACACGTGGCTCATTGTGAATCAGTGCACAGTCTGTAGTTCCAGGTATACACACACAGACACACACCTCAGTGGCTCTATGCAAAGCCCATACCACCACACACACACACACATACACACACAGCTCACTGTGAATCAGTGTACAGTCTTCAGCTCCATGTACATACACACACAACACACCTTAGTGAATCAATGCAGAGACCATACCAGCATACACACACACATACACACACCTGAGACTCAATGCTCTGCCTATTCCAGCACACACACGCACACACACGGATCACTGTGATTCAATACCAGCCTGTATGTGCACACACACACACTCTCACACACACCGCCGTGTGACTCAATGCAGTTTATACCACCACACAGACACACAGACACACACACACACCTCACTGTGACTCAATGCCAAGCCCATACAAGTAAACAGACACACACAACCATGGCTCACTGAGACTCAATGAACAGTGTATACTAGCACATACAAACACAAGGCTCAATGTGAGTCAATGCATAGCCTATACCTGCACACAGACACAGAGAAACACCCCTTAATGTGGCTCAGTGCACAGCCTATTGCAGTGCACACACACACACACACACACACTGCTCAGTAATTCAATGCAAATCCCATATCAGTATACACATACACATACACTCACCTAGGTGTGACTCAATTCTCAGCCTATAGCAGCACACACACACACCTTACTCTGACTCATGCAGACTCTACAGCACCAAATACACAAACACTAACACAGGGCTGGGATTCAATGCACAGTCCATACCAGCACACCACACTGTGACTCAATGCTCAGATTATACCAGCACACACACACGGCTCACTGTGTCCTAGTGCACAGCATATAACATCACACACACACACACACCACACACTGTGACTCAATGCGCAGCCTGTACCTGCACATACACACACACACACCTCACTGTGACAAAATGTGCAGCCTATACCAGCACACACACACAGACACACACACCTCAATGTGACATAATGGTCAGCCTATACCAGAACACGCAGACACACACACACATCACTGTGACTCAATGCACAGACTATACCAGCGTGCACACAAACACACAGCACTCTGACTCAATGTACAATGTATACCAAAACATACAAGCATACACACACACCTCAGTGTGTTTCAAAGCACAGCCTATACCAGCACACACACATACACACCTGCACAGATACAGGATTCACTGTGACTCAATGCACAGCCTATAGAAGAACACACACACATACCAACGTGCACACACACATGGCTCACCGTGACTCAATCAATCGCCTATACCAGCACATACACACATGACTCACTGTGACTCAATGCAGTCTTTCGCACAACAGACACACACACCCCATTGAATCAATGAAAGCCCACCAACACACACCCTCTCATAGACACACACACATGGCTCACTGTGACTCAATGCACAGTCTGTATCACCACACACACACATACACCTCAGTTACTCAATGCAAAGACCATACGAGCACACACACACACACACATAACTGATTAAATGCTCCACACAAACTAGTGCACACACACACAGATATGCTCACTGTGATTCAAGGCACAGTCTATACGAGCACATTTACACACAAACAACTCATTTTCACACAATGCGCAGTCTACAGCAGCACACAGACACACATAACTCACTGTGACTCAATCCACAGCCTATATTATCACACAGACACACACAAGGCTCACTGTGACTCAATGACGTTTGTAGCACCACACACACACACACACAAACACACACATACACCTCAGTGGCTCAATGCAAACGCATACACTCACAGACACATACCTAACTGTGATTCAGTGCTCAACCTCTACCAGCACACACACGCACACACAGACACACACACACATGCATGGCTCATTCTGACATAATGTACAGTTCTTACCAGCACAAACACAAGCAACATATCTCACTGTAACTCAATGCTCAGACTGTACTTGCACACACACAAGGCTCCCTGTGAGTCAATGCACAGCCTATACCAGCAGAGACACACACACACTGCTCTCTATGACACAGTGCACATCCTGTACCATCACACACACACAGCTTATTGTGATGCAATACAGACTCTACACAACCAAATACACACACACATGCACAGCTCACTGTGATTCCATGCAGACTCCATACCAGTGCACAAAAACACACAGCACACAACTCAGTGTGATTCAATGCTCACTTTATACCAAAACACACATAGACACACACACCGTTCTCTGTGACTCAGTGCACAGTCCATACCAGCACTGCACACACACTCACAGCTCACCTTGAATCAAAGCACAGCCTACCCCAGCAAACACACACACACAGTTCACTGTGACTCAATGCACAGGCTATACCAGCACACACACATATACACACACAGCTTACTGCGACACAATACAGTCTCTACACCACCAAATACACACAGACACACGCACAGCTCCATGTGATTCCATGCACATTCCATGCCAGTGCATACAGACACACAAAACACACCTCAGTTTGACTCAATGCTCACAGTATGTCAAAACATACATAGACAAACACACGGCTCCCTGTTACTCAGTGCACAGTGTATGCTAGCAGAGTTACACACACAAAGAAACACACATGGCTCACTGTGAATCAACACACAGCCTGTACCTCCACACACACACACATACAAACACTCACACACAGCTTAGTGTGACTCAATGCAAAGCATATACCACCACGTGCACTCACACAAACACTCACCTCCCTGTGACTCAGTGCATAGCATATAACATTCCACACACACACACACACCTCACTGTGACTGAATGCACAGCCTGTACCAGCACACACACATACAAAAACTCACACATGGTTGTGACTCAATGTACAATCCACACCAGCACATACACACACAGGATACCTGTGTGAGTCAATGCTCAGTTTATACCAGCACAACCACACGGCTCACTGTGACTCAGTGCACAGCGTATGACATCACACACACACACACACATACACCTCGCTGTGACTCAATGCACAGCCTGTACCTGCACATAAATACACACACACATCACGGTGATGCGATATGCAGCCTATACCAGCACACACACACACACCAAAGTCTGAATAAATGGTCAGCCTATATGAGAACACACAGACACACACATCCCTCACTGTGACACAATGCACAGTCTATACCAGCCTGCACACACTCACACGACACTGTGACTCAATGCACAATCTGTAATAGCCCACACACGCACACATACACACCTTATTGTGAATCAATGCACAGCCTATATGTGAACACACACATACTAACATGCACTCACACATGTCTCACGGTGACTCAATCGCCTATACAAGCACACACACATGGCTCACTGTGAGTCAGTGCCCACTCCATACCAGCACCAAACACACAACACAGCTCACTGTGACTCAAGGCACAGTGTATGGCAGCAAACACACACACAGACACACTCATACCCACATCTCATTGTGCCTCTAAGCCTGTGAAAGCACACACACAATGAAACAAACACCCCTCACTGTGACTCACTGCACATCCTATACCAGTGCACTCACACACACACACACACATGGCTGACTGTGAATCAATGCACACTCTATACCAGGACACACACACACACACACACACACACACGGCTCCCTGTGACTCAGTGCACAGGATATGCTAGCAGACATACACACACAGAGAAGCACATACGTCAAACTGTGAGTCAATCCACAGCCCATACCTCCACACACGCACATATACTGACACTCAAAAACACAGCTCAGTTTGATTCAATGCAAATCCTATACCAGAAAATGCACACACACACACACACAAACCTCCCCATGAATCAGTGCATAGCACATAACATCACACACATACACCTCACTGTGACTCAATGTGTTGCCTCTACCTGCACATACACTCACAAACAACTCAATATGACTCAATGTGCAGGCTGTACCAGCACACACACACATACATGTGCACACACACCTCAGTTTGCCTCAATTGTCAGCCTATACCAGAACACACAGACACACACACCTCTCACTCTGACTCAATGCACAACCTATACCAGCGTGCACACACACTCACATGGCACAGTGAATCAAGGCACAATTTTACCAGCACATGCACACACACCTCAGAGGGACTCAAAGCTCAGCCTATACCAGAACACACACACACACACACATGCACAGATGCAGACCTCACTGCGACTCTATGCACAGCCTATACCAGAACACACACACATACCAACACGCACTCACACATGGCTCACTGGTACTCAATCAACCGCCTATACAAGCACACACACACACAGCTTGCTGTGACCCAATGCAGTCTGTATCACCACACACTCACACACACAACCATGTGTCAATAAAGCCCATACCAGCACACAAACTCACATGCACACACACACACACACCTGACGGTGACTGAAAACGCTTCCTGTACCAGCACACACACACACAAACACCTCACTGTGAATCAATGCACAGCTATTATCAGCACACACATACACACACAGCTCACAGTGACTCAATACACAGTCTATACCAGCACACACACACACACACACACACATATATGACTCACTGACTCAATGCACAGCCTGTACTGGCACACACACAAGTCTTGCTGTGACTCAATGCAGAGTCTAAACCAGCATACAAACACATGGCTCACTGTGACTCAATGTAATGCCTATGCCAGCACACACACACATAGACACATGCATGGCTCTCTCTGATTCAATGCACGTCCTATACCATCACATACACACACACACACACGTACAGTCACTGTGACACAATGCACAGCCTATACCACAACACCCATGCAAAGACACATATGCACGGCTCATTGTGACTCCATGCACACCCTATACTATCACATACACACATTCACACGTGGCTCATTGTGAATCAGTGCACAGTCTGTAGTTCCAGGTATACACACACAGACACACACCTCAGTGGCTCTATGCAAAGCCCATACCATCACACACACACACATACACACACAGCTCACTGTGAATCAGTGTACAGTCTTCAGCTCCATGTACATACACACACAACACACCTTAGTGAATCAATGCAGAGACCAAACCAGCATACACACACACATACACACACCTGAGACTCAATGCTCTGCCTATTCCAGCACACACACGCACACACACGGATCACTGTGATTCAATACCAGCCTGTATGTGCACACACACACACTCTCACACACACCGCCGTGTGACTCAACGCAGTTTATACCACCACACTGACACACAGACACACACACACACCTCACTGTGACTCAATGCCAAGCCCATACAAGTAAACAGACACACACAACCATGGCTCACTGAGACTCAATGAACAGTGTATACTAGCACATACAAACACAAGGCTCAATGTGAGTCAATGCATAGCCTATACCTGCACACACACACACACAGAAACACCCCTTAATGTGGCTCAGTGCACAGCCTATTGAAGTGCACACACACACACACACACACACTGCTCAGTAATTCAATGCAAATCCCATATCAGTATACACATACATATACACTCACCTAGGTGTGACTCAATTCTCAGCCTATAGCAACACACACACACACCTTACTCTGACTCATGCAGACTCTACAGCACCAAATACACAAACACTAACACAGGGCTGGGATTCAATGCACAGTCCATACCAGCAAAGGCACACACACCACACCACACTGTGACTCAATGCTCAGATTATACCAGCACACACACACGGCTCACTGTGTCCTAGTGCACAGCATATAACATCACACACACACACACACCACACACTGTGACTCAATGCGCAGCCTGTACCTGCACATACACACACACACACCTCACTGTGACAAAATGTGCAGCCTATACCAGCACACACACACAGACACACACACCTCAATGTGACATAATGGTCAGCCTATACCAGAACACGCAGACACACACACACATCACTGTGACTCAATGCACAGACTATACCAGCGTGCACACAAACACACAGCACTCTGACTCAATGTACAATGTATACCAAAACATACAAGCATACACACACACCTCAGTGTGTTTCAAAGCACAGCCTATACCAGCACACACACATACACACCTGCACAGATACAGGATTCACTGTGACTCAATGCACAGCCTATAGAAGAACACACACACATACCAACGTGCACACACACATGGCTCACCGTGACTCAATCAATCACCTATACCAGCACATACACACATGACTCACTGTGACTCAATGCAGTCTTTCGCACAACAGACACACACACCCCATTGAATCAATGAAAGCCCACCAACACACACCCTCTCATAGACACACACACGGCTCACTGTGACTCAATGCACAGTCTGTATCACCACACACACACATACACCTCAGTTACTCAATGCAAAGACCATACGAGCACACACACACACACACATAACTGATTAAATGCTCCACACAAACTAGTGCACACACACACAGATATGCTCACTGTGATTCAAGGCACAGTCTATACGAGCACATTTACACACAAACAACTCATTTTCACACAATGCGCAGTCTACAGCAGCACACAGACACACATAACTCACTGTGACTCAATCCACAGCCTATATTATCACACAGACACACACAAGGCTCACTGTGACTCAATGACGTTTGTAGCACCACACACACACACACAAACACACACATACACCTCAGTGGCTCAATGCAAACGCATACACTCACAGACACATACCTAACTGTGATTCAGTGCTCAACCTCTACCAGCACACACACGCACACACAGACACACACACACATGCATGGCTCATTCTGACATAATGTACAGTTCTTACCAGCACAAACACAAGCAACATATCTCACTGTAACTCAATGCTCAGACTGTACTTGCACACACACAAGGCTCCCTGTGAGTCAATGCACAGCCTATACCAGCAGAGACACACACACACTGCTCTCTATGACACAGTGCACATCCTGTACCATCACACACACACAGCTTATTGTGATGCAATACAGACTCTACACAACCAAATACACACACACATGCACAGCTCACTGTGATTCCATGCAGACTCCATACCAGTGCACAAAAACACACAGCACACAACTCAGTGTGATTCAATGCTCACTTTATACCAAAACACACATAGACACACACACCGTTCTCTGTGACTCAGTGCACAGTCCATACCAGCACTGCACACACACTCACAGCTCACCTTGAATCAAAGCACAGCCTACCCCAGCAAACACACACACACAGTTCACTGTGACTCAATGCACAGGCTATACCAGCACACACACATATACAGACACAGCTTACTGTGACACAATACAGTCTCTACACCACCAAATACACACAGACACACGCACAGCTCCATGTGATTCCATGCACATTCCATGCCAGTGCATACAGACACACAAAACACACCTCAGTTTGACTCAATGCTTACAGTATGTCAAAACATACATAGACAAACACACAGCTCCCTGTTACTCAGTGCACAGTGTATGCTAGCAGAGTTACACACACAAAGAAACACACATGGCTCACTGTGAATCAACACACAGCCTGTACCTCCACACACACACACATACAAACACTCACACACAGCTTAGTGTGACTCAATGCAAAGCATATACCACCACGTGCACTCACACAAACACTCACCTCCCTGTGACTCAGTGCATAGCATATAACATTCCACACACACACACACACCTCACTGTGACTGAATGCACAGCCTGTACCAGCACACACACATACAAAAACTCACACATGGTTGTGACTCAATGTACAATCCACACCAGCACATACACACACACGATACCTGTGTGAGTCAATGCTCAGTTTATACCAGCACAACCACACGGCTCACTGTGACTCAGTGCACAGCGTATGACATCACACACACACACACACACATACACCTCGCTGTGACTCAATGCACAGCCTGTACCTGCACATAAACACACACACACATCACTGTGATGCGATATGCAGCCTATACCAGCACACACACACACACACCAAAGTCTGACTAAATGGTCAGCCTATATGAGAACACACAGACACACACATCCCTCACTGTGACACAATGCACAGTCTATACCAGCCTGCACACACTCACACGACACTGTGACTCAATGCACAATCTGTAATAGCCCACACACGCACTCATACACACCTTATTGTGAATCAATGCACAGCCTATATGTGAACACACACATACTAACATGCACTCACACATGTCTCACGGTGACTCAATCACCTATACAAGCACACACACATGGCTCACTGTGAGTCAGTGCCCACTCCATACCAGCACCAAACACACAACACAGCTCACTGTGACTCAAGGCACAGTGTATGGCAGCACACACACACACAGACACACTCATACCCACATCTCATTGTGCCTCTAAGCCTGTGAAAGCACACACACAATGAAACAAACACCCCTCACTGTGACTCACTGCACATCCTATACCAGTGCACTCACACACACACACACATGGCTGACTGTGAATCAATGCACACTCTATACCAGGACACACACACACACACACACACGGCTCCCTGTGACTCAGTGCACAGGATATGCTAGCAGACATACACACACAGAGAAGCACATACGTCAAACTGTGAGTCAATCCACAGCCCATACCTCCACACACGCACATATACTGACACTCAAAAACTCAGCTCAGTGTGATTCAATGCAAATTCTATACCAGAAAATGCACACACACACACACACAAACCTCCCCATGAATCAGTGCATAGCACATAACATCACACACATACACCTCACTGTGACTCAATGTGTTGCCTCTACCTGCACATACACTCACAAACAACTCAATATGACTCAATGTGCAGGCTGTACCAGCACACACACACATACATGTGCACACACACCTCAGTTTGCCTCAATTGTCAGCCTATACCAGAACACACAGACACACACACCTCTCACTCTGACTCAATGCACAACCTATACCAGCGTGCACACACACTCACATGGCACAGTGAATCAAGGCACAATTTTACCAGCACATGCACACACACCTCAGAGGGACTCAAAGCTCAGCCTATACCAGAACACACACACACACACACATGCACAGATGCAGACCTCACTGTGACTCTATGCACAGCCTATACCAGAACACACACACATACCAACACGCACTCACACATGGCTCACTGGTACTCAATCAACCGCCTATACAAGCACACACACACACAGCTTGCTGTGACCCAATGCAGTCTGTATCACCACACACTCACACACACAACCATGTGTCAATAAAGCCCATACCGGTACACAAACTCACAAGCGCACACACACACACCTGACTGTGACTGAAAACGCGTCCTGTACCAGCACACACACACACAAACACCTCACTGTGACTCAATGCACAGCCTATATGAGCACACACATACACACACAGCTCACAGTGACTCAAAACAGAGTGTATACCAGCACACACACACACACACACATATATGACTCACTGACTCAATGCACAGCCTGTACTGGCACACACACAAGTCTTGCTGTGACTCAATGCAGAGTCTAAACCAGCATACAAACACATGGCTCACTGTGACTCAATGTAATGCCTATGCCAGCACACACACACATAGACACATGCATGGCTCTCTCTGATTCAATGCACGTCCTATACCATCACATACACACACACACACACGCAAAGTCACTGTGACACAATGCACAGCCTATACCACAACACCCATGCAAAGACACATATGCACGGCTCATTGTGACTCCATGCACACCCTATACTATCACATACACACATTCACACGTGGCTCATTGTGAATCAGTGCACAGTCTGTAGTTCCAGGTATACACACACAGACACACACCTCAGTGGCTCTATGCAAAGCCCATACCACCACACACACACACACATACACACACAGCTCACTGTGAATCAGTGTACAGTCTTCAGCTCCATGAACATACACACACAACACACCTTAGTGAATCAATGCAGAGACCATACCAGCATACACACACACATACACACACCTGAGACTCAATGCTCTGCCTATTCCAGCACACACACGCACACACACGGATCACTGTGATTCAATACCAGCCTGTATGTGCACACACACACACTCTCACACACACCGCCGTGTGACTCAATGCAGTTTATACCACCACACAGACACACAGACACACACACACACCTCACTGTGACTCAATGCCAAGCCCATACAAGTAAACAGACACACACAACCATGGCTCACTGAGACTCAATGAACAGTGTATACTAGCACATACAAACACAAGGCTCAATGTAAGTCAATGCATAGCCTATACCTGCACACAGACACAGAGAAACACCCCTTAATGTGGCTCAGTGCACAGCCTATTGCAGTGCGCACACACACACACACACACACACACTGCTCAGTAATTCAATGCAAATCCCATATCAGTATACACATACACATACACTCACCTAGGTGTGACTCAATTCTCAGCCTATAGCAGCACACACACACACCTTACTCTGACTCATGCAGACTCTACAGCACCAAATACACCAACACTAACACAGGGCTGGGATTCAATGCACAGTCCATACCAGCACACCACACTGTGACTCAATGCTCAGATTATACCAGCACACACACACGGCTCACTGTGTCCTAGTGCACAGCATATAACATCACACACACACACACACCACACACTGTGACTCAATGCGCAGCCTGTACCTGCACATACACACACACACACCTCACTGTGACAAAATGTGCAGCCTATACCAGCACACACACACAGACACACACACCTCAATGTGACATAATGGTCAGCCTATACCAGAACACGCAGACACACACACACATCACTGTGACTCAATGCACAGACTATACCAGCGTGCACACAAACACACAGCACTCTGACTCAATGTACAATGTATACCAAAACATACAAGCATACACACACACCTCAGTGTGTTTCAAAGCACAGCCTATACCAGCACACACACATACACACCTGCACAGATACAGGATTCACTGTGACTCAATGCACAGCCTATAGAAGAACACACACACATACCAACGTGCACACACACATGGCTCACCGTGACTCAATCAATCGCCTATACCAGCACATACACACATGACTCACTGTGACTCAATGCAGTCTTTCGCACAACAGACACACACACCCCATTGAATCAATGAAAGCCCACCAACACACACCCTCTCATAGACACACACACATGGCTCACTGTGACTCAATGCACAGTCTGTATCACCACACACACACATACACCTCAGTTACTCAATGCAAAGACCATACGAGCACACACACACACACACATAACTGATTAAATGCTCCACACAAACTAGTGCACACACACACAGATATGCTCACTGTGATTCAAGGCACAGTCTATACGAGCACATTTACACACAAACAACTCATTTTCACACAATGCGCAGTCTACAGCAGCACACAGACACACATAACTCACTGTGACTCAATCCACAGCCTATATTATCACACAGACACACACAAGGCTCACTGTGACTCAATGACGTTTGTAGCACCACACACACACACACACAAACACACACATACACCTCAGTGGCTCAATGCAAACGCATACACTCACAGACACATACCTAACTGTGATTCAGTGCTCAACCTCTACCAGCACACACACGCACACACAGACACACACACACATGCATGGCTCATTCTGACATAATGTACAGTTCTTACCAGCACAAACACAAGCAACATATCTCACTGTAACTCAATGCTCAGACTGTACTTGCACACACACAAGGCTCCCTGTGAGTCAATGCACAGCCTATACCAGCAGAGACACACACACACTGCTCTCTATGACACAGTGCACATCCTGTACCATCACACACACACAGCTTATTGTGATGCAATACAGACTCTACACAACCAAATACACACACACATGCACAGCTCACTGTGATTCCATGCAGACTCCATACCAGTGCACAAAAACACACAGCACACAACTCAGTGTGATTCAATGCTCACTTTATACCAAAACACACATAGACACACACACCGTTCTCTGTGACTCAGTGCACAGTCCATACCAGCACTGCACACACACTCACAGCTCACCTTGAATCAAAGCACAGCCTACCCCAGCAAACACACACACACAGTTCACTGTGACTCAATGCACAGGCTATACCAGCACACACACATATACACACACAGCTTACTGTGACACAATACAGTCTCTACACCACCAAATACACACAGACACACGCACAGCTCCATGTGATTCCATGCACATTCCATGCCAGTGCATACAGACACACAAAACACACCTCAGTTTGACTCAATGCTTACAGTATGTCAAAACATACATAGACAAACACACAGCTCCCTGTTACTCAGTGCACAGTGTATGCTAGCAGAGTTACACACACAAAGAAACACACATGGCTCACTGTGAATCAACACACAGCCTGTACCTCCACACACACACACATACAAACACTCACACACAGCTTAGTGTGACTCAATGCAAAGCATATACCACCACGTGCACTCACACAAACACTCACCTCCCTGTGACTCAGTGCATAGCATATAACATTCCACACACACACACACACCTCACTGTGACTGAATGCACAGCCTGTACCAGCACACACACATACAAAAACTCACACATGGTTGTGACTCAATGTACAATCCACACCAGCACATACACACACACGATACCTGTGTGAGTCAATGCTCAGTTTATACCAGCACAACCACACGGCTCACTGTGACTCAGTGCACAGCGTATGACATCACACACACACACACACACACATACACCTCGCTGTGACTCAATGCACAGTCTGTACCTGCACATAAACACACACACACATCACTGTGATGCGATATGCAGCCTATACCAGCACACACACACACACCAAAGTCTGACTAAATGGTCAGCCTATATGAGAACACACAGACACACACATCCCTCACTGTGACACAATGCACAGTCTATACCAGCCTGCACACACTCACACGACACTGTGACTCAATGCACAATCTGTAATAGCCCACACACGCACTCATACACACCTTATTGTGAATCAATGCACAGCCTATATGTGAACACACACATACTAACATGCACTCACACATGTCTCACGGTGACTCAATCACCTATACAAGCACACACACATGGCTCACTGTGAGTCAGTGCCCACTCCATACCAGCACCAAACACACAACACAGCTCACTGTGAATCAAGGCACAGTGTATGGCAGCACACACACACACAGACACACTCATACCCACATCTCATTGTGCCTCTAAGCCTGTGAAAGCACACACACAATGAAACAAACACCCCTCACTGTGACTCATTGCACATCCTATACCAGTGCACTCACACACACACACACGGCTGACTGTGAATCAATGCACACTCTATACCAGGACACACACACACACACACACACACGGCTCCCTGTGACTCAGTGCACAGGATATGCTAGCAGACATACACACACAGAGAAGCACATACGTCAAACTGTGAGTCAATCCACAGCCCATACCTCCACACACGCACATATACTGACACTCAAAAACTCAGCTCAGTGTGATTCAATGCAAATTCTATACCAGAAAATGCACACACACACACACACAAACCTCCCCATGAATCAGTGCATAGCACATAACATCACACACATACACCTCACTGTGACTCAATGTGTTGCCTCTACCTGCACATACACTCACAAACAACTCAATATGACTCAATGTGCAGGCTGTACCAGCACACACACACATACATGTGCACACACACCTCAGTTTGCCTCAATTGTCAGCCTATACCAGAACACACAGACACACACACCTCTCACTCTGACTCAATGCACAACCTATACCAGCGTGCACACACACTCACATGGCACAGTGAATCAAGGCACAATTTTACCAGCACATGCACACACACCTCAGAGGGCCTCAAAGCTCAGCCTATACCAGAACACACACACACACACACATGCACAGATGCAGACCTCACTGTGACTCTATGCACAGCCTATACCAGAACACACACACATAGCAACACGCACTCACACATGGCTCACTGGTACTCAATCAACCGCCTATACAAGCACACACACACACAGCTTGCTGTGACCCAATGCAGTCTGTATCACCACACACTCACACACACAACCATGTGTCAATAAAGCCCATACCGGCACACAAACTCACAAGCGCACACACACACACCTGACTGTGACTGAAAACGCTTCCTGTACCAGCACACACACACACAAACACCTCACTGTGACTCAATGCACAGCCTATATGAGCACACACATACACACACAGCTCACAGTGACTCAATACAGAGTCTATACCAGCACACACACACACACACACACATATATGACTCACTGACTCAATGCACAGCCTGTACTGGCACACACACAAGGCTTGCTGTGACTCAATGCAGAGTCTAAACCAGCATACAAACACATGGCTCACTGTGACTCAATGTAATTCCTATGCCAGCACACACACACATAGACACATGCATGGCTCTCTCTGATTCAATGCACGTCCTATACCATCACATACACACACACACACACGCACAGTCACTGTGACACAATGCACAGCCTATACCACAACACCCATGCAAAGACACATATGCACGGCTCATTGTGACTCCATGCACACCCTATACTATCACATACACACATTCACACGTGGCTCATTGTGAATCAGTGCACAGTCTGTAGTTCCAGGTATACACACACAGACACACACCTCAGTGGCTCTATGCTAAGCCCATACCACCACACACACACACACATACACACACAGCTCACTGTGAATCAGTGTACAGTCTTCAGCTCCATGAACATACACACACAACACACCTTAGTGAATCAATGCAGAGACCATACCAGCATACACACACACATACACACACCTGAGACTCAATGCTCTGCCTATTCCAGCACACACACGCACACACACGGATCACTGTGATTCAATACCAGCCTGTATGTGCACACACACACACTCTCACACACACCGCCGTGTGACTCAATGCAGTTTATACCACCACACAGACACACAGACACACACACACACCTCACTGTGACTCAATGCCAAGCCCATACAAGTAAACAGACACACACAACCATGGCTCACTGAGACTCAATGAACAGTGTATACTAGCACATACAAACACAAGGCTCAATGTAAGTCAATGCATAGCCTATACCTGCACACAGACACAGAGAAACACCCCTTAATGTGGCTCAGTGCACAGCCTATTGCAGTGCGCACACACACACACACACACACACACTGCTCAGTAATTCAATGCAAATCCCATATCAGTATACACATACACATACACTCACCTAGGTGTGACTCAATTCTCAGCCTATAGCAGCACACACACACACCTTACTCTGACTCATGCAGACTCTACAGCACCAAATACACAAACACTAACACAGGGCTGGGATTCAATGCACAGTCCATACCAGCACACCACACTGTGACTCAATGCTCAGATTATACCAGCACACACACACGGCTCACTGTGTCCTAGTGCACAGCATATAACATCACACACACACACACCACACACTGTGACTCAATGCGCAGCCTGTACCTGCACATACACACACACACACCTCACTGTGACAAAATGTGCAGCCTATACCAGCACACACACACAGACACACACACCTCAATGTGACATAATGGTCAGCCTATACCAGAACACGCAGACACACACACACATCACTGTGACTCAATGCACAGACTATACCAGCGTGCACACAAACACACAGCACTCTGACTCAATGTACAATGTATACCAAAACATACAAGCATACACACACACCTCAGTGTGTTTCAAAGCACAGCCTATACCAGCACACACACATACACACCTGCACAGATACAGGATTCACTGTGACTCAATGCACAGCCTATAGAAGAACACACACACATACCAACGTGCACACACACATGGCTCACCGTGACTCAATCAATCGCCTATACCAGCACATACACACATGACTCACTGTGACTCAATGCAGTCTTTCGCACAACAGACACACACACCCCATTGAATCAATGAAAGCCCACCAACACACACCCTCTCATAGACACACACACATGGCTCACTGTGACTCAATGCACAGTCTGTATCACCACACACACACATACACCTCAGTTACTCAATGCAAAGACCATACGAGCACACACACACACACACATAACTGATTAAATGCTCCACACAAACTAGTGCACACACACACAGATATGCTCACTGTGATTCAAGGCACAGTCTATACGAGCACATTTACACACAAACAACTCATTTTCACACAATGCGCAGTCTACAGCAGCACACAGACACACATAACTCACTGTGACTCAATCCACAGCCTATATTATCACACAGACACACACAAGGCTCACTGTGACTCAATGACGTTTGTAGCACCACACACACACACACACAAACACACACATACACCTCAGTGGCTCAATGCAAACGCATACACTCACAGACACATACCTAACTGTGATTCAGTGCTCAACCTCTACCAGCACACACACGCACACACAGACACACACACACATGCATGGCTCATTCTGACATAATGTACAGTTCTTACCAGCACAAACACAAGCAACATATCTCACTGTAACTCAATGCTCAGACTGTACTTGCACACACACAAGGCTCCCTGTGAGTCAATGCACAGCCTATACCAGCAGAGACACACACACACTGCTCTCTATGACACAGTGCACATCCTGTACCATCACACACACACAGCTTATTGTGATGCAATACAGACTCTACACAACCAAATACACACACACATGCACAGCTCACTGTGATTCCATGCAGACTCCATACCAGTGCACAAAAACACACAGCACACAACTCAGTGTGATTCAATGCTCACTTTATACCAAAACACACATAGACACACACACCGTTCTCTGTGACTCAGTGCACAGTCCATACCAGCACTGCACACACACTCACAGCTCACCTTGAATCAAAGCACAGCCTACCCCAGCAAACACACACACACAGTTCACTGTGACTCAATGCACAGGCTATACCAGCACACACACATATACACACACAGCTTACTGTGACACAATACAGTCTCTACACCACCAAATACACACAGACACACGCACAGCTCCATGTGATTCCATGCACATTCCATGCCAGTGCATACAGACACACAAAACACACCTCAGTTTGACTCAATGCTTACAGTATGTCAAAACATACATAGACAAACACACAGCTCCCTGTTACTCAGTGCACAGTGTATGCTAGCAGAGTTACACACACAAAGAAACACACATGGCTCACTGTGAATCAACACACAGCCTGTACCTCCACACACACACACATACAAACACTCACACACAGCTTAGTGTGACTCAATGCAAAGCATATACCACCACGTGCACTCACACAAACACTCACCTCCCTGTGACTCAGTGCATAGCATATAACATTCCACACACACACACACACCTCACTGTGACTGAATGCACAGCCTGTACCAGCACACACACATACAAAAACTCACACATGGTTGTGACTCAATGTACAATCCACACCAGCACATACACACACACGATACCTGTGTGAGTCAATGCTCAGTTTATACCAGCACAACCACACGGCTCACTGTGACTCAGTGCACAGCGTATGACATCACACACACACACACACACACATACACCTCGCTGTGACTCAATGCACAGTCTGTACCTGCACATAAACACACACACACATCACTGTGATGCGATATGCAGCCTATACCAGCACACACACACACACCAAAGTCTGACTAAATGGTCAGCCTATATGAGAACACACAGACACACACATCCCTCACTGTGACACAATGCACAGTCTATACCAGCCTGCACACACTCACACGACACTGTGACTCAATGCACAATCTGTAATAGCCCACACACGCACTCATACACACCTTATTGTGAATCAATGCACAGCCTATATGTGAACACACACATACTAACATGCACTCACACATGTCTCACGGTGACTCAATCACCTATACAAGCACACACACATGGCTCACTGTGAGTCAGTGCCCACTCCATACCAGCACCAAACACACAACACAGCTCACTGTGACTCAAGGCACAGTGTATGGCAGCACACACACACACAGACACACTCATACCCACATCTCATTGTGCCTCTAAGCCTGTGAAAGCACACACACAATGAAACAAACACCCCTCACTGTGACTCATTGCACATCCTATACCAGTGCACTCACACACACACACACGGCTGACTGTGAATCAATGCACACTCTATACCAGGACACACACACACACACACACACACGGCTCCCTGTGACTCAGTGCACAGGATATGCTAGCAGACATACACACACAGAGAAGCACATACGTCAAACTGTGAGTCAATCCACAGCCCATACCTCCACACACGCACATATACTGACACTCAAAAACTCAGCTCAGTGTGATTCAATGCAAATTCTATACCAGAAAATGCACACACACACACACACAAACCTCCCCATGAATCAGTGCATAGCACATAACATCACACACATACACCTCACTGTGACTCAATGTGTTGCCTCTACCTGCACATACACTCACAAACAACTCAATATGACTCAATGTGCAGGCTGTACCAGCACACACACACATACATGTGCACACACACCTCAGTTTGCCTCAATTGTCAGCCTATACCAGAACACACAGACACACACACCTCTCACTCTGACTCAATGCACAACCTATACCAGCGTGCACACACACTCACATGGCACAGTGAATCAAGGCACAATTTTACCAGCACATGCACACACACCTCAGAGGGACTCAAAGCTCAGCCTATACCAGAACACACACACACACACACATGCACAGATGCAGACCTCACTGTGACTCTATGCACAGCCTATACCAGAACACACACACATACCAACACGCACTCACACATGGCTCACTGGTACTCAATCAACCGCCTATACAAGCACACACACACACAGCTTGCTGTGACCCAATGCAGTCTGTATCACCACACACTCACACACACAACCATGTGTCAATAAAGCCCATACCGGCACACAAACTCACAAGCGCACACACACACACCTGACTGTGACTGAAAACGCTTCCTGTACCAGCACACACACACACAAACACCTCACTGTGACTCAATGCACAGCCTATATGAGCACACACATACACACACAGCTCACAGTGACTCAATACAGAGTCTATACCAGCACACACACACACACACACACACATATATGACTCACTGACTCAATGCACAGCCTGTACTGGCACACACACAAGGCTTGCTGTGACTCAATGCAGAGTCTAAACCAGCATACAAACACATGGCTCACTGTGACTCAATGTAATTCCTATGCCAGCACACACACACATAGACACATGCATGGCTCTCTCTGATTCAATGCACGTCCTATACCATCACATACACACACACACACACGCACAGTCACTGTGACACAATGCACAGCCTATACCACAACACCCATGCAAAGACACATATGCACGGCTCATTGTGACTCCATGCACACCCTATACTATCACATACACACATTCACACGTGGCTCATTGTGAATCAGTGCACAGTCTGTAGTTCCAGGTATACACACACAGACACACACCTCAGTGGCTCTATGCAAAGCCCATACCACCACACACACACACACATACACACACAGCTCACTGTGAATCAGTGTACAGTCTTCAGCTCCATGTACATACACACACAACACACCTTAGTGAATCAATGCAGAGACCATACCAGCATACACACACACATACACACACCTGAGACTCAATGCATTGCCTATTCCAGCACACACACGCACACACACGGATCACTGTGATTCAATACCAGCCTGTATGTGCACACACACACACTCTCACACACACCGCCGTGTGACTCAATGCAGTTTATACCACCACACAGACACACAGACACACACACACACCTCACTGTGACTCAATGCCAAGCCCATACAAGTAAACAGACACACACAACCATGGCTCACTGAGACTCAATGAACAGTGTATACTAGCACATACAAACACAAGGCTCAATGTGAGTCAATGCATAGCCTATACCTGCACACAGACACAGAGAAACACCCCTTAATGTGGCTCAGTGCACAGCCTATTGCAGTGCACACACACACACACACACACACACACTGCTCAGTAATTCAATGCAAATCCCATATCAGTATACACATACACATACACTCACCTAGGTGTGACTCAATTCTCAGCCTATAGCAGCACACACACACACCTTATTCTGACTCATGCAGACTCTACAGCACCAAATACACAAACACTAACACAGGGCTGGGATTCAATGCACAGTCCATACCAGCACACCACACTGTGACTCAATGCTCAGATTATACCAGCACACACACACGGCTCACTGTGTCCTAGTGCACAGCATATAACATCACACACACACACACCACACACTGTGACTCAATGCGCAGCCTGTACCTGCACATACACACAGACACACCTCACTGTGACAAAATGTGCAGCCTATACCAGCACACACACACAGACACACACACCTCAATGTGACATAATGGTCAGCCTATACCAGAACACGCAGACACACACACACATCACTGTGACTCAATGCACAGACTATACCAGCGTGCACACAAACACACAGCACTCTGACTCAATGTACAATGTATACCAAAACATACAAGCATACACACACACCTCAGTGTGTTTCAAAGCACAGCCTATACCAGCACACACACATACACACCTGCACAGATACAGGATTCACTGTGACTCAATGCACAGCCTATAGAAGAACACACACACATACCAACGTGCACACACACATGGCTCACCGTGACTCAATCAATCGCCTATACCAGCACATACACACATGACTCACTGTGACTCAATGCAGTCTTTCGCACAACAGACACACACACCCCATTGAATCAATGAAAGCCCACCAACACACACCCTCTCATAGACACACACACATGGCTCACTGTGACTCAATGCACAGTCTGTATCACCACACACACACATACACCTCAGTTACTCAATGCAAAGACCATACGAGCACACACACACACACACATAACTGATTAAATGCTCCACACAAACTAGTGCACACACACACAGATATGCTCACTGTGATTCAAGGCACAGTCTATACGAGCACATTTACACACAAACAACTCATTTTCACACAATGCGCAGTCTACAGCAGCACACAGACACACATAACTCACTGTGACTCAATCCACAGCCTATATTATCACACAGACACACACAAGGCTCAATGTGACTCAATGACGTTTGTAGCACCACACACACACACACACAAACACACACATACACCTCAGTGGCTCAATGCAAACGCATACACTCACAGACACATACCTAACTGTGATTCAGTGCTCAACCTCTACCAGCACACACACGCACACACAGACACACACACACATGCATGGCTCATTCTGACATAATGTACAGTTCTTACCAGCACAAACACAAGCAACATATCTCACTGTAACTCAATGCTCAGACTGTACTTGCACACACACAAGGCTCCCTGTGAGTCAATGCACAGCCTATACCAGCAGAGACACACACACACTGCTCTCTATGACACAGTGCACATCCTGTACCATCACACACACACAGCTTATTGTGATGCAATACAGACTCTACACAACCAAATACACACACACATGCACAGCTCACTGTGATTCCATGCAGACTCCATACCAGTGCACAAAAACACACAGCACACAACTCAGTGTGATTCAATGCTCACTTTATACCAAAACACACATAGACACACACACCGTTCTCTGTGACTCAGTGCACAGTCCATACCAGCACTGCACACACACTCACAGCTCACCTTGAATCAAAGCACAGCCTACCCCAGCAAACACACACACACAGTTCACTGTGACTCAATGCACAGGCTATACCAGCACACACACATATACACACACAGCTTACTGTGACACAATACAGTCTCTACACCACCAAATACACACAGACACACGCACAGCTCCATGTGATTCCATGCACATTCCATGCCAGTGCATACAGACACACAAAACACACCTCAGTTTGACTCAATGCTTACAGTATGTCAAAACATACATAGACAAACACACAGCTCCCTGTTACTCAGTGCACAGTGTATGCTAGCAGAGTTACACACACAAAGAAACACACATGGCTCACTGTGAATCAACACACAGCCTGTACCTCCACACACACACACATACAAACACTCACACACAGCTTAGTGTGACTCAATGCAAAGCATATACCACCACGTGCACTCACACAAACACTCACCTCCCTGTGACTCAGTGCATAGCATATAACATTCCACACACACACACACACCTCACTGTGACTGAATGCACAGCCTGTACCAGCACACACACATACAAAAACTCACACATGGTTGTGACTCAATGTACAATCCACACCAGCACATACACACACACGATACCTGTGTGAGTCAATGCTCAGTTTATACCAGCACAACCACACGGCTCACTGTGACTCAGTGCACAGCGTATGACATCACACACACACACACACACATACACCTCGCTGTGACTCAATGCACAGTCTGTACCTGCACATAAACACACACACACATCACTGTGATGCGATATGCAGCCTATACCAGCACACACACACACACCAAAGTCTGACTAAATGGTCAGCCTATATGAGAACACACAGACACACACATCCCTCACTGTGACACAATGCACAGTCTATACCAGCCTGCACACACTCACACGACACTGTGACTCAATGCACAATCTGTAATAGCCCACACACGCACTCATACACACCTTATTGTGAATCAATGCACAGCCTATATGTGAACACACACATACTAACATGCACTCACACATGTCTCACGGTGACTCAATCACCTATACAAGCACACACACATGGCTCACTGTGAGTCAGTGCCCACTCCATACCAGCACCAAACACACAACACAGCTCACTGTGACTCAAGGCACAGTGTATGGCAGCACACACACACACAGACACACTCATACCCACATCTCATTGTGCCTCTAAGCCTGTGAAAGCACACACACAATGAAACAAACACCCCTCACTGTGACTCATTGCACATCCTATACCAGTGCACTCACACACACACACACGGCTGACTGTGAATCAATGCACACTCTATACCAGGACACACACACACACACACACACACGGCTCCCTGTGACTCAGTGCACAGGATATGCTAGCAGACATACACACACAGAGAAGCACATATGTCAAACTGTGAGTCAATCCACAGCCCATACCTCCACACACGCACATATACTGACACTCAAAATCTCAGCTCAGTGTGATTCAATGCAAATTCTATACCAGAAAATGCACACACACACACACACAAACCTCCCCATGAATCAGTGCATAGCACATAACATCACACACATACACCTCACTGTGACTCAATGTGTTGCCTCTACCTGCACATACACTCACAAACAACTCAATATGACTCAATGTGCAGGCTGTACCAGCACACACACACATACATGTGCACACACACCTCAGTTTGCCTCAATTGTCAGCCTATACCAGAACACACAGACACACACACCTCTCACTCTGACTCAATGCACAACCTATACCAGCGTGCACACACACTCACATGGCACAGTGAATCAAGGCACAATTTTACCAGCACATGCACACACACCTCAGAGGGACTCAAAGCTCAGCCTATACCAGAACACACACACACACACACATGCACAGATGCAGACCTCACTGTGACTCTATGCACAGCCTATACCAGAACACACACACATACCAACACGCACTCACACATGGCTCACTGGTACTCAATCAACCGCCTATACAAGCACACACACACACAGCTTGCTGTGACCCAATGCAGTCTGTATCACCACACACTCACACACACAACCATGTGTCAATAAAGCCCATACCGGCACACAAACTCACAAGCGCACACACACACACCTGACTGTGACTGAAAACGCTTCCTGTACCAGCACACACACACACAAACACCTCACTGTGACTCAATGCACAGCCTATATGAGCACACACATACACACACAGCTCACAGTGACTCAATACAGAGTCTATACCAGCACACACACACACACACACACACATATATGACTCACTGACTCAATGCACAGCCTGTACTGGCACACACACAAGGCTTGCTGTGACTCAATGCAGAGTCTAAACCAGCATACAAACACATGGCTCACTGTGACTCAATGTAATTCCTATGCCAGCACACACACACATAGACACATGCATGGCTCTCTCTGATTCAATGCACGTCCTATACCATCACATACACACACACACACACGCACAGTCACTGTGACACAATGCACAGCCTATACCACAACACCCATGCAAAGACACATATGCACGGCTCATTGTGACTCCATGCACACCCTATACTATCACATACACACATTCACACGTGGCTCATTGTGAATCAGTGCACAGTCTGTAGTTCCAGGTATACACACACAGACACACACCTCAGTGGCTCTATGCAAAGCCCATACCACCACACACACACACACATACACACACAGCTCACTGTGAATCAGTGTACAGTCTTCAGCTCCATGTACATACACACACAACACACCTTAGTGAATCAATGCAGAGACCATACCAGCATACACACACACATACACACACCTGAGACTCAATGCATTGCCTATTCCAGCACACACACGCACACACACGGATCACTGTGATTCAATACCAGCCTGTATGTGCACACACACACACTCTCACACACACCGCCGTGTGACTCAATGCAGTTTATACCACCACACAGACACACAGACACACACACACACCTCACTGTGACTCAATGCCAAGCCCATACAAGTAAACAGACACACACAACCATGGCTCACTGAGACTCAATGAACAGTGTATACTAGCACATACAAACACAAGGCTCAATGTGAGTCAATGCATAGCCTATACCTGCACACAGACACAGAGAAACACCCCTTAATGTGGCTCAGTGCACAGCCTATTGCAGTGCACACACACACACACACACACACACTGCTCAGTAATTCAATGCAAATCCCATATCAGTATACACATACACATACACTCACCTAGGTGTGACTCAATTCTCAGCCTATAGCAGCACACACACACACCTTATTCTGACTCATGCAGACTCTACAGCACCAAATACACAAACACTAACACAGGGCTGGGATTCAATGCACAGTCCATACCAGCACTCCACACTGTGACTCAATGCTCAGATTATACCAGCACACACACACGGCTCACTGTGTCCTAGTGCACAGCATATAACATCACACACACACACACCACACACTGTGACTCAATGCGCAGCCTGTACCTGCACATACACACAGACACACCTCACTGTGACAAAATGTGCAGCCTATACCAGCACACACACACAGACACACACACCTCAATGTGACATAATGGTCAGCCTATACCAGAACACGCAGACACACACACACATCACTGTGACTCAATGCACAGACTATACCAGCGTGCACACAAACACACAGCACTCTGACTCAATGTACAATGTATACCAAAACATACAAGCATACACACACACCTCAGTGTGTTTCAAAGCACAGCCTATACCAGCACACACACATACACACCTGCACAGATACAGGATTCACTGTGACTCAATGCACAGCCTATAGAAGAACACACACACATACCAACGTGCACACACACATGGCTCACCGTGACTCAATCAATCGCCTATACCAGCACATACACACATGACTCACTGTGACTCAATGCAGTCTTTCGCACAACAGACACACACACCCCATTGAATCAATGAAAGCCCACCAACACACACCCTCTCATAGACACACACACATGGCTCACTGTGACTCAATGCACAGTCTGTATCACCACACACACACATACACCTCAGTTACTCAATGCAAAGACCATACGAGCACACACACACACACACATAACTGATTAAATGCTCCACACAAACTAGTGCACACACACACAGATATGCTCACTGTGATTCAAGGCACAGTCTATACGAGCACATTTACACACAAACAACTCATTTTCACACAATGCGCAGTCTACAGCAGCACACAGACACACATAACTCACTGTGACTCAATCCACAGCCTATATTATCACACAGACACACACAAGGCTCACTGTGACTCAATGACGTTTGTAGCACCACACACACACACACACACAAACACACACATACACCTCAGTGGCTCAATGCAAACGCATACACTCACAGACACATACCTAACTGTGATTCAGTGCTCAACCTCTACCAGCACACACACGCACACACAGACACACACACACATGCATGGCTCATTCTGACATAATGTACAGTTCTTACCAGCACAAACACAAGCAACATATCTCACTGTAACTCAATGCTCAGACTGTACTTGCACACACACAAGGCTCCCTGTGAGTCAATGCACAGCCTATACCAGCAGAGACACACACACACTGCTCTCTATGACACAGTGCACATCCTGTACCATCACACACACACACAGCTTATTGTGATGCAATACAGACTCTACACAACCAAATACACACACACATGCACAGCTCACTGTGATTCCATGCAGACTCCATACCAGTGCACAAAAACACACAGCACACAACTCAGTGTGATTCAATGCTCACTTTATACCAAAACACACATAGACACACACACCGTTCTCTGTGACTCAGTGCACAGTCCATACCAGCACTGCACACACACTCACAGCTCACCTTGAATCAAAGCACAGCCTACCCCAGCAAACACACACACACAGTTCACTGTGACTCAATGCACAGGCTATACCAGCACACACACATATACACACACAGCTTACTGTGACACAATACAGTCTCTACACCACCAAATACACACAGACACACGCACAGCTCCATGTGATTCCATGCACATTCCATGCCAGTGCATACAGACACACAAAACACACCTCAGTTTGACTCAATGCTCACAGTATGTCAAAACATACATAGACAAACACACGGCTCCCTGTTACTCAGTGCACAGTGTATGCTAGCAGAGTTACACACACAAAGAAACACACATGGCTCACTGTGAATCAACACACAGCCTGTACCTCCACACACACACACATACAAACACTCACACACAGCTTAGTGTGACTCAATGCAAAGCATATACCACCACGTGCACTCACACAAACACTCACCTCCCTGTGACTCAGTGCATAGCATATAACATTCCACACACACACACACACCTCACTGTGACTGAATGCACAGCCTGTACCAGCACACACACATACAAAAACTCACACATGGTTGTGACTCAATGTACAATCCACACCAGCACATACACACACACGATACCTGTGTGAGTCAATGCTCAGTTTATACCAGCACAACCACACGGCTCACTGTGACTCAGTGCACAGCGTATGACATCACACACACACACACACACATACACCTCGCTGTGACTCAATGCACAGCCTGTACCTGCAGATAAACACACACACACATCACGGTGATGCGATATGCAGCTTATACCAGCACACACACACACACCAAAGTCTGACTAAATGGTCAGCCTATATGAGAACACACAGACACACACATCCCTCACTGTGACACAATGCACAGTCTATACCAGCCTGCACACACTCACACGACACTGTGACTCAATGCACAATCTGTAATAGCCCACACACGCACACATACACACCTTATTGTGAATCAATGCACAGCCTATATGTGAACACACACATACTAACATGCACTCACACATGTCTCACGGTGACTCAATCGCCTATACAAGCACACACACATGGCTCACTGTGAGTCAGTGCCCACTCCATACCAGCACCAAACACACAACACAGCTCACTGTGACTCAAGGCACAGTGTATGGCAGCAAACACACACACAGACACACTCATACCCACATCTCATTGTGCCTCTAAGCCTGTGAAAGCACACACACAATGAAACAAACACCCCTCACTGTGACTCACTGCACATCCTATACCAGTGCACTCACACACACACACACACATGGCTGACTGTGAATCAATGCACACTCTATACCAGGACACACACACACACACACACACACACACGGCTCCCTGTGACTCAGTGCACAGGATATGCTAGCAGACATACACACACAGAGAAGCACATACGTCAAACTGTGAGTCAATCCACAGCCCATACCTCCACACACGCACATATACTGACACTCAAAAACACAGCTCAGTTTGATTCAATGCAAATCCTATACCAGAAAATGCACACACACACACACACAAACCTCCCCATGAATCAGTGCATAGCACATAACATCACACACATACACCTCACTGTGACTCAATGTGTTGCCTCTACCTGCACATACACTCACAAACAACTCAATATGACTCAATGTGCAGGCTGTACCAGCACACACACACATACATGTGCACACACACCTCAGTTTGCCTCAATTGTCAGCCTATACCAGAACACACAGACACACACACCTCTCACTCTGACTCAATGCACAACCTATACCAGCGTGCACACACACTCACATGGCACAGTGAATCAAGGCACAATTTTACCAGCACATGCACACACACCTCAGAGGGACTCAAAGCTCAGCCTATACCAGAACACACACACACACACACATGCACAGATGCAGACCTCACTGCGACTCTATGCACAGCCTATACCAGAACACACACACATACCAACACGCACTCACACATGGCTCACTGGTACTCAATCAACCGCCTATACAAGCACACACACACACAGCTTGCTGTGACCCAATGCAGTCTGTATCACCACACACTCACACACACAACCATGTGTCAATAAAGCCCATACCAGCACACAAACTCACATGCACACACACACACACACCTGACGGTGACTGAAAACGCTTCCTGTACCAGCACACACACACACAAACACCTCACTGTGAATCAATGCACAGCTATTATCAGCACACACATACACACACAGCTCACAGTGACTCAATACACAGTCTATACCAGCACACACACACACACACACACACATATATGACTCACTGACTCAATGCACAGCCTGTACTGGCACACACACAAGTCTTGCTGTGACTCAATGCAGAGTCTAAACCAGCATACAAACACATGGCTCACTGTGACTCAATGTAATGCCTATGCCAGCACACACACACATAGACACATGCATGGCTCTCTCTGATTCAATGCACGTCCTATACCATCACATACACACACACACACACGTACAGTCACTGTGACACAATGCACAGCCTATACCACAACACCCATGCAAAGACACATATGCACGGCTCATTGTGACTCCATGCACACCCTATACTATCACATACACACATTCACACGTGGCTCATTGTGAATCAGTGCACAGTCTGTAGTTCCAGGTATACACACACAGACACACACCTCAGTGGCTCTATGCAAAGCCCATACCATCACACACACACACATACACACACAGCTCACTGTGAATCAGTGTACAGTCTTCAGCTCCATGTACATACACACACAACACACCTTAGTGAATCAATGCAGAGACCAAACCAGCATACACACACACATACACACACCTGAGACTCAATGCTCTGCCTATTCCAGCACACACACGCACACACACGGATCACTGTGATTCAATACCAGCCTGTATGTGCACACACACACACTCTCACACACACCGCCGTGTGACTCAACGCAGTTTATACCACCACACTGACACACAGACACACACACACACCTCACTGTGACTCAATGCCAAGCCCATACAAGTAAACAGACACACACAACCATGGCTCACTGAGACTCAATGAACAGTGTATACTAGCACATACAAACACAAGGCTCAATGTGAGTCAATGCATAGCCTATACCTGCACACACACACACACAGAAACACCCCTTAATGTGGCTCAGTGCACAGCCTATTGAAGTGCACACACACACACACACACACACACTGCTCAGTAATTCAATGCAAATCCCATATCAGTATACACATACATATACACTCACCTAGGTGTGACTCAATTCTCAGCCTATAGCAACACACACACACACCTTACTCTGACTCATGCAGACTCTACAGCACCAAATACACAAACACTAACACAGGGCTGGGATTCAATGCACAGTCCATACCAGCAAAGGCACACACACCACACCACACTGTGACTCAATGCTCAGATTATACCAGCACACACACACGGCTCACTGTGTCCTAGTGCACAGCATATAACATCACACACACACACACACCACACACTGTGACTCAATGCGCAGCCTGTACCTGCACATACACACACACACACCTCACTGTGACAAAATGTGCAGCCTATACCAGCACACACACACAGACACACACACCTCAATGTGACATAATGGTCAGCCTATACCAGAACACGCAGACACACACACACATCACTGTGACTCAATGCACAGACTATACCAGCGTGCACACAAACACACAGCACTCTGACTCAATGTACAATGTATACCAAAACATACAAGCATACACACACACCTCAGTGTGTTTCAAAGCACAGCCTATACCAGCACACACACATACACACCTGCACAGATACAGGATTCACTGTGACTCAATGCACAGCCTATAGAAGAACACACACACATACCAACGTGCACACACACATGGCTCACCGTGACTCAATCAATCGCCTATACCAGCACATACACACATGACTCACTGTGACTCAATGCAGTCTTTCGCACAACAGACACACACACCCCATTGAATCAATGAAAGCCCACCAACACACACCCTCTCATAGACACACACACATGGCTCACTGTGACTCAATGCACAGTCTGTATCACCACACACACACATACACCTCAGTTACTCAATGCAAAGACCATACGAGCACACACACACACACACATAACTGATTAAATGCTCCACACAAACTAGTGCACACACACACAGATATGCTCACTGTGATTCAAGGCACAGTCTATACGAGCACATTTACACACAAACAACTCATTTTCACACAATGCGCAGTCTACAGCAGCACACAGACACACATAACTCACTGTGACTCAATCCACAGCCTATATTATCACACAGACACACACAAGGCTCACTGTGACTCAATGACGTTTGTAGCACCACACACACACACACACACAAACACACACATACACCTCAGTGGCTCAATGCAAACGCATACACTCACAGACACATACCTAACTGTGATTCAGTGCTCAACCTCTACCAGCACACACACGCACACACAGACACACACACACATGCATGGCTCATTCTGACATAATGTACAGTTCTTACCAGCACAAACACAAGCAACATATCTCACTGTAACTCAATGCTCAGACTGTACTTGCACACACACAAGGCTCCCTGTGAGTCAATGCACAGCCTATACCAGCAGAGACACACACACACTGCTCTCTATGACACAGTGCACATCCTGTACCATCACACACACACACAGCTTATTGTGATGCAATACAGACTCTACACAACCAAATACACACACACATGCACAGCTCACTGTGATTCCATGCAGACTCCATACCAGTGCACAAAAACACACAGCACACAACTCAGTGTGATTCAATGCTCACTTTATACCAAAACACACATAGACACACACACCGTTCTCTGTGACTCAGTGCACAGTCCATACCAGCACTGCACACACACTCACAGCTCACCTTGAATCAAAGCACAGCCTACCCCAGCAAACACACACACACAGTTCACTGTGACTCAATGCACAGGCTATACCAGCACACACACATATACACACACAGCTTACTGTGACACAATACAGTCTCTACACCACCAAATACACACAGACACACGCACAGCTCCATGTGATTCCATGCACATTCCATGCCAGTGCATACAGACACACAAAACACACCTCAGTTTGACTCAATGCTTACAGTATGTCAAAACATACATAGACAAACACACAGCTCCCTGTTACTCAGTGCACAGTGTATGCTAGCAGAGTTACACACACAAAGAAACACACATGGCTCACTGTGAATCAACACACAGCCTGTACCTCCACACACACACACATACAAACACTCACACACAGCTTAGTGTGACTCAATGCAAAGCATATACCACCACGTGCACTCACACAAACACTCACCTCCCTGTGACTCAGTGCATAGCATATAACATTCCACACACACACACACACCTCACTGTGACTGAATGCACAGCCTGTACCAGCACACACACATACAAAAACTCACACATGGTTGTGACTCAATGTACAATCCACACCAGCACATACACACACACGATACCTGTGTGAGTCAATGCTCAGTTTATACCAGCACAACCACACGGCTCACTGTGACTCAGTGCACAGCGTATGACATCACACACACACACACACACACACATACACCTCGCTGTGACTCAATGCACAGCCTGTACCTGCACATAAACACACACACACATCACTGTGATGCGATATGCAGCCTATACCAGCACACACACACACACACCAAAGTCTGACTAAATGGTCAGCCTATATGAGAACACACAGACACACACATCCCTCACTGTGACACAATGCACAGTCTATACCAGCCTGCACACACTCACACGACACTGTGACTCAATGCACAATCTGTAATAGCCCACACACGCACTCATACACACCTTATTGTGAATCAATGCACAGCCTATATGTGAACACACACATACTAACATGCACTCACACATGTCTCACGGTGACTCAATCACCTATACAAGCACACACACATGGCTCACTGTGAGTCAGTGCCCACTCCATACCAGCACCAAACACACAACACAGCTCACTGTGACTCAAGGCACAGTGTATGGCAGCACACACACACACAGACACACTCATACCCACATCTCATTGTGCCTCTAAGCCTGTGAAAGCACACACACAATGAAACAAACACCCCTCACTGTGACTCACTGCACATCCTATACCAGTGCACTCACACACACACACACATGGCTGACTGTGAATCAATGCACACTCTATACCAGGACACACACACACACACACACACACGGCTCCCTGTGACTCAGTGCACAGGATATGCTAGCAGACATACACACACAGAGAAGCACATACGTCAAACTGTGAGTCAATCCACAGCCCATACCTCCACACACGCACATATACTGACACTCAAAAACTCAGCTCAGTGTGATTCAATGCAAATTCTATACCAGAAAATGCACACACACACACACACAAACCTCCCCATGAATCAGTGCATAGCACATAACATCACACACATACACCTCACTGTGACTCAATGTGTTGCCTCTACCTGCACATACACTCACAAACAACTCAATATGACTCAATGTGCAGGCTGTACCAGCACACACACACATACATGTGCACACACACCTCAGTTTGCCTCAATTGTCAGCCTATACCAGAACACACAGACACACACACCTCTCACTCTGACTCAATGCACAACCTATACCAGCGTGCACACACACTCACATGGCACAGTGAATCAAGGCACAATTTTACCAGCACATGCACACACACCTCAGAGGGACTCAAAGCTCAGCCTATACCAGAACACACACACACACACACATGCACAGATGCAGACCTCACTGTGACTCTATGCACAGCCTATACCAGAACACACACACATACCAACACGCACTCACACATGGCTCACTGGTACTCAATCAACCGCCTATACAAGCACACACACACACAGCTTGCTGTGACCCAATGCAGTCTGTATCACCACACACTCACACACACAACCATGTGTCAATAAAGCCCATACCGGCACACAAACTCACAAGCGCACACACACACACCTGACTGTGACTGAAAACGCTTCCTGTACCAGCACACACACACACAAACACCTCACTGTGACTCAATGCACAGCCTATATGAGCACACACATACACACACAGCTCACAGTGACTCAATACAGAGTCTATACCAGCACACACACACACACACACACACACATATATGACTCACTGACTCAATGCACAGCCTGTACTGGCACACACACAAGTCTTGCTGTGACTCAATGCAGAGTCTAAACCAGCATACAAACACATGGCTCACTGTGACTCAATGTAATTCCTATGCCAGCACACACACACATAGACACATGCATGGCTCTCTCTGATTCAATGCACGTCCTATACCATCACATACACACACACACACACGCAAAGTCACTGTGACACAATGCACAGCCTATACCACAACACCCATGCAAAGACACATATGCACGGCTCATTGTGACTCCATGCACACCCTATACTATCACATACACACATTCACACGTGGCTCATTGTGAATCAGTGCACAGTCTGTAGTTCCAGGTATACACACACAGACACACACCTCAGTGGCTCTATGCAAAGCCCATACCACCACACACACACACACATACACACACAGCTCACTGTGAATCAGTGTACAGTCTTCAGCTCCATGTACATACACACACAACACACCTTAGTGAATCAATGCAGAGACCATACCAGCATACACACACACATACACACACCTGAGACTCAATGCTCTGCCTATTCCAGCACACACACGCACACACACGGATCACTGTGATTCAATACCAGCCTGTATGTGCACACACACACACTCTCACACACACCGCCGTGTGACTCAATGCAGTTTATACCACCACACAGACACACAGACACACACACACACCTCACTGTGACTCAATGCCAAGCCCATACAAGTAAACAGACACACACAACCATGGCTCACTGAGACTCAATGAACAGTGTATACTAGCACATACAAACACAAGGCTCAATGTGAGTCAATGCATAGCCTATACCTGCACACAGACACAGAGAAACACCCCTTAATGTGGCTCAGTGCACAGCCTATTGCAGTGCACACACACACACACACACACACACACTGCTCAGTAATTCAATGCAAATCCCATATCAGTATACACATACACATACACTCACCTAGGTGTGACTCAATTCTCAGCCTATAGCAGCACACACACACACCTTACTCTGACTCATGCAGACTCTACAGCACCAAATACACAAACACTAACACAGGGCTGGGATTCAATGCACAGTCCATACCAGCACACCACACTGTGACTCAATGCTCAGATTATACCAGCACACACACACGGCTCACTGTGTCCTAGTGCACAGCATATAACATCACACACACACACACCACACACTGTGACTCAATGCGCAGCCTGTACCTGCACATACACACACACACACCTCACTGTGACAAAATGTGCAGCCTATACCAGCACACACACACAGACACACACACCTCAATGTGACATAATGGTCAGCCTATACCAGAACACGCAGACACACACACACATCACTGTGACTCAATGCACAGACTATACCAGCGTGCACACAAACACACAGCACTCTGACTCAATGTACAATGTATACCAAAACATACAAGCATACACACACACCTCAGTGTGTTTCAAAGCACAGCCTATACCAGCACACACACATACACACCTGCACAGATACAGGATTCACTGTGACTCAATGCACAGCCTATAGAAGAACACACACACATACCAACGTGCACACACACATGGCTCACCGTGACTCAATCAATCGCCTATACCAGCACATACACACATGACTCACTGTGACTCAATGCAGTCTTTCGCACAACAGACACACACACCCCATTGAATCAATGAAAGCCCACCAACACACACCCTCTCATAGACACACACACATGGCTCACTGTGACTCAATGCACAGTCTGTATCACCACACACACACATACACCTCAGTTACTCAATGCAAAGACCATACGAGCACACACACACACACACATAACTGATTAAATGCTCCACACAAACTAGTGCACACACACACAGATATGCTCACTGTGATTCAAGGCACAGTCTATACGAGCACATTTACACACAAACAACTCATTTTCACACAATGCGCAGTCTACAGCAGCACACAGACACACATAACTCACTGTGACTCAATCCACAGCCTATATTATCACACAGACACACACAAGGCTCACTGTGACTCAATGACGTTTGTAGCACCACACACACACACACACAAACACACACATACACCTCAGTGGCTCAATGCAAACGCATACACTCACAGACACATACCTAACTGTGATTCAGTGCTCAACCTCTACCAGCACACACACGCACACACAGACACACACACACATGCATGGCTCATTCTGACATAATGTACAGTTCTTACCAGCACAAACACAAGCAACATATCTCACTGTAACTCAATGCTCAGACTGTACTTGCACACACACAAGGCTCCCTGTGAGTCAATGCACAGCCTATACCAGCAGAGACACACACACACTGCTCTCTATGACACAGTGCACATCCTGTACCATCACACACACACACAGCTTATTGTGATGCAATACAGACTCTACACAACCAAATACACACACACATGCACAGCTCACTGTGATTCCATGCAGACTCCATACCAGTGCACAAAAACACACAGCACACAACTCAGTGTGATTCAATGCTCACTTTATACCAAAACACACATAGACACACACACCGTTCTCTGTGACTCAGTGCACAGTCCATACCAGCACTGCACACACACTCACAGCTCACCTTGAATCAAAGCACAGCCTACCCCAGCAAACACACACACACAGTTCACTGTGACTCAATGCACAGGCTATACCAGCACACACACATATACACACACAGCTTACTGTGACACAATACAGTCTCTACACCACCAAATACACACAGACACACGCACAGCTCCATGTGATTCCATGCACATTCCATGCCAGTGCATACAGACACACAAAACACACCTCAGTTTGACTCAATGCTTACAGTATGTCAAAACATACATAGACAAACACACGGCTCCCTGTTACTCAGTGCACAGTGTATGCTAGCAGAGTTACACACACAAAGAAACACACATGGCTCACTGTGAATCAACACACAGCCTGTACCTCCACACACACACACATACAAACACTCACACACAGCTTAGTGTGACTCAATGCAAAGCATATACCACCACGTGCACTCACACAAACACTCACCTCCCTGTGACTCAGTGCATAGCATATAACATTCCACACACACACACACACCTCACTGTGACTGAATGCACAGCCTGTACCAGCACACACACATACAAAAACTCACACATGGTTGTGACTCAATGTACAATCCACACCAGCACATACACACACACGATACCTGTGTGAGTCAATGCTCAGTTTATACCAGCACAACCACACGGCTCACTGTGACTCAGTGCACAGCGTATGACATCACACACACACACACACACACATACACCTCGCTGTGACTCAATGCACAGCCTGTACCTGCACATAAACACACACACACATCACTGTGATGCGATATGCAGCCTATACCAGCACACACACACACACACCAAAGTCTGACTAAATGGTCAGCCTATATGAGAACACACAGACACACACATCCCTCACTGTGACACAATGCACAGTCTATACCAGCCTGCACACACTCACACGACACTGTGACTCAATGCACAATCTGTAATAGCCCACACACGCACTCATACACACCTTATTGTGAATCAATGCACAGCCTATATGTGAACACACACATACTAACATGCACTCACACATGTCTCACGGTGACTCAATCACCTATACAAGCACACACACATGGCTCACTGTGAGTCAGTGCCCACTCCATACCAGCACCAAACACACAACACAGCTCACTGTGACTCAAGGCACAGTGTATGGCAGCACACACACACACAGACACACTCATACCCACATCTCATTGTGCCTCTAAGCCTGTGAAAGCACACACACAATGAAACAAACACCCCTCACTGTGACTCACTGCACATCCTATACCAGTGCACTCACACACACACACACATGGCTGACTGTGAATCAATGCACACTCTATACCAGGACACACACACACACACACACACACGGCTCCCTGTGACTCAGTGCACAGGATATGCTAGCAGACATACACACACAGAGAAGCACATACGTCAAACTGTGAGTCAATCCACAGCCCATACCTCCACACACGCACATATACTGACACTCAAAAACTCAGCTCAGTGTGATTCAATGCAAATTCTATACCAGAAAATGCACACACACACACACACAAACCTCCCCATGAATCAGTGCATAGCACATAACATCACACACATACACCTCACTGTGACTCAATGTGTTGCCTCTACCTGCACATACACTCACAAACAACTCAATATGACTCAATGTGCAGGCTGTACCAGCACACACACACATACATGTGCACACACACCTCAGTTTGCCTCAATTGTCAGCCTATACCAGAACACACAGACACACACACCTCTCACTCTGACTCAATGCACAACCTATACCAGCGTGCACACACACTCACATGGCACAGTGAATCAAGGCACAATTTTACCAGCACATGCACACACACCTCAGAGGGACTCAAAACTCAGCCTATACCAGAACACACACACACACACACATGCACAGATGCAGACCTCACTGTGACTCTATGCACAGCCTATACCAGAACACACACACATACCAACACGCACTCACACATGGCTCACTGGTACTCAATCAACCGCCTATACAAGCACACACACACACAGCTTGCTGTGACCCAATGCAGTCTGTATCACCACACACTCACACACACAACCATGTGTCAATAAAGCCCATACCGGCACACAAACTCACAAGCGCACACACACACACCTGACTGTGACTGAAAACGCTTCCTGTACCAGCACACACACACAAACACCTCACTGTGACTCAATGCACAGCCTATATGAGCACACACATACACACACAGCTCACAGTGACTCAATACAGAGTCTATACCAGCACACACACACACACACACACATATATGACTCACTGACTCAATGCACAGCCTGTACTGGCACACACACAAGTCTTGCTGTGACTCAATGCAGAGTCTAAACCAGCATACAAACACATGGCTCACTGTGACTCAATGTAATTCCTATGCCAGCACACACACACATAGACACATGCATGGCTCTCTCTGATTCAATGCACGTCCTATACCATCACATACACACACACACACACGCAAAGTCACTGTGACACAATGCACAGCCTATACCACAACACCCATGCAAAGACACATATGCACGGCTCATTGTGACTCCATGCACACCCTATACTATCACATACACACATTCACACGTGGCTCATTGTGAATCAGTGCACAGTCTGTAGTTCCAGGTATACACACACAGACACACACCTCAGTGGCTCTATGCAAAGCCCATACCACCACACACACACACACATACACACACAGCTCACTGTGAATCAGTGTACAGTCTTCAGCTCCATGTACATACACACACAACACACCTTAGTGAATCAATGCAGAGACCATACCAGCATACACACACACATACACACACCTGAGACTCAATGCTCTGCCTATTCCAGCACACACACGCACACACACGGATCACTGTGATTCAATACCAGCCTGTATGTGCACACACACACACTCTCACACACACCGCCGTGTGACTCAATGCAGTTTATACCACCACACAGACACACAGACACACACACACACCTCACTGTGACTCAATGCCAAGCCCATACAAGTAAACAGACACACACAACCATGGCTCACTGAGACTCAATGAACAGTGTATACTAGCACATACAAACACAAGGCTCAATGTGAGTCAATGCATAGCCTATACCTGCACACAGACACAGAGAAACACCCCTTAATGTGGCTCAGTGCACAGCCTATTGCAGTGCACACACACACACACACACACACTGCTCAGTAATTCAATGCAAATCCCATATCAGTATACACATACACATACACTCACCTAGGTGTGACTCAATTCTCAGCCTATAGCAGCACACACACACACCTTACTCTGACTCATGCAGACTCTACAGCACCAAATACACAAACACTAACACAGGGCTGGGATTCAATGCACAGTCCATACCAGCACACCACACTGTGACTCAATGCTCAGATTATACCAGCACACACACACGGCTCACTGTGTCCTAGTGCACAGCATATAACATCACACACACACACACACCACACACTGTGACTCAATGCGCAGCCTGTACCTGCACATACACACACACACACCTCACTGTGACAAAATGTGCAGCCTATACCAGCACACACACACAGACACACACACCTCAATGTGACATAATGGTCAGCCTATACCAGAACACGCAGACACACACACACATCACTGTGACTCAATGCACAGACTATACCAGCGTGCACACAAACACACAGCACTCTGACTCAATGTACAATGTATACCAAAACATACAAGCATACACACACACCTCAGTGTGTTTCAAAGCACAGCCTATACCAGCACACACACATACACACCTGCACAGATACAGGATTCACTGTGACTCAATGCACAGCCTATAGAAGAACACACACACATACCAACGTGCACACACACATGGCTCACCGTGACTCAATCAATCGCCTATACCAGCACATACACACATGACTCACTGTGACTCAATGCAGTCTTTCGCACAACAGACACACACACCCCATTGAATCAATGAAAGCCCACCAACACACACCCTCTCATAGACACACACACATGGCTCACTGTGACTCAATGCACAGTCTGTATCACCACACACACACATACACCTCAGTTACTCAATGCAAAGACCATACGAGCACACACACACACACACATAACTGATTAAATGCTCCACACAAACTAGTGCACACACACACAGATATGCTCACTGTGATTCAAGGCACAGTCTATACGAGCACATTTACACACAAACAACTCATTTTCACACAATGCGCAGTCTACAGCAGCACACAGACACACATAACTCACTGTGACTCAATCCACAGCCTATATTATCACACAGACACACACAAGGCTCACTGTGACTCAATGACGTTTGTAGCACCACACACACACACACACAAACACACACATACACCTCAGTGGCTCAATGCAAACGCATACACTCACAGACACATACCTAACTGTGATTCAGTGCTCAACCTCTACCAGCACACACACGCACACACAGACACACACACACATGCATGGCTCATTCTGACATAATGTACAGTTCTTACCAGCACAAACACAAGCAACATATCTCACTGTAACTCAATGCTCAGACTGTACTTGCACACACACAAGGCTCCCTGTGAGTCAATGCACAGCCTATACCAGCAGAGACACACACACACTGCTCTCTATGACACAGTGCACATCCTGTACCATCACACACACACAGCTTATTGTGATGCAATACAGACTCTACACAACCAAATACACACACACATGCACAGCTCACTGTGATTCCATGCAGACTCCATACCAGTGCACAAAAACACACAGCACACAACTCAGTGTGATTCAATGCTCACTTTATACCAAAACACACATAGACACACACACCGTTCTCTGTGACTCAGTGCACAGTCCATACCAGCACTGCACACACACTCACAGCTCACCTTGAATCAAAGCACAGCCTACCCCAGCAAACACACACACACAGTTCACTGTGACTCAATGCACAGGCTATACCAGCACACACACATATACACACACAGCTTACTGCGACACAATACAGTCTCTACACCACCAAATACACACAGACACACGCACAGCTCCATGTGATTCCATGCACATTCCATGCCAGTGCATACAGACACACAAAACACACCTCAGTTTGACTCAATGCTCACAGTATGTCAAAACATACATAGACAAACACACGGCTCCCTGTTACTCAGTGCACAGTGTATGCTAGCAGAGTTACACACACAAAGAAACACACATGGCTCACTGTGAATCAACACACAGCCTGTACCTCCACACACACACACATACAAACACTCACACACAGCTTAGTGTGACTCAATGCAAAGCATATACCACCACGTGCACTCACACAAACACTCACCTCCCTGTGACTCAGTGCATAGCATATAACATTCCACACACACACACACACCTCACTGTGACTGAATGCACAGCCTGTACCAGCACACACACATACAAAAACTCACACATGGTTGTGACTCAATGTACAATCCACACCAGCACATACACACACAGGATACCTGTGTGAGTCAATGCTCAGTTTATACCAGCACAACCACACGGCTCACTGTGACTCAGTGCACAGCGTATGACATCACACACACACACACACATACACCTCGCTGTGACTCAATGCACAGCCTGTACCTGCACATAAATACACACACACATCACGGTGATGCGATATGCAGCCTATACCAGCACACACACACACACCAAAGTCTGAATAAATGGTCAGCCTATATGAGAACACACAGACACACACATCCCTCACTGTGACACAATGCACAGTCTATACCAGCCTGCACACACTCACACGACACTGTGACTCAATGCACAATCTGTAATAGCCCACACACGCACACATACACACCTTATTGTGAATCAATGCACAGCCTATATGTGAACACACACATACTAACATGCACTCACACATGTCTCACGGTGACTCAATCGCCTATACAAGCACACACACATGGCTCACTGTGAGTCAGTGCCCACTCCATACCAGCACCAAACACACAACACAGCTCACTGTGACTCAAGGCACAGTGTATGGCAGCAAACACACACACAGACACACTCATACCCACATCTCATTGTGCCTCTAAGCCTGTGAAAGCACACACACAATGAAACAAACACCCCTCACTGTGACTCACTGCACATCCTATACCAGTGCACTCACACACACACACACACATGGCTGACTGTGAATCAATGCACACTCTATACCAGGACACACACACACACACACACACACACACGGCTCCCTGTGACTCAGTGCACAGGATATGCTAGCAGACATACACACACAGAGAAGCACATACGTCAAACTGTGAGTCAATCCACAGCCCATACCTCCACACACGCACATATACTGACACTCAAAAACACAGCTCAGTTTGATTCAATGCAAATCCTATACCAGAAAATGCACACACACACACACACAAACCTCCCCATGAATCAGTGCATAGCACATAACATCACACACATACACCTCACTGTGACTCAATGTGTTGCCTCTACCTGCACATACACTCACAAACAACTCAATATGACTCAATGTGCAGGCTGTACCAGCACACACACACATACATGTGCACACACACCTCAGTTTGCCTCAATTGTCAGCCTATACCAGAACACACAGACACACACACCTCTCACTCTGACTCAATGCACAACCTATACCAGCGTGCACACACACTCACATGGCACAGTGAATCAAGGCACAATTTTACCAGCACATGCACACACACCTCAGAGGGACTCAAAGCTCAGCCTATACCAGAACACACACACACACACACATGCACAGATGCAGACCTCACTGCGACTCTATGCACAGCCTATACCAGAACACACACACATACCAACACGCACTCACACATGGCTCACTGGTACTCAATCAACCGCCTATACAAGCACACACACACACAGCTTGCTGTGACCCAATGCAGTCTGTATCACCACACACTCACACACACAACCATGTGTCAATAAAGCCCATACCAGCACACAAACTCACATGCACACACACACACACACCTGACGGTGACTGAAAACGCTTCCTGTACCAGCACACACACACACAAACACCTCACTGTGAATCAATGCACAGCTATTATCAGCACACACATACACACACAGCTCACAGTGACTCAATACACAGTCTATACCAGCACACACACACACACACACACACATATATGACTCACTGACTCAATGCACAGCCTGTACTGGCACACACACAAGTCTTGCTGTGACTCAATGCAGAGTCTAAACCAGCATACAAACACATGGCTCACTGTGACTCAATGTAATGCCTATGCCAGCACACACACACATAGACACATGCATGGCTCTCTCTGATTCAATGCACGTCCTATACCATCACATACACACACACACACACGTACAGTCACTGTGACACAATGCACAGCCTATACCACAACACCCATGCAAAGACACATATGCACGGCTCATTGTGACTCCATGCACACCCTATACTATCACATACACACATTCACACGTGGCTCATTGTGAATCAGTGCACAGTCTGTAGTTCCAGGTATACACACACAGACACACACCTCAGTGGCTCTATGCAAAGCCCATACCATCACACACACACACATACACACACAGCTCACTGTGAATCAGTGTACAGTCTTCAGCTCCATGTACATACACACACAACACACCTTAGTGAATCAATGCAGAGACCAAACCAGCATACACACACACATACACACACCTGAGACTCAATGCTCTGCCTATTCCAGCACACACACGCACACACACGGATCACTGTGATTCAATACCAGCCTGTATGTGCACACACACACACTCTCACACACACCGCCGTGTGACTCAACGCAGTTTATACCACCACACTGACACACAGACACACACACACACCTCACTGTGACTCAATGCCAAGCCCATACAAGTAAACAGACACACACAACCATGGCTCACTGAGACTCAATGAACAGTGTATACTAGCACATACAAACACAAGGCTCAATGTGAGTCAATGCATAGCCTATACCTGCACACACACACACACAGAAACACCCCTTAATGTGGCTCAGTGCACAGCCTATTGAAGTGCACACACACACACACACACACACTGCTCAGTAATTCAATGCAAATCCCATATCAGTATACACATACATATACACTCACCTAGGTGTGACTCAATTCTCAGCCTATAGCAACACACACACACACCTTACTCTGACTCATGCAGACTCTACAGCACCAAATACACAAACACTAACACAGGGCTGGGATTCAATGCACAGTCCATACCAGCAAAGGCACACACACCACACCACACTGTGACTCAATGCTCAGATTATACCAGCACACACACACGGCTCACTGTGTCCTAGTGCACAGCATATAACATCACACACACACACACACCACACACTGTGACTCAATGCGCAGCCTGTACCTGCACATACACACACACACACCTCACTGTGACAAAATGTGCAGCCTATACCAGCACACACACACAGACACACACACCTCAATGTGACATAATGGTCAGCCTATACCAGAACACGCAGACACACACACACATCACTGTGACTCAATGCACAGACTATACCAGCGTGCACACAAACACACAGCACTCTGACTCAATGTACAATGTATACCAAAACATACAAGCATACACACACACCTCAGTGTGTTTCAAAGCACAGCCTATACCAGCACACACACATACACACCTGCACAGATACAGGATTCACTGTGACTCAATGCACAGCCTATAGAAGAACACACACACATACCAACGTGCACACACACATGGCTCACCGTGACTCAATCAATCACCTATACCAGCACATACACACATGACTCACTGTGACTCAATGCAGTCTTTCGCACAACAGACACACACACCCCATTGAATCAATGAAAGCCCACCAACACACACCCTCTCATAGACACACACACGGCTCACTGTGACTCAATGCACAGTCTGTATCACCACACACACACATACACCTCAGTTACTCAATGCAAAGACCATACGAGCACACACACACACACACATAACTGATTAAATGCTCCACACAAACTAGTGCACACACACACAGATATGCTCACTGTGATTCAAGGCACAGTCTATACGAGCACATTTACACACAAACAACTCATTTTCACACAATGCGCAGTCTACAGCAGCACACAGACACACATAACTCACTGTGACTCAATCCACAGCCTATATTATCACACAGACACACACAAGGCTCACTGTGACTCAATGACGTTTGTAGCACCACACACACACACACACAAACACACACATACACCTCAGTGGCTCAATGCAAACGCATACACTCACAGACACATACCTAACTGTGATTCAGTGCTCAACCTCTACCAGCACACACACGCACACACAGACACACACACACATGCATGGCTCATTCTGACATAATGTACAGTTCTTACCAGCACAAACACAAGCAACATATCTCACTGTAACTCAATGCTCAGACTGTACTTGCACACACACAAGGCTCCCTGTGAGTCAATGCACAGCCTATACCAGCAGAGACACACACACACTGCTCTCTATGACACAGTGCACATCCTGTACCATCACACACACACAGCTTATTGTGATGCAATACAGACTCTACACAACCAAATACACACACACATGCACAGCTCACTGTGATTCCATGCAGACTCCATACCAGTGCACAAAAACACACAGCACACAACTCAGTGTGATTCAATGCTCACTTTATACCAAAACACACATAGACACACACACCGTTCTCTGTGACTCAGTGCACAGTCCATACCAGCACTGCACACACACTCACAGCTCACCTTGAATCAAAGCACAGCCTACCCCAGCAAACACACACACACAGTTCACTGTGACTCAATGCACAGGCTATACCAGCACACACACATATACACACACAGCTTACTGTGACACAATACAGTCTCTACACCACCAAATACACACAGACACACGCACAGCTCCATGTGATTCCATGCACATTCCATGCCAGTGCATACAGACACACAAAACACACCTCAGTTTGACTCAATGCTTACAGTATGTCAAAACATACATAGACAAACACACAGCTCCCTGTTACTCAGTGCACAGTGTATGCTAGCAGAGTTACACACACAAAGAAACACACATGGCTCACTGTGAATCAACACACAGCCTGTACCTCCACACACACACACATACAAACACTCACACACAGCTTAGTGTGACTCAATGCAAAGCATATACCACCACGTGCACTCACACAAACACTCACCTCCCTGTGACTCAGTGCATAGCATATAACATTCCACACACACACACACACCTCACTGTGACTGAATGCACAGCCTGTACCAGCACACACACATACAAAAACTCACACATGGTTGTGACTCAATGTACAATCCACACCAGCACATACACACACACGATACCTGTGTGAGTCAATGCTCAGTTTATACCAGCACAACCACACGGCTCACTGTGACTCAGTGCACAGCGTATGACATCACACACACACACACACATACACCTCGCTGTGACTCAATGCACAGCCTGTACCTGCACATAAACACACACACACATCACTGTGATGCGATATGCAGCCTATACCAGCACACACACACACACACCAAAGTCTGACTAAATGGTCAGCCTATATGAGAACACACAGACACACACATCCCTCACTGTGACACAATGCACAGTCTATACCAGCCTGCACACACTCACACGACACTGTGACTCAATGCACAATCTGTAATAGCCCACACACGCACACATACACACCTTATTGTGAATCAATGCACAGCCTATATGTGAACACACACATACTAACATGCACTCACACATGTCTCACGGTGACTCAATCGCCTATACAAGCACACACACATGGCTCACTGTGAGTCAGTGCCCACTCCATACCAGCACCAAACACACAACACAGCTCACTGTGACTCAAGGCACAGTGTATGGCAGCACACACACACACAGACACACTCATACCCACATCTCATTGTGCCTCTAAGCCTGTGAAAGCACACACACAATGAAACAAACACCCCTCACTGTGACTCACTGCACATCCTATACCACTGCACTCACACACACACACACATGGCTGACTGTGAATCAATGCACACTCTATACCAGGACACACACACACACACACACACGGCTCCCTGTGACTCAGTGCACAGGATATGCTAGCAGACATACACACACAGAGAAGCACATACGTCAAACTGTGAGTCAATCCACAGCCCATACCTCCACACACGCACATATACTGACACTCAAAATCTCAGCTCAGTGTGATTCAATGCAAATTCTATACCAGAAAATGCACACACACACACACACAAACCTCCCCATGAATCAGTGCATAGCACATAACATCACACACATACACCTCACTGTGACTCAATGTGTTGCCTCTACCTGCACATACACTCACAAACAACTCAATATGACTCAATGTGCAGGCTGTACCAGCACACACACACATACATGTGCACACACACCTCAGTTTGCCTCAATTGTCAGCCTATACCAGAACACACAGACACACACACCTCTCACTCTGACTCAATGCACAACCTATACCAGCGTGCACACACACTCACATGGCACAGTGAATCAAGGCACAATTTTACCAGCACATGCACACACACCTCAGAGGGACTCAAAGCTCAGCCTATACCAGAACACACACACACACACACATGCACAGATGCAGACCTCACTGCGACTCTATGCACAGCCTATACCAGAACACACACACATACCAACACGCACTCACACATGGCTCACTGGTACTCAATCAACCGCCTATACAAGCACACACACACACAGCTTGCTGTGACCCAATGCAGTCTGTATCACCACACACTCACACACACAACCATGTGTCAATAAAGCCCATACCAGCACACAAACTCACATGCACACACACACACACACCTGACGGTGACTGAAAACGCTTCCTGTACCAGCACACACACACACAAACACCTCACTGTGAATCAATGCACAGCTATTATCAGCACACACATACACACACAGCTCACAGTGACTCAATACACAGTCTATACCAGCACACACACACACACACACACACACATATATGACTCACTGACTCAATGCACAGCCTGTACTGGCACACACACAAGTCTTGCTGTGACTCAATGCAGAGTCTAAACCAGCATACAAACACATGGCTCACTGTGACTCAATGTAATTCCTATGCCAGCACACACACACATAGACACATGCATGGCTCTCTCTGATTCAATGCACGTCCTATACCATCACATACACACACACACACACGCAAAGTCACTGTGACACAATGCACAGCCTATACCACAACACCCATGCAAAGACACATATGCACGGCTCATTGTGACTCCATGCACACCCTATACTATCACATACACACATTCACACGTGGCTCATTGTGAATCAGTGCACAGTCTGTAGTTCCAGGTATACACACACAGACACACACCTCAGTGGCTCTATGCAAAGCCCATACCACCACACACACACACACATACACACACAGCTCACTGTGAATCAGTGTACAGTCTTCAGCTCCATGTACATACACACACAACACACCTTAGTGAATCAATGCAGAGACCATACCAGCATACACACACACATACACACACCTGAGACTCAATGCATTGCCTATTCCAGCACACACACGCACACACACGGATCACTGTGATTCAATACCAGCCTGTATGTGCACACACACACACTCTCACACACACCGCCGTGTGACTCAATGCAGTTTATACCACCACACAGACACACAGACACACACACACACCTCACTGTGACTCAATGCCAAGCCCATACAAGTAAACAGACACACACAACCATGGCTCACTGAGACTCAATGAACAGTGTATACTAGCACATACAAACACAAGGCTCAATGTGAGTCAATGCATAGCCTATACCTGCACACAGACACAGAGAAACACCCCTTAATGTGGCTCAGTGCACAGCCTATTGCAGTGCACACACACACACACACACACACACTGCTCAGTAATTCAATGCAAATCCCATATCAGTATACACATACACATACACTCACCTAGGTGTGACTCAATTCTCAGCCTATAGCAGCACACACACACACCTTACTCTGACTCATGCAGACTCTACAGCACCAAATACACAAACACTAACACAGGGCTGGGATTCAATGCACAGTCCATACCAGCACACCACACTGTGACTCAATGCTCAGATTATACCAGCACACACACACGGCTCACTGTGTCCTAGTGCACAGCATATAACATCACACACACACACACCACACACTGTGACTCAATGCGCAGCCTGTACCTGCACATACACACAGACACACCTCACTGTGACAAAATGTGCAGCCTATACCAGCACACACACACAGACACACACACCTCAATGTGACATAATGGTCAGCCTATACCAGAACACGCAGACACACACACACATCACTGTGACTCAATGCACAGACTATACCAGCGTGCACACAAACACACAGCACTCTGACTCAATGTACAATGTATACCAAAACATACAAGCATACACACACACCTCAGTGTGTTTCAAAGCACAGCCTATACCAGCACACACACATACACACCTGCACAGATACAGGATTCACTGTGACTCAATGCACAGCCTATAGAAGAACACACACACATACCAACGTGCACACACACATGGCTCACCGTGACTCAATCAATCGCCTATACCAGCACATACACACATGACTCACTGTGACTCAATGCAGTCTTTCGCACAACAGACACACACACCCCATTGAATCAATGAAAGCCCACCAACACACACCCTCTCATAGACACACACACATGGCTCACTGTGACTCAATGCACAGTCTGTATCACCACACACACACATACACCTCAGTTACTCAATGCAAAGACCATACGAGCACACACACACACACATAACTGATTAAATGCTCCACACAAACTAGTGCACACACACACAGATATGCTCACTGTGATTCAAGGCACAGTCTATACGAGCACATTTACACACAAACAACTCATTTTCACACAATGCGCAGTCTACAGCAGCACACAGACACACATAACTCACTGTGACTCAATCCACAGCCTATATTATCACACAGACACACACAAGGCTCAATGTGACTCAATGACGTTTGTAGCACCACACACACACACACACAAACACACACATACACCTCAGTGGCTCAATGCAAACGCATACACTCACAGACACATACCTAACTGTGATTCAGTGCTCAACCTCTACCAGCACACACACGCACACACAGACACACACACACATGCATGGCTCATTCTGACATAATGTACAGTTCTTACCAGCACAAACACAAGCAACATATCTCACTGTAACTCAATGCTCAGACTGTACTTGCACACACACAAGGCTCCCTGTGAGTCAATGCACAGCCTATACCAGCAGAGACACACACACACTGCTCTCTATGACACAGTGCACATCCTGTACCATCACACACACACAGCTTATTGTGATGCAATACAGACTCTACACAACCAAATACACACACACATGCACAGCTCACTGTGATTCCATGCAGACTCCATACCAGTGCACAAAAACACACAGCACACAACTCAGTGTGATTCAATGCTCACTTTATACCAAAACACACATAGACACACACACCGTTCTCTGTGACTCAGTGCACAGTCCATACCAGCACTGCACACACACTCACAGCTCACCTTGAATCAAAGCACAGCCTACCCCAGCAAACACACACACACAGTTCACTGTGACTCAATGCACAGGCTATACCAGCACACACACATATACACACACAGCTTACTGTGACACAATACAGTCTCTACACCACCAAATACACACAGACACACGCACAGCTCCATGTGATTCCATGCACATTCCATGCCAGTGCATACAGACACACAAAACACACCTCAGTTTGACTCAATGCTTACAGTATGTCAAAACATACATAGACAAACACACAGCTCCCTGTTACTCAGTGCACAGTGTATGCTAGCAGAGTTACACACACAAAGAAACACACATGGCTCACTGTGAATCAACACACAGCCTGTACCTCCACACACACACACATACAAACACTCACACACAGCTTAGTGTGACTCAATGCAAAGCATATACCACCACGTGCACTCACACAAACACTCACCTCCCTGTGACTCAGTGCATAGCATATAACATTCCACACACACACACACACCTCACTGTGACTGAATGCACAGCCTGTACCAGCACACACACATACAAAAACTCACACATGGTTGTGACTCAATGTACAATCCACACCAGCACATACACACACACGATACCTGTGTGAGTCAATGCTCAGTTTATACCAGCACAACCACACGGCTCACTGTGACTCAGTGCACAGCGTATGACATCACACACACACACACACATACACCTCGCTGTGACTCAATGCACAGCCTGTACCTGCACATAAACACACACACACATCACTGTGATGCGATATGCAGCCTATACCAGCACACACACACACACACCAAAGTCTGACTAAATGGTCAGCCTATATGAGAACACACAGACACACACATCCCTCACTGTGACACAATGCACAGTCTATACCAGCCTGCACACACTCACACGACACTGTGACTCAATGCACAATCTGTAATAGCCCACACACGCACTCATACACACCTTATTGTGAATCAATGCACAGCCTATATGTGAACACACACATACTAACATGCACTCACACATGTCTCACGGTGACTCAATCACCTATACAAGCACACACACATGGCTCACTGTGAGTCAGTGCCCACTCCATACCAGCACCAAACACACAACACAGCTCACTGTGACTCAAGGCACAGTGTATGGCAGCACACACACACACAGACACACTCATACCCACATCTCATTGTGCCTCTAAGCCTGTGAAAGCACACACACAATGAAACAAACACCCCTCACTGTGACTCATTGCACATCCTATACCAGTGCACTCACACACACACACACGGCTGACTGTGAATCAATGCACACTCTATACCAGGACACACACACACACACACACACACGGCTCCCTGTGACTCAGTGCACAGGATATGCTAGCAGACATACACACACAGAGAAGCACATATGTCAAACTGTGAGTCAATCCACAGCCCATACCTCCACACACGCACATATACTGACACTCAAAATCTCAGCTCAGTGTGATTCAATGCAAATTCTATACCAGAAAATGCACACACACACACACACAAACCTCCCCATGAATCAGTGCATAGCACATAACATCACACACATACACCTCACTGTGACTCAATGTGTTGCCTCTACCTGCACATACACTCACAAACAACTCAATATGACTCAATGTGCAGGCTGTACCAGCACACACACACATACATGTGCACACACACCTCAGTTTGCCTCAATTGTCAGCCTATACCAGAACACACAGACACACACACCTCTCACTCTGACTCAATGCACAACCTATACCAGCGTGCACACACACTCACATGGCACAGTGAATCAAGGCACAATTTTACCAGCACATGCACACACACCTCAGAGGGACTCAAAGCTCAGCCTATACCAGAACACACACACACACACACATGCACAGATGCAGACCTCACTGTGACTCTATGCACAGCCTATACCAGAACACACACACATACCAACACGCACTCACACATGGCTCACTGGTACTCAATCAACCGCCTATACAAGCACACACACACACAGCTTGCTGTGACCCAATGCAGTCTGTATCACCACACACTCACACACACAACCATGTGTCAATAAAGCCCATACCGGCACACAAACTCACAAGCGCACACACACACACCTGACTGTGACTGAAAACGCTTCCTGTACCAGCACACACACACACAAACACCTCACTGTGACTCAATGCACAGCCTATATGAGCACACACATACACACACAGCTCACAGTGACTCAATACAGAGTCTATACCAGCACACACACACACACACACACACATATATGACTCACTGACTCAATGCACAGCCTGTACTGGCACACACACAAGGCTTGCTGTGACTCAATGCAGAGTCTAAACCAGCATACAAACACATGGCTCACTGTGACTCAATGTAATTCCTATGCCAGCACACACACACATAGACACATGCATGGCTCTCTCTGATTCAATGCACGTCCTATACCATCACATACACACACACACACACGCACAGTCACTGTGACACAATGCACAGCCTATACCACAACACCCATGCAAAGACACATATGCACGGCTCATTGTGACTCCATGCACACCCTATACTATCACATACACACATTCACACGTGGCTCATTGTGAATCAGTGCACAGTCTGTAGTTCCAGGTATACACACACAGACACACACCTCAGTGGCTCTATGCAAAGCCCATACCACCACACACACACACACATACACACACAGCTCACTGTGAATCAGTGTACAGTCTTCAGCTCCATGTACATACACACACAACACACCTTAGTGAATCAATGCAGAGACCATACCAGCATACACACACACATACACACACCTGAGACTCAATGCATTGCCTATTCCAGCACACACACGCACACACACGGATCACTGTGATTCAATACCAGCCTGTATGTGCACACACACACACTCTCACACACACCGCCGTGTGACTCAATGCAGTTTATACCACCACACAGACACACAGACACACACACACACCTCACTGTGACTCAATGCCAAGCCCATACAAGTAAACAGACACACACAACCATGGCTCACTGAGACTCAATGAACAGTGTATACTAGCACATACAAACACAAGGCTCAATGTGAGTCAATGCATAGCCTATACCTGCACACAGACACAGAGAAACACCCCTTAATGTGGCTCAGTGCACAGCCTATTGCAGTGCACACACACACACACACACACACACTGCTCAGTAATTCAATGCAAATCCCATATCAGTATACACATACACATACACTCACCTAGGTGTGACTCAATTCTCAGCCTATAGCAGCACACACACACACCTTATTCTGACTCATGCAGACTCTACAGCACCAAATACACAAACACTAACACAGGGCTGGGATTCAATGCACAGTCCATACCAGCACACCACACTGTGACTCAATGCTCAGATTATACCAGCACACACACACGGCTCACTGTGTCCTAGTGCACAGCATATAACATCACACACACACACACCACACACTGTGACTCAATGCGCAGCCTGTACCTGCACATACACACAGACACACCTCACTGTGACAAAATGTGCAGCCTATACCAGCACACACACACAGACACACACACCTCAATGTGACATAATGGTCAGCCTATACCAGAACACGCAGACACACACACACATCACTGTGACTCAATGCACAGACTATACCAGCGTGCACACAAACACACAGCACTCTGACTCAATGTACAATGTATACCAAAACATACAAGCATACACACACACCTCAGTGTGTTTCAAAGCACAGCCTATACCAGCACACACACATACACACCTGCACAGATACAGGATTCACTGTGACTCAATGCACAGCCTATAGAAGAACACACACACATACCAACGTGCACACACACATGGCTCACCGTGACTCAATCAATCGCCTATACCAGCACATACACACATGACTCACTGTGACTCAATGCAGTCTTTCGCACAACAGACACACACACCCCATTGAATCAATGAAAGCCCACCAACACACACCCTCTCATAGACACACACACATGGCTCACTGTGACTCAATGCACAGTCTGTATCACCACACACACACATACACCTCAGTTACTCAATGCAAAGACCATACGAGCACACACACACACACACATAACTGATTAAATGCTCCACACAAACTAGTGCACACACACACAGATATGCTCACTGTGATTCAAGGCACAGTCTATACGAGCACATTTACACACAAACAACTCATTTTCACACAATGCGCAGTCTACAGCAGCACACAGACACACATAACTCACTGTGACTCAATCCACAGCCTATATTATCACACAGACACACACAAGGCTCACTGTGACTCAATGACGTTTGTAGCACCACACACACACACACACACAAACACACACATACACCTCAGTGGCTCAATGCAAACGCATACACTCACAGACACATACCTAACTGTGATTCAGTGCTCAACCTCTACCAGCACACACACGCACACACAGACACACACACACATGCATGGCTCATTCTGACATAATGTACAGTTCTTACCAGCACAAACACAAGCAACATATCTCACTGTAACTCAATGCTCAGACTGTACTTGCACACACACAAGGCTCCCTGTGAGTCAATGCACAGCCTATACCAGCAGAGACACACACACACTGCTCTCTATGACACAGTGCACATCCTGTACCATCACACACACACACAGCTTATTGTGATGCAATACAGACTCTACACAACCAAATACACACACACATGCACAGCTCACTGTGATTCCATGCAGACTCCATACCAGTGCACAAAAACACACAGCACACAACTCAGTGTGATTCAATGCTCACTTTATACCAAAACACACATAGACACACACACCGTTCTCTGTGACTCAGTGCACAGTCCATACCAGCACTGCACACACACTCACAGCTCACCTTGAATCAAAGCACAGCCTACCCCAGCAAACACACACACACAGTTCACTGTGACTCAATGCACAGGCTATACCAGCACACACACATATACACACACAGCTTACTGTGACACAATACAGTCTCTACACCACCAAATACACACAGACACACGCACAGCTCCATGTGATTCCATGCACATTCCATGCCAGTGCATACAGACACACAAAACACACCTCAGTTTGACTCAATGCTCACAGTATGTCAAAACATACATAGACAAACACACGGCTCCCTGTTACTCAGTGCACAGTGTATGCTAGCAGAGTTACACACACAAAGAAACACACATGGCTCACTGTGAATCAACACACAGCCTGTACCTCCACACACACACACATACAAACACTCACACACAGCTTAGTGTGACTCAATGCAAAGCATATACCACCACGTGCACTCACACAAACACTCACCTCCCTGTGACTCAGTGCATAGCATATAACATTCCACACACACACACACACCTCACTGTGACTGAATGCACAGCCTGTACCAGCACACACACATACAAAAACTCACACATGGTTGTGACTCAATGTACAATCCACACCAGCACATACACACACACGATACCTGTGTGAGTCAATGCTCAGTTTATACCAGCACAACCACACGGCTCACTGTGACTCAGTGCACAGCGTATGACATCACACACACACACACACACATACACCTCGCTGTGACTCAATGCACAGCCTGTACCTGCAGATAAACACACACACACATCACGGTGATGCGATATGCAGCTTATACCAGCACACACACACACACCAAAGTCTGACTAAATGGTCAGCCTATATGAGAACACACAGACACACACATCCCTCACTGTGACACAATGCACAGTCTATACCAGCCTGCACACACTCACACGACACTGTGACTCAATGCACAATCTGTAATAGCCCACACACGCACACATACACACCTTATTGTGAATCAATGCACAGCCTATATGTGAACACACACATACTAACATGCACTCACACATGTCTCACGGTGACTCAATCGCCTATACAAGCACACACACATGGCTCACTGTGAGTCAGTGCCCACTCCATACCAGCACCAAACACACAACACAGCTCACTGTGACTCAAGGCACAGTGTATGGCAGCAAACACACACACAGACACACTCATACCCACATCTCATTGTGCCTCTAAGCCTGTGAAAGCACACACACAATGAAACAAACACCCCTCACTGTGACTCACTGCACATCCTATACCAGTGCACTCACACACACACACACACATGGCTGACTGTGAATCAATGCACACTCTATACCAGGACACACACACACACACACACACACACACGGCTCCCTGTGACTCAGTGCACAGGATATGCTAGCAGACATACACACACAGAGAAGCACATACGTCAAACTGTGAGTCAATCCACAGCCCATACCTCCACACACGCACATATACTGACACTCAAAAACACAGCTCAGTTTGATTCAATGCAAATCCTATACCAGAAAATGCACACACACACACACACAAACCTCCCCATGAATCAGTGCATAGCACATAACATCACACACATACACCTCACTGTGACTCAATGTGTTGCCTCTACCTGCACATACACTCACAAACAACTCAATATGACTCAATGTGCAGGCTGTACCAGCACACACACACATACATGTGCACACACACCTCAGTTTGCCTCAATTGTCAGCCTATACCAGAACACACAGACACACACACCTCTCACTCTGACTCAATGCACAACCTATACCAGCGTGCACACACACTCACATGGCACAGTGAATCAAGGCACAATTTTACCAGCACATGCACACACACCTCAGAGGGACTCAAAGCTCAGCCTATACCAGAACACACACACACACACACATGCACAGATGCAGACCTCACTGCGACTCTATGCACAGCCTATACCAGAACACACACACATACCAACACGCACTCACACATGGCTCACTGGTACTCAATCAACCGCCTATACAAGCACACACACACACAGCTTGCTGTGACCCAATGCAGTCTGTATCACCACACACTCACACACACAACCATGTGTCAATAAAGCCCATACCAGCACACAAACTCACATGCACACACACACACACACCTGACGGTGACTGAAAACGCTTCCTGTACCAGCACACACACACACAAACACCTCACTGTGAATCAATGCACAGCTATTATCAGCACACACATACACACACAGCTCACAGTGACTCAATACACAGTCTATACCAGCACACACACACACACACACACACATATATGACTCACTGACTCAATGCACAGCCTGTACTGGCACACACACAAGTCTTGCTGTGACTCAATGCAGAGTCTAAACCAGCATACAAACACATGGCTCACTGTGACTCAATGTAATGCCTATGCCAGCACACACACACATAGACACATGCATGGCTCTCTCTGATTCAATGCACGTCCTATACCATCACATACACACACACACACACGTACAGTCACTGTGACACAATGCACAGCCTATACCACAACACCCATGCAAAGACACATATGCACGGCTCATTGTGACTCCATGCACACCCTATACTATCACATACACACATTCACACGTGGCTCATTGTGAATCAGTGCACAGTCTGTAGTTCCAGGTATACACACACAGACACACACCTCAGTGGCTCTATGCAAAGCCCATACCATCACACACACACACATACACACACAGCTCACTGTGAATCAGTGTACAGTCTTCAGCTCCATGTACATACACACACAACACACCTTAGTGAATCAATGCAGAGACCAAACCAGCATACACACACACATACACACACCTGAGACTCAATGCTCTGCCTATTCCAGCACACACACGCACACACACGGATCACTGTGATTCAATACCAGCCTGTATGTGCACACACACACACTCTCACACACACCGCCGTGTGACTCAACGCAGTTTATACCACCACACTGACACACAGACACACACACACACCTCACTGTGACTCAATGCCAAGCCCATACAAGTAAACAGACACACACAACCATGGCTCACTGAGACTCAATGAACAGTGTATACTAGCACATACAAACACAAGGCTCAATGTGAGTCAATGCATAGCCTATACCTGCACACACACACACACAGAAACACCCCTTAATGTGGCTCAGTGCACAGCCTATTGAAGTGCACACACACACACACACACACACACTGCTCAGTAATTCAATGCAAATCCCATATCAGTATACACATACATATACACTCACCTAGGTGTGACTCAATTCTCAGCCTATAGCAACACACACACACACCTTACTCTGACTCATGCAGACTCTACAGCACCAAATACACAAACACTAACACAGGGCTGGGATTCAATGCACAGTCCATACCAGCAAAGGCACACACACCACACCACACTGTGACTCAATGCTCAGATTATACCAGCACACACACACGGCTCACTGTGTCCTAGTGCACAGCATATAACATCACACACACACACACACCACACACTGTGACTCAATGCGCAGCCTGTACCTGCACATACACACACACACACCTCACTGTGACAAAATGTGCAGCCTATACCAGCACACACACACAGACACACACACCTCAATGTGACATAATGGTCAGCCTATACCAGAACACGCAGACACACACACACATCACTGTGACTCAATGCACAGACTATACCAGCGTGCACACAAACACACAGCACTCTGACTCAATGTACAATGTATACCAAAACATACAAGCATACACACACACCTCAGTGTGTTTCAAAGCACAGCCTATACCAGCACACACACATACACACCTGCACAGATACAGGATTCACTGTGACTCAATGCACAGCCTATAGAAGAACACACACACATACCAACGTGCACACACACATGGCTCACCGTGACTCAATCAATCGCCTATACCAGCACATACACACATGACTCACTGTGACTCAATGCAGTCTTTCGCACAACAGACACACACACCCCATTGAATCAATGAAAGCCCACCAACACACACCCTCTCATAGACACACACACATGGCTCACTGTGACTCAATGCACAGTCTGTATCACCACACACACACATACACCTCAGTTACTCAATGCAAAGACCATACGAGCACACACACACACACACATAACTGATTAAATGCTCCACACAAACTAGTGCACACACACACAGATATGCTCACTGTGATTCAAGGCACAGTCTATACGAGCACATTTACACACAAACAACTCATTTTCACACAATGCGCAGTCTACAGCAGCACACAGACACACATAACTCACTGTGACTCAATCCACAGCCTATATTATCACACAGACACACACAAGGCTCACTGTGACTCAATGACGTTTGTAGCACCACACACACACACACACACAAACACACACATACACCTCAGTGGCTCAATGCAAACGCATACACTCACAGACACATACCTAACTGTGATTCAGTGCTCAACCTCTACCAGCACACACACGCACACACAGACACACACACACATGCATGGCTCATTCTGACATAATGTACAGTTCTTACCAGCACAAACACAAGCAACATATCTCACTGTAACTCAATGCTCAGACTGTACTTGCACACACACAAGGCTCCCTGTGAGTCAATGCACAGCCTATACCAGCAGAGACACACACACACTGCTCTCTATGACACAGTGCACATCCTGTACCATCACACACACACACAGCTTATTGTGATGCAATACAGACTCTACACAACCAAATACACACACACATGCACAGCTCACTGTGATTCCATGCAGACTCCATACCAGTGCACAAAAACACACAGCACACAACTCAGTGTGATTCAATGCTCACTTTATACCAAAACACACATAGACACACACACCGTTCTCTGTGACTCAGTGCACAGTCCATACCAGCACTGCACACACACTCACAGCTCACCTTGAATCAAAGCACAGCCTACCCCAGCAAACACACACACACAGTTCACTGTGACTCAATGCACAGGCTATACCAGCACACACACATATACACACACAGCTTACTGTGACACAATACAGTCTCTACACCACCAAATACACACAGACACACGCACAGCTCCATGTGATTCCATGCACATTCCATGCCAGTGCATACAGACACACAAAACACACCTCAGTTTGACTCAATGCTTACAGTATGTCAAAACATACATAGACAAACACACAGCTCCCTGTTACTCAGTGCACAGTGTATGCTAGCAGAGTTACACACACAAAGAAACACACATGGCTCACTGTGAATCAACACACAGCCTGTACCTCCACACACACACACATACAAACACTCACACACAGCTTAGTGTGACTCAATGCAAAGCATATACCACCACGTGCACTCACACAAACACTCACCTCCCTGTGACTCAGTGCATAGCATATAACATTCCACACACACACACACACCTCACTGTGACTGAATGCACAGCCTGTACCAGCACACACACATACAAAAACTCACACATGGTTGTGACTCAATGTACAATCCACACCAGCACATACACACACACGATACCTGTGTGAGTCAATGCTCAGTTTATACCAGCACAACCACACGGCTCACTGTGACTCAGTGCACAGCGTATGACATCACACACACACACACACACACACATACACCTCGCTGTGACTCAATGCACAGCCTGTACCTGCACATAAACACACACACACATCACTGTGATGCGATATGCAGCCTATACCAGCACACACACACACACACCAAAGTCTGACTAAATGGTCAGCCTATATGAGAACACACAGACACACACATCCCTCACTGTGACACAATGCACAGTCTATACCAGCCTGCACACACTCACACGACACTGTGACTCAATGCACAATCTGTAATAGCCCACACACGCACTCATACACACCTTATTGTGAATCAATGCACAGCCTATATGTGAACACACACATACTAACATGCACTCACACATGTCTCACGGTGACTCAATCACCTATACAAGCACACACACATGGCTCACTGTGAGTCAGTGCCCACTCCATACCAGCACCAAACACACAACACAGCTCACTGTGACTCAAGGCACAGTGTATGGCAGCACACACACACACAGACACACTCATACCCACATCTCATTGTGCCTCTAAGCCTGTGAAAGCACACACACAATGAAACAAACACCCCTCACTGTGACTCACTGCACATCCTATACCAGTGCACTCACACACACACACACATGGCTGACTGTGAATCAATGCACACTCTATACCAGGACACACACACACACACACACACACGGCTCCCTGTGACTCAGTGCACAGGATATGCTAGCAGACATACACACACAGAGAAGCACATACGTCAAACTGTGAGTCAATCCACAGCCCATACCTCCACACACGCACATATACTGACACTCAAAAACTCAGCTCAGTGTGATTCAATGCAAATTCTATACCAGAAAATGCACACACACACACACACAAACCTCCCCATGAATCAGTGCATAGCACATAACATCACACACATACACCTCACTGTGACTCAATGTGTTGCCTCTACCTGCACATACACTCACAAACAACTCAATATGACTCAATGTGCAGGCTGTACCAGCACACACACACATACATGTGCACACACACCTCAGTTTGCCTCAATTGTCAGCCTATACCAGAACACACAGACACACACACCTCTCACTCTGACTCAATGCACAACCTATACCAGCGTGCACACACACTCACATGGCACAGTGAATCAAGGCACAATTTTACCAGCACATGCACACACACCTCAGAGGGACTCAAAGCTCAGCCTATACCAGAACACACACACACACACACATGCACAGATGCAGACCTCACTGTGACTCTATGCACAGCCTATACCAGAACACACACACATACCAACACGCACTCACACATGGCTCACTGGTACTCAATCAACCGCCTATACAAGCACACACACACACAGCTTGCTGTGACCCAATGCAGTCTGTATCACCACACACTCACACACACAACCATGTGTCAATAAAGCCCATACCGGCACACAAACTCACAAGCGCACACACACACACCTGACTGTGACTGAAAACGCTTCCTGTACCAGCACACACACACACAAACACCTCACTGTGACTCAATGCACAGCCTATATGAGCACACACATACACACACAGCTCACAGTGACTCAATACAGAGTCTATACCAGCACACACACACACACACACACACACATATATGACTCACTGACTCAATGCACAGCCTGTACTGGCACACACACAAGTCTTGCTGTGACTCAATGCAGAGTCTAAACCAGCATACAAACACATGGCTCACTGTGACTCAATGTAATTCCTATGCCAGCACACACACACATAGACACATGCATGGCTCTCTCTGATTCAATGCACGTCCTATACCATCACATACACACACACACACACGCAAAGTCACTGTGACACAATGCACAGCCTATACCACAACACCCATGCAAAGACACATATGCACGGCTCATTGTGACTCCATGCACACCCTATACTATCACATACACACATTCACACGTGGCTCATTGTGAATCAGTGCACAGTCTGTAGTTCCAGGTATACACACACAGACACACACCTCAGTGGCTCTATGCAAAGCCCATACCACCACACACACACACACATACACACACAGCTCACTGTGAATCAGTGTACAGTCTTCAGCTCCATGTACATACACACACAACACACCTTAGTGAATCAATGCAGAGACCATACCAGCATACACACACACATACACACACCTGAGACTCAATGCTCTGCCTATTCCAGCACACACACGCACACACACGGATCACTGTGATTCAATACCAGCCTGTATGTGCACACACACACACTCTCACACACACCGCCGTGTGACTCAATGCAGTTTATACCACCACACAGACACACAGACACACACACACACCTCACTGTGACTCAATGCCAAGCCCATACAAGTAAACAGACACACACAACCATGGCTCACTGAGACTCAATGAACAGTGTATACTAGCACATACAAACACAAGGCTCAATGTGAGTCAATGCATAGCCTATACCTGCACACAGACACAGAGAAACACCCCTTAATGTGGCTCAGTGCACAGCCTATTGCAGTGCACACACACACACACACACACACACACTGCTCAGTAATTCAATGCAAATCCCATATCAGTATACACATACACATACACTCACCTAGGTGTGACTCAATTCTCAGCCTATAGCAGCACACACACACACCTTACTCTGACTCATGCAGACTCTACAGCACCAAATACACAAACACTAACACAGGGCTGGGATTCAATGCACAGTCCATACCAGCACACCACACTGTGACTCAATGCTCAGATTATACCAGCACACACACACGGCTCACTGTGTCCTAGTGCACAGCATATAACATCACACACACACACACCACACACTGTGACTCAATGCGCAGCCTGTACCTGCACATACACACACACACACCTCACTGTGACAAAATGTGCAGCCTATACCAGCACACACACACAGACACACACACCTCAATGTGACATAATGGTCAGCCTATACCAGAACACGCAGACACACACACACATCACTGTGACTCAATGCACAGACTATACCAGCGTGCACACAAACACACAGCACTCTGACTCAATGTACAATGTATACCAAAACATACAAGCATACACACACACCTCAGTGTGTTTCAAAGCACAGCCTATACCAGCACACACACATACACACCTGCACAGATACAGGATTCACTGTGACTCAATGCACAGCCTATAGAAGAACACACACACATACCAACGTGCACACACACATGGCTCACCGTGACTCAATCAATCGCCTATACCAGCACATACACACATGACTCACTGTGACTCAATGCAGTCTTTCGCACAACAGACACACACACCCCATTGAATCAATGAAAGCCCACCAACACACACCCTCTCATAGACACACACACATGGCTCACTGTGACTCAATGCACAGTCTGTATCACCACACACACACATACACCTCAGTTACTCAATGCAAAGACCATACGAGCACACACACACACACACATAACTGATTAAATGCTCCACACAAACTAGTGCACACACACACAGATATGCTCACTGTGATTCAAGGCACAGTCTATACGAGCACATTTACACACAAACAACTCATTTTCACACAATGCGCAGTCTACAGCAGCACACAGACACACATAACTCACTGTGACTCAATCCACAGCCTATATTATCACACAGACACACACAAGGCTCACTGTGACTCAATGACGTTTGTAGCACCACACACACACACACACAAACACACACATACACCTCAGTGGCTCAATGCAAACGCATACACTCACAGACACATACCTAACTGTGATTCAGTGCTCAACCTCTACCAGCACACACACGCACACACAGACACACACACACATGCATGGCTCATTCTGACATAATGTACAGTTCTTACCAGCACAAACACAAGCAACATATCTCACTGTAACTCAATGCTCAGACTGTACTTGCACACACACAAGGCTCCCTGTGAGTCAATGCACAGCCTATACCAGCAGAGACACACACACACTGCTCTCTATGACACAGTGCACATCCTGTACCATCACACACACACACAGCTTATTGTGATGCAATACAGACTCTACACAACCAAATACACACACACATGCACAGCTCACTGTGATTCCATGCAGACTCCATACCAGTGCACAAAAACACACAGCACACAACTCAGTGTGATTCAATGCTCACTTTATACCAAAACACACATAGACACACACACCGTTCTCTGTGACTCAGTGCACAGTCCATACCAGCACTGCACACACACTCACAGCTCACCTTGAATCAAAGCACAGCCTACCCCAGCAAACACACACACACAGTTCACTGTGACTCAATGCACAGGCTATACCAGCACACACACATATACACACACAGCTTACTGTGACACAATACAGTCTCTACACCACCAAATACACACAGACACACGCACAGCTCCATGTGATTCCATGCACATTCCATGCCAGTGCATACAGACACACAAAACACACCTCAGTTTGACTCAATGCTTACAGTATGTCAAAACATACATAGACAAACACACGGCTCCCTGTTACTCAGTGCACAGTGTATGCTAGCAGAGTTACACACACAAAGAAACACACATGGCTCACTGTGAATCAACACACAGCCTGTACCTCCACACACACACACATACAAACACTCACACACAGCTTAGTGTGACTCAATGCAAAGCATATACCACCACGTGCACTCACACAAACACTCACCTCCCTGTGACTCAGTGCATAGCATATAACATTCCACACACACACACACACCTCACTGTGACTGAATGCACAGCCTGTACCAGCACACACACATACAAAAACTCACACATGGTTGTGACTCAATGTACAATCCACACCAGCACATACACACACACGATACCTGTGTGAGTCAATGCTCAGTTTATACCAGCACAACCACACGGCTCACTGTGACTCAGTGCACAGCGTATGACATCACACACACACACACACACACATACACCTCGCTGTGACTCAATGCACAGCCTGTACCTGCACATAAACACACACACACATCACTGTGATGCGATATGCAGCCTATACCAGCACACACACACACACACCAAAGTCTGACTAAATGGTCAGCCTATATGAGAACACACAGACACACACATCCCTCACTGTGACACAATGCACAGTCTATACCAGCCTGCACACACTCACACGACACTGTGACTCAATGCACAATCTGTAATAGCCCACACACGCACTCATACACACCTTATTGTGAATCAATGCACAGCCTATATGTGAACACACACATACTAACATGCACTCACACATGTCTCACGGTGACTCAATCACCTATACAAGCACACACACATGGCTCACTGTGAGTCAGTGCCCACTCCATACCAGCACCAAACACACAACACAGCTCACTGTGACTCAAGGCACAGTGTATGGCAGCACACACACACACAGACACACTCATACCCACATCTCATTGTGCCTCTAAGCCTGTGAAAGCACACACACAATGAAACAAACACCCCTCACTGTGACTCACTGCACATCCTATACCAGTGCACTCACACACACACACACATGGCTGACTGTGAATCAATGCACACTCTATACCAGGACACACACACACACACACACACACGGCTCCCTGTGACTCAGTGCACAGGATATGCTAGCAGACATACACACACAGAGAAGCACATACGTCAAACTGTGAGTCAATCCACAGCCCATACCTCCACACACGCACATATACTGACACTCAAAAACTCAGCTCAGTGTGATTCAATGCAAATTCTATACCAGAAAATGCACACACACACACACACAAACCTCCCCATGAATCAGTGCATAGCACATAACATCACACACATACACCTCACTGTGACTCAATGTGTTGCCTCTACCTGCACATACACTCACAAACAACTCAATATGACTCAATGTGCAGGCTGTACCAGCACACACACACATACATGTGCACACACACCTCAGTTTGCCTCAATTGTCAGCCTATACCAGAACACACAGACACACACACCTCTCACTCTGACTCAATGCACAACCTATACCAGCGTGCACACACACTCACATGGCACAGTGAATCAAGGCACAATTTTACCAGCACATGCACACACACCTCAGAGGGACTCAAAACTCAGCCTATACCAGAACACACACACACACACACATGCACAGATGCAGACCTCACTGTGACTCTATGCACAGCCTATACCAGAACACACACACATACCAACACGCACTCACACATGGCTCACTGGTACTCAATCAACCGCCTATACAAGCACACACACACACAGCTTGCTGTGACCCAATGCAGTCTGTATCACCACACACTCACACACACAACCATGTGTCAATAAAGCCCATACCGGCACACAAACTCACAAGCGCACACACACACACCTGACTGTGACTGAAAACGCTTCCTGTACCAGCACACACACACAAACACCTCACTGTGACTCAATGCACAGCCTATATGAGCACACACATACACACACAGCTCACAGTGACTCAATACAGAGTCTATACCAGCACACACACACACACACACACATATATGACTCACTGACTCAATGCACAGCCTGTACTGGCACACACACAAGTCTTGCTGTGACTCAATGCAGAGTCTAAACCAGCATACAAACACATGGCTCACTGTGACTCAATGTAATTCCTATGCCAGCACACACACACATAGACACATGCATGGCTCTCTCTGATTCAATGCACGTCCTATACCATCACATACACACACACACACACGCAAAGTCACTGTGACACAATGCACAGCCTATACCACAACACCCATGCAAAGACACATATGCACGGCTCATTGTGACTCCATGCACACCCTATACTATCACATACACACATTCACACGTGGCTCATTGTGAATCAGTGCACAGTCTGTAGTTCCAGGTATACACACACAGACACACACCTCAGTGGCTCTATGCAAAGCCCATACCACCACACACACACACACATACACACACAGCTCACTGTGAATCAGTGTACAGTCTTCAGCTCCATGTACATACACACACAACACACCTTAGTGAATCAATGCAGAGACCATACCAGCATACACACACACATACACACACCTGAGACTCAATGCTCTGCCTATTCCAGCACACACACGCACACACACGGATCACTGTGATTCAATACCAGCCTGTATGTGCACACACACACACTCTCACACACACCGCCGTGTGACTCAATGCAGTTTATACCACCACACAGACACACAGACACACACACACACCTCACTGTGACTCAATGCCAAGCCCATACAAGTAAACAGACACACACAACCATGGCTCACTGAGACTCAATGAACAGTGTATACTAGCACATACAAACACAAGGCTCAATGTGAGTCAATGCATAGCCTATACCTGCACACAGACACAGAGAAACACCCCTTAATGTGGCTCAGTGCACAGCCTATTGCAGTGCACACACACACACACACACACACTGCTCAGTAATTCAATGCAAATCCCATATCAGTATACACATACACATACACTCACCTAGGTGTGACTCAATTCTCAGCCTATAGCAGCACACACACACACCTTACTCTGACTCATGCAGACTCTACAGCACCAAATACACAAACACTAACACAGGGCTGGGATTCAATGCACAGTCCATACCAGCACACCACACTGTGACTCAATGCTCAGATTATACCAGCACACACACACGGCTCACTGTGTCCTAGTGCACAGCATATAACATCACACACACACACACACCACACACTGTGACTCAATGCGCAGCCTGTACCTGCACATACACACACACACACCTCACTGTGACAAAATGTGCAGCCTATACCAGCACACACACACAGACACACACACCTCAATGTGACATAATGGTCAGCCTATACCAGAACACGCAGACACACACACACATCACTGTGACTCAATGCACAGACTATACCAGCGTGCACACAAACACACAGCACTCTGACTCAATGTACAATGTATACCAAAACATACAAGCATACACACACACCTCAGTGTGTTTCAAAGCACAGCCTATACCAGCACACACACATACACACCTGCACAGATACAGGATTCACTGTGACTCAATGCACAGCCTATAGAAGAACACACACACATACCAACGTGCACACACACATGGCTCACCGTGACTCAATCAATCGCCTATACCAGCACATACACACATGACTCACTGTGACTCAATGCAGTCTTTCGCACAACAGACACACACACCCCATTGAATCAATGAAAGCCCACCAACACACACCCTCTCATAGACACACACACATGGCTCACTGTGACTCAATGCACAGTCTGTATCACCACACACACACATACACCTCAGTTACTCAATGCAAAGACCATACGAGCACACACACACACACACATAACTGATTAAATGCTCCACACAAACTAGTGCACACACACACAGATATGCTCACTGTGATTCAAGGCACAGTCTATACGAGCACATTTACACACAAACAACTCATTTTCACACAATGCGCAGTCTACAGCAGCACACAGACACACATAACTCACTGTGACTCAATCCACAGCCTATATTATCACACAGACACACACAAGGCTCACTGTGACTCAATGACGTTTGTAGCACCACACACACACACACACAAACACACACATACACCTCAGTGGCTCAATGCAAACGCATACACTCACAGACACATACCTAACTGTGATTCAGTGCTCAACCTCTACCAGCACACACACGCACACACAGACACACACACACATGCATGGCTCATTCTGACATAATGTACAGTTCTTACCAGCACAAACACAAGCAACATATCTCACTGTAACTCAATGCTCAGACTGTACTTGCACACACACAAGGCTCCCTGTGAGTCAATGCACAGCCTATACCAGCAGAGACACACACACACTGCTCTCTATGACACAGTGCACATCCTGTACCATCACACACACACAGCTTATTGTGATGCAATACAGACTCTACACAACCAAATACACACACACATGCACAGCTCACTGTGATTCCATGCAGACTCCATACCAGTGCACAAAAACACACAGCACACAACTCAGTGTGATTCAATGCTCACTTTATACCAAAACACACATAGACACACACACCGTTCTCTGTGACTCAGTGCACAGTCCATACCAGCACTGCACACACACTCACAGCTCACCTTGAATCAAAGCACAGCCTACCCCAGCAAACACACACACACAGTTCACTGTGACTCAATGCACAGGCTATACCAGCACACACACATATACACACACAGCTTACTGCGACACAATACAGTCTCTACACCACCAAATACACACAGACACACGCACAGCTCCATGTGATTCCATGCACATTCCATGCCAGTGCATACAGACACACAAAACACACCTCAGTTTGACTCAATGCTCACAGTATGTCAAAACATACATAGACAAACACACGGCTCCCTGTTACTCAGTGCACAGTGTATGCTAGCAGAGTTACACACACAAAGAAACACACATGGCTCACTGTGAATCAACACACAGCCTGTACCTCCACACACACACACATACAAACACTCACACACAGCTTAGTGTGACTCAATGCAAAGCATATACCACCACGTGCACTCACACAAACACTCACCTCCCTGTGACTCAGTGCATAGCATATAACATTCCACACACACACACACACCTCACTGTGACTGAATGCACAGCCTGTACCAGCACACACACATACAAAAACTCACACATGGTTGTGACTCAATGTACAATCCACACCAGCACATACACACACAGGATACCTGTGTGAGTCAATGCTCAGTTTATACCAGCACAACCACACGGCTCACTGTGACTCAGTGCACAGCGTATGACATCACACACACACACACACATACACCTCGCTGTGACTCAATGCACAGCCTGTACCTGCACATAAATACACACACACATCACGGTGATGCGATATGCAGCCTATACCAGCACACACACACACACCAAAGTCTGAATAAATGGTCAGCCTATATGAGAACACACAGACACACACATCCCTCACTGTGACACAATGCACAGTCTATACCAGCCTGCACACACTCACACGACACTGTGACTCAATGCACAATCTGTAATAGCCCACACACGCACACATACACACCTTATTGTGAATCAATGCACAGCCTATATGTGAACACACACATACTAACATGCACTCACACATGTCTCACGGTGACTCAATCGCCTATACAAGCACACACACATGGCTCACTGTGAGTCAGTGCCCACTCCATACCAGCACCAAACACACAACACAGCTCACTGTGACTCAAGGCACAGTGTATGGCAGCAAACACACACACAGACACACTCATACCCACATCTCATTGTGCCTCTAAGCCTGTGAAAGCACACACACAATGAAACAAACACCCCTCACTGTGACTCACTGCACATCCTATACCAGTGCACTCACACACACACACACACATGGCTGACTGTGAATCAATGCACACTCTATACCAGGACACACACACACACACACACACACACACGGCTCCCTGTGACTCAGTGCACAGGATATGCTAGCAGACATACACACACAGAGAAGCACATACGTCAAACTGTGAGTCAATCCACAGCCCATACCTCCACACACGCACATATACTGACACTCAAAAACACAGCTCAGTTTGATTCAATGCAAATCCTATACCAGAAAATGCACACACACACACACACAAACCTCCCCATGAATCAGTGCATAGCACATAACATCACACACATACACCTCACTGTGACTCAATGTGTTGCCTCTACCTGCACATACACTCACAAACAACTCAATATGACTCAATGTGCAGGCTGTACCAGCACACACACACATACATGTGCACACACACCTCAGTTTGCCTCAATTGTCAGCCTATACCAGAACACACAGACACACACACCTCTCACTCTGACTCAATGCACAACCTATACCAGCGTGCACACACACTCACATGGCACAGTGAATCAAGGCACAATTTTACCAGCACATGCACACACACCTCAGAGGGACTCAAAGCTCAGCCTATACCAGAACACACACACACACACACATGCACAGATGCAGACCTCACTGCGACTCTATGCACAGCCTATACCAGAACACACACACATACCAACACGCACTCACACATGGCTCACTGGTACTCAATCAACCGCCTATACAAGCACACACACACACAGCTTGCTGTGACCCAATGCAGTCTGTATCACCACACACTCACACACACAACCATGTGTCAATAAAGCCCATACCAGCACACAAACTCACATGCACACACACACACACACCTGACGGTGACTGAAAACGCTTCCTGTACCAGCACACACACACACAAACACCTCACTGTGAATCAATGCACAGCTATTATCAGCACACACATACACACACAGCTCACAGTGACTCAATACACAGTCTATACCAGCACACACACACACACACACACACATATATGACTCACTGACTCAATGCACAGCCTGTACTGGCACACACACAAGTCTTGCTGTGACTCAATGCAGAGTCTAAACCAGCATACAAACACATGGCTCACTGTGACTCAATGTAATGCCTATGCCAGCACACACACACATAGACACATGCATGGCTCTCTCTGATTCAATGCACGTCCTATACCATCACATACACACACACACACACGTACAGTCACTGTGACACAATGCACAGCCTATACCACAACACCCATGCAAAGACACATATGCACGGCTCATTGTGACTCCATGCACACCCTATACTATCACATACACACATTCACACGTGGCTCATTGTGAATCAGTGCACAGTCTGTAGTTCCAGGTATACACACACAGACACACACCTCAGTGGCTCTATGCAAAGCCCATACCATCACACACACACACATACACACACAGGTCACTGTGAATCAGTGTACAGTCTTCAGCTCCATGTACATACACACACAACACACCTTAGTGAATCAATGCAGAGACCAAACCAGCATACACACACACATACACACACCTGAGACTCAATGCTCTGCCTATTCCAGCACACACACGCACACACACGGATCACTGTGATTCAATACCAGCCTGTATGTGCACACACACACACTCTCACACACACCGCCGTGTGACTCAACGCAGTTTATACCACCACACTGACACACAGACACACACACACACCTCACTGTGACTCAATGCCAAGCCCATACAAGTAAACAGACACACACAACCATGGCTCACTGAGACTCAATGAACAGTGTATACTAGCACATACAAACACAAGGCTCAATGTGAGTCAATGCATAGCCTATACCTGCACACACACACACACAGAAACACCCCTTAATGTGGCTCAGTGCACAGCCTATTGAAGTGCACACACACACACACACACACACTGCTCAGTAATTCAATGCAAATCCCATATCAGTATACACATACATATACACTCACCTAGGTGTGACTCAATTCTCAGCCTATAGCAACACACACACACACCTTACTCTGACTCATGCAGACTCTACAGCACCAAATACACAAACACTAACACAGGGCTGGGATTCAATGCACAGTCCATACCAGCAAAGGCACACACACCACACCACACTGTGACTCAATGCTCAGATTATACCAGCACACACACACGGCTCACTGTGTCCTAGTGCACAGCATATAACATCACACACACACACACACCACACACTGTGACTCAATGCGCAGCCTGTACCTGCACATACACACACACACACCTCACTGTGACAAAATGTGCAGCCTATACCAGCACACACACACAGACACACACACCTCAATGTGACATAATGGTCAGCCTATACCAGAACACGCAGACACACACACACATCACTGTGACTCAATGCACAGACTATACCAGCGTGCACACAAACACACAGCACTCTGACTCAATGTACAATGTATACCAAAACATACAAGCATACACACACACCTCAGTGTGTTTCAAAGCACAGCCTATACCAGCACACACACATACACACCTGCACAGATACAGGATTCACTGTGACTCAATGCACAGCCTATAGAAGAACACACACACATACCAACGTGCACACACACATGGCTCACCGTGACTCAATCAATCACCTATACCAGCACATACACACATGACTCACTGTGACTCAATGCAGTCTTTCGCACAACAGACACACACACCCCATTGAATCAATGAAAGCCCACCAACACACACCCTCTCATAGACACACACACGGCTCACTGTGACTCAATGCACAGTCTGTATCACCACACACACACATACACCTCAGTTACTCAATGCAAAGACCATACGAGCACACACACACACACACATAACTGATTAAATGCTCCACACAAACTAGTGCACACACACACAGATATGCTCACTGTGATTCAAGGCACAGTCTATACGAGCACATTTACACACAAACAACTCATTTTCACACAATGCGCAGTCTACAGCAGCACACAGACACACATAACTCACTGTGACTCAATCCACAGCCTATATTATCACACAGACACACACAAGGCTCACTGTGACTCAATGACGTTTGTAGCACCACACACACACACACACAAACACACACATACACCTCAGTGGCTCAATGCAAACGCATACACTCACAGACACATACCTAACTGTGATTCAGTGCTCAACCTCTACCAGCACACACACGCACACACAGACACACACACACATGCATGGCTCATTCTGACATAATGTACAGTTCTTACCAGCACAAACACAAGCAACATATCTCACTGTAACTCAATGCTCAGACTGTACTTGCACACACACAAGGCTCCCTGTGAGTCAATGCACAGCCTATACCAGCAGAGACACACACACACTGCTCTCTATGACACAGTGCACATCCTGTACCATCACACACACACAGCTTATTGTGATGCAATACAGACTCTACACAACCAAATACACACACACATGCACAGCTCACTGTGATTCCATGCAGACTCCATACCAGTGCACAAAAACACACAGCACACAACTCAGTGTGATTCAATGCTCACTTTATACCAAAACACACATAGACACACACACCGTTCTCTGTGACTCAGTGCACAGTCCATACCAGCACTGCACACACACTCACAGCTCACCTTGAATCAAAGCACAGCCTACCCCAGCAAACACACACACACAGTTCACTGTGACTCAATGCACAGGCTATACCAGCACACACACATATACAGACACAGCTTACTGTGACACAATACAGTCTCTACACCACCAAATACACACAGACACACGCACAGCTCCATGTGATTCCATGCACATTCCATGCCAGTGCATACAGACACACAAAACACACCTCAGTTTGACTCAATGCTTACAGTATGTCAAAACATACATAGACAAACACACAGCTCCCTGTTACTCAGTGCACAGTGTATGCTAGCAGAGTTACACACACAAAGAAACACACATGGCTCACTGTGAATCAACACACAGCCTGTACCTCCACACACACACACATACAAACACTCACACACAGCTTAGTGTGACTCAATGCAAAGCATATACCACCACGTGCACTCACACAAACACTCACCTCCCTGTGACTCAGTGCATAGCATATAACATTCCACACACACACACACACCTCACTGTGACTGAATGCACAGCCTGTACCAGCACACACACATACAAAAACTCACACATGGTTGTGACTCAATGTACAATCCACACCAGCACATACACACACACGATACCTGTGTGAGTCAATGCTCAGTTTATACCAGCACAACCACACGGCTCACTGTGACTCAGTGCACAGCGTATGACATCACACACACACACACACACATACACCTCGCTGTGACTCAATGCACAGCCTGTACCTGCACATAAACACACACACACATCACTGTGATGCGATATGCAGCCTATACCAGCACACACACACACACACCAAAGTCTGACTAAATGGTCAGCCTATATGAGAACACACAGACACACACATCCCTCACTGTGACACAATGCACAGTCTATACCAGCCTGCACACACTCACACGACACTGTGACTCAATGCACAATCTGTAATAGCCCACACACGCACTCATACACACCTTATTGTGAATCAATGCACAGCCTATATGTGAACACACACATACTAACATGCACTCACACATGTCTCACGGTGACTCAATCACCTATACAAGCACACACACATGGCTCACTGTGAGTCAGTGCCCACTCCATACCAGCACCAAACACACAACACAGCTCACTGTGACTCAAGGCACAGTGTATGGCAGCACACACACACACAGACACACTCATACCCACATCTCATTGTGCCTCTAAGCCTGTGAAAGCACACACACAATGAAACAAACACCCCTCACTGTGACTCACTGCACATCCTATACCAGTGCACTCACACACACACACACATGGCTGACTGTGAATCAATGCACACTCTATACCAGGACACACACACACACACACACACGGCTCCCTGTGACTCAGTGCACAGGATATGCTAGCAGACATACACACACAGAGAAGCACATACGTCAAACTGTGAGTCAATCCACAGCCCATACCTCCACACACGCACATATACTGACACTCAAAAACTCAGCTCAGTGTGATTCAATGCAAATTCTATACCAGAAAATGCACACACACACACACACAAACCTCCCCATGAATCAGTGCATAGCACATAACATCACACACATACACCTCACTGTGACTCAATGTGTTGCCTCTACCTGCACATACACTCACAAACAACTCAATATGACTCAATGTGCAGGCTGTACCAGCACACACACACATACATGTGCACACACACCTCAGTTTGCCTCAATTGTCAGCCTATACCAGAACACACAGACACACACACCTCTCACTCTGACTCAATGCACAACCTATACCAGCGTGCACACACACTCACATGGCACAGTGAATCAAGGCACAATTTTACCAGCACATGCACACACACCTCAGAGGGACTCAAAGCTCAGCCTATACCAGAACACACACACACACACACATGCACAGATGCAGACCTCACTGTGACTCTATGCACAGCCTATACCAGAACACACACACATACCAACACGCACTCACACATGGCTCACTGGTACTCAATCAACCGCCTATACAAGCACACACACACACAGCTTGCTGTGACCCAATGCAGTCTGTATCACCACACACTCACACACACAACCATGTGTCAATAAAGCCCATACCGGTACACAAACTCACAAGCGCACACACACACACCTGACTGTGACTGAAAACGCGTCCTGTACCAGCACACACACACACAAACACCTCACTGTGACTCAATGCACAGCCTATATGAGCACACACATACACACACAGCTCACAGTGACTCAAAACAGAGTGTATACCAGCACACACACACACACACACATATATGACTCACTGACTCAATGCACAGCCTGTACTGGCACACACACAAGTCTTGCTGTGACTCAATGCAGAGTCTAAACCAGCATACAAACACATGGCTCACTGTGACTCAATGTAATGCCTATGCCAGCACACACACACATAGACACATGCATGGCTCTCTCTGATTCAATGCACGTCCTATACCATCACATACACACACACACACACGCAAAGTCACTGTGACACAATGCACAGCCTATACCACAACACCCATGCAAAGACACATATGCACGGCTCATTGTGACTCCATGCACACCCTATACTATCACATACACACATTCACACGTGGCTCATTGTGAATCAGTGCACAGTCTGTAGTTCCAGGTATACACACACAGACACACACCTCAGTGGCTCTATGCAAAGCCCATACCACCACACACACACACACATACACACACAGCTCACTGTGAATCAGTGTACAGTCTTCAGCTCCATGAACATACACACACAACACACCTTAGTGAATCAATGCAGAGACCATACCAGCATACACACACACATACACACACCTGAGACTCAATGCTCTGCCTATTCCAGCACACACACGCACACACACGGATCACTGTGATTCAATACCAGCCTGTATGTGCACACACACACACTCTCACACACACCGCCGTGTGACTCAATGCAGTTTATACCACCACACAGACACACAGACACACACACACACCTCACTGTGACTCAATGCCAAGCCCATACAAGTAAACAGACACACACAACCATGGCTCACTGAGACTCAATGAACAGTGTATACTAGCACATACAAACACAAGGCTCAATGTAAGTCAATGCATAGCCTATACCTGCACACAGACACAGAGAAACACCCCTTAATGTGGCTCAGTGCACAGCCTATTGCAGTGCGCACACACACACACACACACACACACTGCTCAGTAATTCAATGCAAATCCCATATCAGTATACACATACACATACACTCACCTAGGTGTGACTCAATTCTCAGCCTATAGCAGCACACACACACACCTTACTCTGACTCATGCAGACTCTACAGCACCAAATACACCAACACTAACACAGGGCTGGGATTCAATGCACAGTCCATACCAGCACACCACACTGTGACTCAATGCTCAGATTATACCAGCACACACACACGGCTCACTGTGTCCTAGTGCACAGCATATAACATCACACACACACACACACCACACACTGTGACTCAATGCGCAGCCTGTACCTGCACATACACACACACACACCTCACTGTGACAAAATGTGCAGCCTATACCAGCACACACACACAGACACACACACCTCAATGTGACATAATGGTCAGCCTATACCAGAACACGCAGACACACACACACATCACTGTGACTCAATGCACAGACTATACCAGCGTGCACACAAACACACAGCACTCTGACTCAATGTACAATGTATACCAAAACATACAAGCATACACACACACCTCAGTGTGTTTCAAAGCACAGCCTATACCAGCACACACACATACACACCTGCACAGATACAGGATTCACTGTGACTCAATGCACAGCCTATAGAAGAACACACACACATACCAACGTGCACACACACATGGCTCACCGTGACTCAATCAATCGCCTATACCAGCACATACACACATGACTCACTGTGACTCAATGCAGTCTTTCGCACAACAGACACACACACCCCATTGAATCAATGAAAGCCCACCAACACACACCCTCTCATAGACACACACACATGGCTCACTGTGACTCAATGCACAGTCTGTATCACCACACACACACATACACCTCAGTTACTCAATGCAAAGACCATACGAGCACACACACACACACACATAACTGATTAAATGCTCCACACAAACTAGTGCACACACACACAGATATGCTCACTGTGATTCAAGGCACAGTCTATACGAGCACATTTACACACAAACAACTCATTTTCACACAATGCGCAGTCTACAGCAGCACACAGACACACATAACTCACTGTGACTCAATCCACAGCCTATATTATCACACAGACACACACAAGGCTCACTGTGACTCAATGACGTTTGTAGCACCACACACACACACACACAAACACACACATACACCTCAGTGGCTCAATGCAAACGCATACACTCACAGACACATACCTAACTGTGATTCAGTGCTCAACCTCTACCAGCACACACACGCACACACAGACACACACACACATGCATGGCTCATTCTGACATAATGTACAGTTCTTACCAGCACAAACACAAGCAACATATCTCACTGTAACTCAATGCTCAGACTGTACTTGCACACACACAAGGCTCCCTGTGAGTCAATGCACAGCCTATACCAGCAGAGACACACACACACTGCTCTCTATGACACAGTGCACATCCTGTACCATCACACACACACAGCTTATTGTGATGCAATACAGACTCTACACAACCAAATACACACACACATGCACAGCTCACTGTGATTCCATGCAGACTCCATACCAGTGCACAAAAACACACAGCACACAACTCAGTGTGATTCAATGCTCACTTTATACCAAAACACACATAGACACACACACCGTTCTCTGTGACTCAGTGCACAGTCCATACCAGCACTGCACACACACTCACAGCTCACCTTGAATCAAAGCACAGCCTACCCCAGCAAACACACACACACAGTTCACTGTGACTCAATGCACAGGCTATACCAGCACACACACATATACACACACAGCTTACTGTGACACAATACAGTCTCTACACCACCAAATACACACAGACACACGCACAGCTCCATGTGATTCCATGCACATTCCATGCCAGTGCATACAGACACACAAAACACACCTCAGTTTGACTCAATGCTTACAGTATGTCAAAACATACATAGACAAACACACAGCTCCCTGTTACTCAGTGCACAGTGTATGCTAGCAGAGTTACACACACAAAGAAACACACATGGCTCACTGTGAATCAACACACAGCCTGTACCTCCACACACACACACATACAAACACTCACACACAGCTTAGTGTGACTCAATGCAAAGCATATACCACCACGTGCACTCACACAAACACTCACCTCCCTGTGACTCAGTGCATAGCATATAACATTCCACACACACACACACACCTCACTGTGACTGAATGCACAGCCTGTACCAGCACACACACATACAAAAACTCACACATGGTTGTGACTCAATGTACAATCCACACCAGCACATACACACACACGATACCTGTGTGAGTCAATGCTCAGTTTATACCAGCACAACCACACGGCTCACTGTGACTCAGTGCACAGCGTATGACATCACACACACACACACACACACATACACCTCGCTGTGACTCAATGCACAGTCTGTACCTGCACATAAACACACACACACATCACTGTGATGCGATATGCAGCCTATACCAGCACACACACACACACCAAAGTCTGACTAAATGGTCAGCCTATATGAGAACACACAGACACACACATCCCTCACTGTGACACAATGCACAGTCTATACCAGCCTGCACACACTCACACGACACTGTGACTCAATGCACAATCTGTAATAGCCCACACACGCACTCATACACACCTTATTGTGAATCAATGCACAGCCTATATGTGAACACACACATACTAACATGCACTCACACATGTCTCACGGTGACTCAATCACCTATACAAGCACACACACATGGCTCACTGTGAGTCAGTGCCCACTCCATACCAGCACCAAACACACAACACAGCTCACTGTGAATCAAGGCACAGTGTATGGCAGCACACACACACACAGACACACTCATACCCACATCTCATTGTGCCTCTAAGCCTGTGAAAGCACACACACAATGAAACAAACACCCCTCACTGTGACTCATTGCACATCCTATACCAGTGCACTCACACACACACACACGGCTGACTGTGAATCAATGCACACTCTATACCAGGACACACACACACACACACACACACGGCTCCCTGTGACTCAGTGCACAGGATATGCTAGCAGACATACACACACAGAGAAGCACATACGTCAAACTGTGAGTCAATCCACAGCCCATACCTCCACACACGCACATATACTGACACTCAAAAACTCAGCTCAGTGTGATTCAATGCAAATTCTATACCAGAAAATGCACACACACACACACACAAACCTCCCCATGAATCAGTGCATAGCACATAACATCACACACATACACCTCACTGTGACTCAATGTGTTGCCTCTACCTGCACATACACTCACAAACAACTCAATATGACTCAATGTGCAGGCTGTACCAGCACACACACACATACATGTGCACACACACCTCAGTTTGCCTCAATTGTCAGCCTATACCAGAACACACAGACACACACACCTCTCACTCTGACTCAATGCACAACCTATACCAGCGTGCACACACACTCACATGGCACAGTGAATCAAGGCACAATTTTACCAGCACATGCACACACACCTCAGAGGGCCTCAAAGCTCAGCCTATACCAGAACACACACACACACACACATGCACAGATGCAGACCTCACTGTGACTCTATGCACAGCCTATACCAGAACACACACACATAGCAACACGCACTCACACATGGCTCACTGGTACTCAATCAACCGCCTATACAAGCACACACACACACAGCTTGCTGTGACCCAATGCAGTCTGTATCACCACACACTCACACACACAACCATGTGTCAATAAAGCCCATACCGGCACACAAACTCACAAGCGCACACACACACACCTGACTGTGACTGAAAACGCTTCCTGTACCAGCACACACACACACAAACACCTCACTGTGACTCAATGCACAGCCTATATGAGCACACACATACACACACAGCTCACAGTGACTCAATACAGAGTCTATACCAGCACACACACACACACACACACATATATGACTCACTGACTCAATGCACAGCCTGTACTGGCACACACACAAGGCTTGCTGTGACTCAATGCAGAGTCTAAACCAGCATACAAACACATGGCTCACTGTGACTCAATGTAATTCCTATGCCAGCACACACACACATAGACACATGCATGGCTCTCTCTGATTCAATGCACGTCCTATACCATCACATACACACACACACACACGCACAGTCACTGTGACACAATGCACAGCCTATACCACAACACCCATGCAAAGACACATATGCACGGCTCATTGTGACTCCATGCACACCCTATACTATCACATACACACATTCACACGTGGCTCATTGTGAATCAGTGCACAGTCTGTAGTTCCAGGTATACACACACAGACACACACCTCAGTGGCTCTATGCTAAGCCCATACCACCACACACACACACACATACACACACAGCTCACTGTGAATCAGTGTACAGTCTTCAGCTCCATGAACATACACACACAACACACCTTAGTGAATCAATGCAGAGACCATACCAGCATACACACACACATACACACACCTGAGACTCAATGCTCTGCCTATTCCAGCACACACACGCACACACACGGATCACTGTGATTCAATACCAGCCTGTATGTGCACACACACACACTCTCACACACACCGCCGTGTGACTCAATGCAGTTTATACCACCACACAGACACACAGACACACACACACACCTCACTGTGACTCAATGCCAAGCCCATACAAGTAAACAGACACACACAACCATGGCTCACTGAGACTCAATGAACAGTGTATACTAGCACATACAAACACAAGGCTCAATGTAAGTCAATGCATAGCCTATACCTGCACACAGACACAGAGAAACACCCCTTAATGTGGCTCAGTGCACAGCCTATTGCAGTGCGCACACACACACACACACACACACACTGCTCAGTAATTCAATGCAAATC